>NW_022589774.1:6081273-6142975 GCF_004348235.1 Phoca vitulina | reverse complement strand
AAAAAAAAAAAGAAAATTAAAAAATTAACGTTGAAAGACTAAAGAATCAGAGAGGAAAAAGCCATGAATTCTATGTGCAGTATTCCCCTAGCGCTGGAGTTCTGCAGTTCTCATTGATCAGTAAACTTGGTCTTGGCTGGCTGTTCTTGCTGATCTTCTGGGGGAGGGGCCTGTTGCCGTGGTTCCCAAATGTCTTTGCCCGAGGCAGAATTGCCCTGCCCTTGCCCTGTCCCGGCTAAGTAATCTGCTCCGGTTTGCTCTAGGGAGCTTTTGTTACCTGCAAGCTTTCCATACAGCTTTGGAGGACAAGAGTGAAAATGGTGGCCTCCCAATCTCCGCCCTGGAGGAGCCGAGAACTGGGGGCCCCATTCCTCAGTGCGCCCCCAGAGAAAAGCAGTCAATCATTCTCGTCTCCCCAGTCTCTGGCCGCACTCTGTGCTCACCTGGCCTGTGACAGAGCATTTCTATCTCTGGCACCCAACCCCGTGTGGAGTCTCCAAACCCAGCAGATCCCTGCGGTGTGCTCCAGCGCCACTCCTCCCGGGGGAGGAAGGGGAGTCTCCCCGGATCTGCCGCTTGTTGGGTCCCTGCTGGAGGAGCAGTGGCCTGACTGTGCCATGGATCATGGTTTATGGCAACCCCGAGCTGAGAGCCCACGCCTCCGCTCCATATCTGCAGCCGGCTTCCCCGCTCCGATACCTGGGAGCTCTGCTGCACTCAGGCACCCCCGGTCTTTCTGTGACCCCAAGGGTCCTGAGACCACACTGTCCCAGTGAGGGTTCCACCCCCCGCTTAGCCACTGGAGCGATGTCCCTCAGCGGAGCAGACTTCTAAAAGTTCCGATTTTGTGCTCCGCGGCTCTATCACTTGCCACAAATGGCTGACGGAGGCCCCCTCTCCTGCCATCTATCCTCCCGAATGTCTCCTTGGATTCACTTCTCCGCATGTCCTACCTCCCAGAAAGTGGTCGCTTTTCTGTTCAGAGAGTTGCTGCTATTCTTTT
Source organism: Phoca vitulina (assembly GCF_004348235.1). Classification (NCBI taxonomy): domain Eukaryota; kingdom Metazoa; phylum Chordata; class Mammalia; order Carnivora; family Phocidae; genus Phoca; species Phoca vitulina. The sequence goes on along the minus strand of NW_022589774.1, from coordinate 6,141,972 downwards.
CTTCGATCTCCTGTTGAGTTCGTAGGTGTTCAGAATGGTTTGATCCCTATCCAGCTGAATTCCTGGGACCAGACGAAATTTAGGTCTCTTACTCCTCTGCCATCTTGCTCCTCCCCTCTGTATTGCAGATTCTAAGAGAGGGACTCCAACCCTTGAGCTCTAGGACTTTTATGTTGCATAATTAAGGAAGCATGGCTCCTCCCTTGGTTGATCAAGGGCAAAGATACACTATCAATACGAGTTGACAGAACCTTGGCTCCAATCCTATCTTGCCATCTTAAACATTCACTGTTGACGGTAATTCCAGCCCCTCCCTGACATGATGGTCTGGGAAGAGAAAACTGGTATCCAAACTTGCAGTTGACCAACATTGATCATCTTTTTTTTTTATTTTTTAAGATTTACTTATTTATTTGGGGGGGGAGAGAGCAGGGGAGGGGTGGGGGGGCAGAGGGTGAGGGAGAGAGAGAGAAGCAGACTCCCTGCTGGGCGTGGAGCCCAATGTGGGGCTCAATCCCAGGACCCTGAGATATGACCTGAGCCAAAATCAACAGTCAGACACTTAACCGACTGATCCACCCAGGTGTCCCTAGGACTGATCATCTTAAGCACTGATGCAAAGCTAGTTTGCATGGAGCTTCAAGGAAAAAAATTTTTTTTTTTTTTACTGGAAAGCCAGCCTGTAAAGGATCAGTGGTAGGCAAGTTAATTCTTGCCTCTCAGAAGGTAAAGTCATAATTGTATATAATTAAAACTACCTTTGAAAAATCCAAATTTACCCAAAGCACAGTATACATTTTTTTTTTTTAAGATTTTGTTTATTTGAGAGAGAGATAGCATGAGAGAGAGAGAGAGATCACGAGGGGGAAGGAGTAGAGGGAGAAGCAGATTCCCCTCTGAGCAGGGAGCCCAACTCGGGACTTGATCCCAGGAGCCCGGGATCATGACGTGAGCCAAAGGCAGATGCTTAACCAACTGAGCCACCTAGGCCCCTAGAGTATATATGGTTTATATATAGAATTCTGCACAATAATCTTATGCACACTAAAAGAGAGAATCCCTGAGGTAGGCTGAAGGGAAAAAAAAGGAAAGTCTAGAGGGAAATACAAGCATTCAAAGCATTTGACTTTTAAAACAACACTGAAATTTCTGTATGAATGAGAGTTTGGTGGAGAATTCTAGAATGTTCCTATTCATGTAGAGAGCTTACTCCATTCTCTTTTAGTAGAAAATCTCTATAGCATTAATATTTATTAATAGGTTTGTTGTTGGAAGAATTATATCAATTCTTAAGTTAAATGAACTTTGTTCAGTGTTCACAGGTAACAATGGTTGATGTAATAAAAAAACTACTGAATTATTTTTGTTTTCATATGGCATTTGAGCTTTGCTTTTGTTTTCTTGGTCAAGAGCTACTTTTTAATCAAATGGAAAATGACATGCAAAGTATTACAAAGAAAGAAGAAAAATTATTAATAAGAAATGCATATTAAAAAGACAAATACACCATTTTCCCTCTGTCACTTTATTAGAGAAAAACTACTATGTTCCAAGAAAATTCCTATCCACTGTCTGATTTAATTCTTATAATAATTCTATGATACTTATCCTAGATGAGAAAACTCAGACTTCAAGAGAGGAAGTGGCTTACCTTAGTTCATGCAGCTTGGGAATGACAATACCAGAAATAAAACCCTCCTCTGTTGAATCTAGGGCTCTCTGTCCTTCTCTTGCCTTTATATCATACCTTAAAAAATAATCTGATATTTAGGCATCAAATTAAAGCTTAAATACAACATAGAAATTCACTTGCCTCTTCATATACACTTGCTAAAAATAGATATGAAATCAGTTTATTAAATATTTATCTAATGGTTCTAAATGCATGCCAAAATATTGGCATCACCTGGTTCCGGATGTTATTAGAAATATTGTGGCATACTTGGTTCTAGATATTACTGAAAATATCAGTTTGCAATTCATCTGACTAGATTTACTCATATGCTTGGGGAGTGAAATTACTTTACTCTAACTCAGATAGTACCCAGCCAAGTTTGCGTTTTTTGGCTTTCCTTCTTAATCCTGGAAATAAGTTTCCTTCTTAAGTCCTGGAAATAAGTTTAACTGCATTATTACAACAGCTTAAAGACATTTTATTAATTTCAATTGTTATTTAGATAATCATACAACATAATTACAAAGGATGACATTTTAATGTAAGAAATTATAATGCAATATTTAGCAATTAATAATTTACTTAACAAAGAATATTCCAAAAATATTAATTTAAGACTATTTATTGAACCCCTTTTATGTTTCAGACACTTCTCAGTGCTGAAGATGCAGCACTGAATAAGGCAGACAAGATCCCTAGCTTTAGGAATCACCTCCTTAGAAGCTGGAGATAAACAATAAGCAAGTGAACAAAAAAATAAATAATTAATATGGATCACAGATTGTAATGTATGCACCAAAGGAAACAACCAGGGAGAAGTGAGAAATAACATGGGTGATGGGACAGAGGAAACTTCTTTAGCGGAGAAGTCAAGGAAGGCTTCCCAGGGGAGATAGTTGAACTTATACCTACCTGTAGGTCAGACAGAGCTCATTGTGTAAAGAGCAGGGATCGAGGCTTTCCAAGTACAGACATGGCAAATTCCTAAGACAGGAAAGAATGTGGCTGTTGGAGCAAAAGAAAGTCATCCACGAAGCAGACCGTGGAGTAGGTTGAGAGTGAGGGATGGGCAGGGGCTAGATTGAACAGAGACTTGTGGTTCCCAGTAGGAGTTTGGATGTAATCCCAAGACCTATGGGAAACCACTGAAGGTAGACTCAGCAGGGGAGCGATAGAGTCTGGTTTGTGTTCAGCATGCCTGCCAGTGAGCACTGCTCCCGAACACTGTGCTAAGACCTCTCCTTACCCCCGAAGGTGGTCTCATCACTATCATGATAGGAGAAAACAGAGCTACAAAAAAATTATTCAACATCACTTAGCTGATGATTTGAAACTCATACATCTGACTCTCAAGACCAACGACTCAACCACCAGGCTTGGCTCTGATAATTCCTAAACAGCCTCATCGATGACACATTTTCTATTGCCAATGTTTTCAGCATATGCTTTTCCCATTTCTTGAGACAGACTGGGATCCAAACGAAATTTAATAACCTCTTGAGGGCTAATGGCAGTATTTGTTTAAAACTAAGATTGTGGTGGAATAAAGATTCTTAGTCAGAAGATAAGTGAAGTAATTAGAACTCAAGTATATAAAAAAATCTGTGGTTGGTGCTAACCAGGACCACTTTATTTTCACAGAGGACCACCCAGGGAGCAAATAGGATTAAGCCAACAAGAAGCACTTAAGAAAACATTACATGGACGAAGAAAATGAATAGACAGCTTGTTGTGCACATCATATTTGTGTTAATAAAACCATAAAACTACAAAAAAGAAAAAAGAAAACATTACATGGAAACTCACCAGTGGTAAGTAAAATCTTATACACCACAAGAATAAACAGATTATTGCTCTGAAAGTGGAAATTGATTTGACTCTGACATGGATGATTTAAGTACAGTCCAATCGGACATAGGTGTCTAAACTTCTCAGGATATTTCTAGTCTCAGAGGCTTGTCTATCATGTCAGCCTCCTCTGTTACCCTGCATACATGTAATATGTTTCAGGCCTTGGGCTTTCCTTGACTCTGCAACTATGTTATTTTTCTTAGTCTCTGTATTGTTTGTTTCCAAAACTGCTTGTTATTTACTTGCACTTAGTGGCATCTTTTCAAGGATGAGGTAACCAAAGACCCAGAGAGCACCATTGCTAAAGTGCAAGGAAGTTAGGTCACGGTATATTTCATAAATCACATGTTCCTTATAAACAATTACGGAAAGGGATCTTAATATTATTTTTAGGTATAAAATAATAGTAACTGTAATGTTTACTAGAAGCATTAGGCATGCCTCTAAGTGCTTTATGCATATTAACTCCTGTAATCTTATTAGATTGTACTATTATTACTTCCATTTTGCAGATGTGGAAACTAACACAAATACAGATTTCGTAACTTGCCCAGGGCCCCAGAGCAAGTAAATAGTAGAACTTGGATTGAACTCCAGCTGCCTGGCTCTGAGTATGTGCTCTTAGATACTTTTTTTATGCTGTTTTATGGAAAGATCTAGAAAATATTTGGAGTTCTGTAGCTCCTGAATTTTTAATAAATGTCCAGAATTTAACAGAGCACTTGTATACCCTAAAGCCAGGGAAATGCATAGCTTGGACAGGACATTAATAGGCAGCATTGTTAGAAGGGGCTCTTCAGGGACATTACTAAGAGGGAGAGTTTTCTATCAACCTCGAATGATTCAGTCAGAGACATACAAAATAGATGTTTTAGTGAAAAGCATCAAGAACAGGAGATAAGCCCTTTAAAAGGATTTCTGGGGTAAAAATGTAAACTCTAACTGAACAAAAACCTGCTAAAACTGTAGAAATTTGAAGATGATTTCTCCTAACATCAATCTGTAAAAATGAAAAGATTCTTGCAGCTTCATTTATAACTGCCCACAAAGAGTGGAATCCTCCACCAATAGAAAATGTAAAGATTTCATCTTATCTGTGGGCTCACTTCCCCAGTGAAGTTCACAGGTTTGCATCTCCTGCATGAGGGGATTAATCTTGGCATTATCACAATTCCCTAGAGGATAAGGAACACCCAGAAATTATAGTAACTAAACCATGGTGGGCCTTTATTATGTCCTAAGGAGTTGGCTTGCATTAAAGCTTTCAAGTCTCACAATGGCTCTCTGAGGTCTTGATGGTGGGTGGGGAGATTCTTTGCCCTGCCTCCCCCCTCCTGACCCCACACTGGTTAACTAACCCCTCTCCTGTGCAGGAGGAGTTGCTGATCTGAGTTCAGAACTAGAGGCACAAGTCTTTGTTTACAGTAGAAAAGATTACACTTCCTTAAAGTTACCATGGGACCCCCATGAGACTTCTTGTACTAAACTGACCTGGGCAAAGTCTTTCTCCTGTGTCAAGTCACTGGCCATTTTTTTCTTTCACCTCCTCCATGACGAGACAGGGTGGCTAGTCAGGTCAAAATCAGCTCTGCTAATCCAGCTAACTCAGATTCAAAAGCAAAGGAATAAGGGGCCTCACCTAGGTTCCCAGGACCTGCCACATTCCCAACTGAAGTGGTTTTTTTTTTTTATTTTTATTGTTATGTTAATCCCCATACATTACATCATTAGTTTTTCATGTAGTGTTCCATGATTCATTGTTTGTGCATAACACCCAGTGCTCCATGCAGAACGTGCCCTCCTCAATACCCATCACCAGACTAACCCATCCTCCCACCCCCCTCCCCTCTAGAACCCTCAGTTTGTTTTTCAGAGTCCATCGTCTCTCATGGTTCATCTCCCCCTCCGATTTCCAGCAAGCCTGGATGGTGGGTTACTGGGAACTATTCTAGATATTTCTAAAGTGCCTCCTTAGTTCCCATTTTGGTTCTTTTCCTTATCAAATAAATATATTGATTGGAAACTCCCACAGGCATTAGAATGAGTGGTAGATTACCAAACCTACCCTCCCTCCATTTTTCTAACAGTAAATGACTTTCTCTCTCCAGGAAGCAAATAAGGGAACCAAGGTATTGCTGGGTTAGGGAAAGTATCATTGATACATGGTTAAAATGCAAAACATTGAACACATGCCCCAGAGCAAGAACTATTTAATCAAAACCTTTTTTAGTAGAAAAAAATATAAAGTCTTTGGTTCCATTGCCTGCAAAAAATCTAGAACTACCCTAGAACCCGGAATGTGTTCTTCCATAATGGGAAGTGGAAGGAGAGGGGTGTGGAGATATGAGACTGAAGATCTGCTTGAGCTTGATAGAAGCATGTTGTTCAATAAAGGGCACAGACCCAGAGCTGGCAGCGATGGTTCTGGTCCCAGATTTTCACTACTTAATGTCTCTCGAGTGAGCTTCCTTTGCCGTAAGAGGAACACATTGAACTAAATGACCTCAAGCTACCTCTCAGCTCCAGAATTTCATGGCTCTTGGAAGGGGCTGCTAGGAGAATCAAATAAGATGTGAAACCACTTTAAAACATTTTTTTCCACAGGCAAAAACAAAAACAAAAAACATTTGCTACATACCTGGAAATGTATTATTACATGGCAAATTATAGCAAACTAGTTCTAAATGTCTTAAGAACACAGGATCCAGGTGATTTCCCACTTGGTCCCCTCTGAGGGCACTCCCACCCAAAGCAGCACTCAAGGAAACACCAAAAGGCCTAGACATCCTTAAAGAGCAAATGTCTCTGCTGTTGTTTTTGCCCAAGACTCTTTTCTTCCCCAGCTGGGGTTCCTTTGAATTGATTTCCCAGGAAGAACACTCCCATTGTCACAAATGAAAGTTGCACCTGCTATCTATAGAGAGGCAAATAGAACTCACCAGGAGGGTAATGAAACAGGTTTTGCTTAAATCAGAGACCTGGGAAATAGAGAAGTATCAGTTTGAAATTATACTTTATCACAGCAGTTAAAATAGAAGTCTAAGAAGTAGGAATTATCTTTAGAGAAATGGACAGAATTTGTGAATGAGGAAAAGATTTAGTGGTAGAATGGGGCCAAGGGGGGTTGATATGGCAGATGGGCTTGGTGAGGGTAGATGCGCAAGATAGAATGTTAAGAAAAAGTCCAACTATCTATAAGGGATAGATAGTTTACCTACATTGATTTAAAACAACCAAGCAAAACAGATATTAGAATCCCCACTATATAGGAGAAGAAAGTAAAGCCTAGGAGAGACAAATTGCTCTAGTAACAGAAGCAGACTCCTCAATGCTACCCTAAAGACACTAGTGATTCCTCAAATCCTCCTTCTCCCCATTCCTGTATTCATCACTGAAGTCTCCATTTTGATAGTTGTGGAGGATGAGGGTGAGAAGTGTCCTGTTGTGCACACAAGTGAGTGTTCACACGCATGTCATTGTTAGCGTGGCCGTAACTGCTGGCTCAGGGGCTGAAGATACGGTCACCGACCCAGGGACCACTGACTTCTGTCTACCTCAAAAGTGGGATTCTCAAACATGTTAAACCAAGCAGAGAAGTCTCTTCTTTTGTGCAGTCTCTTGCAGTTTGACCATACTGTCAAGTTAATCAATGGCAAAATGCCTGGGAACAGGACAGGTCCTCTCCCCAGGCCCCAAGGATGTAGTGAGGGTTAGAGTTGAGGCAGTTGACATTTAGGTAGTGAATGGAGGATTTGCTTGTGCAGCTTTGTGTCCCTGCTCAGGAGGGAGCCAAATGGGAAAGAAGAACCAAATCCACCCTGAGAAAGACGAAGTCCAGCCAATATGTACAAACTACTATTGTATCAACAAATGCCATTTTTCTGGCTTCCAAAGTACGAAATAGTTTTTTAAGTACATTTTTTTCCCAGGTTGTCTACCAACAAGGACCTCTTTTCTTTCTTCTTTAATTGAAGTATAGTTGACATACAATTTTATAATAAGGATCTCTTTCTTTATATTTACACTGAGACCCCTTGTTTTGAAAGATCTTTATCTACCAAACTTCATTTATTGAGTAAAGCAACGTATTTGCTGAGTTTAATTCATCAAAGACATAACTGCCCATCAAAGCTTCTAATGAGCTTTGGGATAATTAATATTTCCGCAGAGTACTAATTATAATTCCAGGCTAAAGCAAAGAAAGTTGACCTTTTAATTACCATGGGCAGCTTTGCCATAGTAAATGAGCCATTTCTACTGGCTATTTTATACTGAAATATTGAGAATAGCTTCCAGTTTTCCTTATAGATCCAGGCACCCAGTGTTCAAAAACAATGGAGTTCGCTGGTCACTGAAACTGGGTCAGGTGTCCTTTTAATGTACTCCCTTAGGACTTTCTGCAGTCTCTTTCCATCACATTTTCCACCTTGCATTGTAATTATCTTTTCTCTTTTTGGCTTAAACAACAAGCATTTATTACTAACAGTTCTGGAGGCTGGGGAGTCCAAAATCAAGGTGGAAGCTTTCATGGTTCCTGGTGAGAGCTCTAGCAGATGGCCCCCTTGGGGTTGTGTCCTCACATGACCTCTTCTTTGTGCAGCCTGGGACAGAGAGAACCATTGTAACTGTCTTTTTACATATACATAACTAGCTTTTGATTACTTAGCTACCATCTCTAATTATATGAGTATACCTACTGAGTTTCTTCCAAATATGTGCTTTCCCTCCACAACATTTCCAATGGATGTTATTTTCTCCATCTGATATCACCAATATCTGTCCATCCAAATATTTTGGTACATATGCATTCAAAGAAATGAAAATACCCTTTCTCCAACTCCCAACTTGACGAATAGGCAGAAGCAGATGGTTCACACGCTGAATGAATGAAATAAGGAGGAAGGGTAAAGGAAGAGGGAAAGGATAGGAAAATATTTTTAAATTTATCAAAATATGAGTTTAGCTAAACATAGAAGAGAAGGCGAACATCAGTGCACAGAGGGCATGCTCACTAGCTCTATGTAACTAGAGTTTACAGACTAAGGAGGAAAGGATGGGAGATGATGGTGCAGGTTGCAGGTCATGTGTTCACCGATAAGAAATTAGGTTCTATCTGGAAACTACAGAGTCATTGAAGAATTTTGGAAAAGATATATTTGTGCTTTAGAAAACATAATGGCTCTGACCATAATGTGACCAGTGTGTAACCCGGATGTCGGCAGCACTGACCCTGCCCAGGGACACAATGGAAATGCCCGTGTGTACCCCCAAGTCCACGGTCCTCTCATAGATCTCTGCTATTTCCCAGGGAGTGCCTGTTTGGCCTCCCCAGTCTCTCTGGCTCCTGTTCTCTTTCAACATCAGTTCTAATCAGACATCCAGTTCTCTCCTTCAGTTTCAAACATACAATAAAACAACAGTTTCATTTCGTTTACACAGTCTTTGTGTTTTTTTGTTTGTTTTTTAGTTTTGGTAGCTTGGTTTCATTTGGTTTGGTTTTGAAAACTGCACAGAAGATTTCTTAGGGAAGACACAGAAAGGTTTACATCTCAATGATGCAAATTAATGGGAAAATGAGGCATTATTCTCAAAATACCCTTGGCCATCCACTGCCCTGGGGCTTTACTGGGTTGCCTTGGGCACTCATCGCTGCTTTTCCCTATTGGACCACTGTGATTTTCACACTTCTTTTTAGAATATTCCAAGAGCTAGGAATGCCTTTCCCTCTATTTGACCAGCATGCCCTCTGCTTCCAATGTCTGATTCCTGTAGACATCTCTGTCCTGGGGTGGATTCAGCTGACCCCCAGCAGGCATATCAAGGCATATTCTCATAAAGAGTATTTCTTTCTCAGAAGAAACTCTCACAACAACTATTAGGAGAGTTAGATTTTTTTCATCGTTATAAAAATCATTGAAAGGAGGCAGAGTTGCAACGGAAAAAGAAATAGTTGGTGCAAAAATATAAGGGAAAAAATTATGAGAAGCCTGAAATAGTAGCAGTACAGATAAAAAGGTTGTTTCAAGAGATAATGAGACAGAATCAACAGTACTTGATGGATTGGATACCAACTTTGTGGAGGGAGAGATAGGGTCAAAAATAATTTTGTTTTCTTACTAGGGCAACTGGGACTACCATAAATGATAATGATATTCACCAAGGTAGAGAATACTGAAGAATTCTTATTAGTTGGTATGTTATTTTTTAACTATTGAGTCGATATGTCTGTGGAACATGCAATGAAGTTGTCCACTAGATCATTGGATTTATTGGTCTGGGACTCTGGAGAAAGATATTTAAACATCACCAGAATTTCAGTAGATTTGAAGCCATACAATAGATTACATCAACCTGGGCCAGTATAATGTGAATGAAGAAGAGAAGTGACAAGAAAACCGGGAAGACACATCTACACATAAGTAGTGGAGAGAGAAAAAGGGGCCCTTGCAGAGATAGGAGGGGCTGCCCGAATGGAGTAATGTACTGTAATAATCAGGAAGGAATAAATGTCTTGAAAGCCAAGAGAAAAAAGTCTCCAGAAGGAGAGAAACTGATCACAGTGTTAATACTGAACAGAAGTCAAGTTATAGGGCACCAAAATCCTCCATTGGATTTTCTCCTTCTTTACTGAAGGAAGAAAACTAGTGTGAGATTTGGCAGATTTGAATTAAACAGCTGTTTTAATTTCTTCTCAGTTCTAATAATTTATTTCTCTTTAACCCACTTTTCATTACCAATAGGTAAATATATTCCAAATGTTCCAGTATATGACTTTCTTATTTTCACACCTATGGAATAATGATAATTATAGGTATATCTGAGGGGCCATACATCACCTCCATCTTAACTGATAAAGCTGAAAGTCACAAGGAAACCAACATTAGCCTAGCATAACATTAGCCTAGCAGTTACAAAGCTTCAGCCATGGCCTGGTGAAAATTAGGCATATTTAGTAGCTGCACTCAATCTTTCAGGTCACTGGGTCAGATGCTGTAGTAAATGGTATAAGAGAATAAATACAGATTACTGAATGTCCAGAAATGTATCTATTAGGAGAATATGCCCTAGGACAGCAGTAATTTGATTTTTCAAAATCTTATTTTCTTCCTTTATACATTATTCAGACAGTCATAACAAGATCTCCCTCAATATAATCTGCCTGGCTGCCTAATGTTAACAAATACTATTCTTTAAGAGCAAAGGATAATATCCAGAAGTATTCTCCTACCTAAGAGAAAACATTTCATAAAACCTGACATGGTGAGTGCTGTGCTATGCCACCCAGACCCCCCACCTCAAGCTCAAGGTACCCATTCTATGGGCTGCGGGGAGAGCCCTGACCACTCGCAGCTGAGACCCTACCTGAGCCAGAAACACTGCCTCATCCAAGTTTATGCACCATCCACAAGGACGATCCACACCCAATGACTGGCTGATGGGGATAGAAAGCCAAACCCCCCATCTGGCTCCTGCCTTGAATCTGGACAACTCTACAGGGCCAAGGCAATTCCAGCACTCCAGCTCCAGCTGAGGCCTCCGTGGCAACTACACCCAGTTCCACTTCTTCCTTTGCCCAAATCTGCTTTCCTCACTCCCTCATTGGCGTTGATCCCAAGAGCACCCCACTGAACTCCCTGCATGCAAATCTCAGTGTCTCCACGTCTGGTTTCCAAGGAACTCAACCTGAGGTAACTGCTATTACACGTTTACTTAGATGCTCAAGATTAAGAGATAGTCAATCTCCTAAAGCGTTTAATATTATAAATATTTGCTTCTAAACCTTTAAAATACAAAAGGACAAAGTGATGATAATATACATTTGTAACTGTCAATCATCCACATTGTGTGGGCTCATGGTTTAGTTAATGATGATTGCATCTTCCATCATTTCTGTACAAATGCCATATTAAGTAGAGGGTTTCTTTCTTTTTTTTTTTTTAAAGATTTTATTAATTTATTTGACAGAGAGAGACACAGCAAGAAAGGGAACACAAGCAGGGGGAGTGGGAGAGGGAGAAGCAGGTTTCCCTCCATGCAGGGAGCCCGATGCGGGGCTCGATCCCAGGACCCTGGGATCATGACCTGAGCCGAAGGCAGACGCCTAACGACTGAGACACCCAGGTGCCCCAAGTAGAGGGTTTCTTATCTCAATTTAAGCACTCATCTTCCCTTCTTCTTGAAAATTTTAGGAAGTCTGTTGTGCTTTTGCTGTTCATGGTATTATTGTTGACTATTTCTTTTTTTTTTTTTTTTAAGATTTTATTTATTTATTTGACAGAGAGAGAGCGAGCACAAGCAGGGGCAGTGGCAGAGGGAGAGGGAGAAGCAGGCTCTCTGCTGAGCAAGGAGCCTGATGCAGGACTCGATCCCAGGACCCCAGGATCATGACCTGAGCCTAAGGCAGCTGCTTAACCTACTGCTTAACCAGGCACCCTTATTGTTGACTATTTCTATCTTCCTTTTATTAACTTTGATTATTACCTTCTTTATATTCAAATGTTCCCTATTCACAATTATTTAACCTTTTATATCCATCTATAATCTTCACTACATTAGCTTATAGAAATATCTTCTGTGTTCTTTAAAGTATCTGTGATTTTTTTCTTCTTGATTTACTTCCTTCCTCTTTTTTGAAACATGTTCCTCAATACTTCTGTCACTTTTTTGTGGTTTTTAAAGATTTTATTTATTTATTTATTTATTTATTTATTTATTTAATATATTCAGAGACTGTGAGCTGGGGTAGGGGCAGAGAGAATCTCAAGCAGACTCCTCACTGACCACAGAGCCTGACATGGGGCTCGATCTCACCACCCTGAGATCATGACCTGAGCTGAAATCAAGAGTCGAATGCTTAACTGACTGAGCCACTCAGGCACCCCACTTCTTTTTTTTTAAGGACCAAGACCTCATTTACCTTAATCAACCCTCTTATATTTTATTTATTTTTTCTAAGATTTTATTTATTTATTTGACAGAGAGAGAGAGAGCCAGGGAGCACAAGCGGGGAAAACAGCAGAAGGAGCAGGAGAAGCAGGCCCTCTGCTGAGCAGGGAGCCCAATGCGGGGCTCGATCCCAGGACCCTGAGATCATGACCTGAGCCGAAGGCAAAGGCTTGACCAACTGAGCCACCCAGGCGCCCCAACCCTCTTGTATTTTAATGGTTTTCTATTTGTTAGCAGTTTAGAATGAGATTTTAATGATGTTAATTAGAGAAAGTAGAGGTGCCTTAAGTATGTCTGGTCAATCGCTCTATGCCCATGGATCCCCCCTAAAAACAAAAATTTAAAGAATTAAACAACATGGTATACAAGATACCATTCCAAAGGTAGACAAAGACAGAAGCAGAACAAGTTGATCCAAACTAAAAGCCTCATCAGAATGCAACCCCAGCTCTTATTATCAACTAATTCTAAAGAATGGCTAGTGCATTCAGGCTCAAAAGTCAAGAAAAAATGAAAAAGACAGCTGACCTCATACATCTGTTTACCCCATGGAAGCTGGAATAGGAACAAGGCACAGATAAATGCACACCTTTTGCCTAATGTGATCTCCACATTCCCAGCAGCTTGACCCATCCCTTAGAATGTTAGGCAGAAGGGCCTGGCAAACAAAAACAGTCCCCATACTCTCTCTCTCTCTCTCTCTCTCACACACACACACATTGATGTAGAGGAAATTTTTTACATTCCTGAAGTTTTTACTTCTGCTAAGTTTCCCTGCTTTTGAAAAATTAGGCTAGCCAAATAGAAAGAAGCACTCTTACCATGTATTTCTATAAGGGGTGCTATTTACCTGATTTTTCCCACTCTGGAATCAGAATTTTTTTTCTAAACTCAGGATCCACTGGAGTAATGAGTATTACCTAGTACCACCAGGCTACTATAATAGTGAAATATTCCATCATATTTATAAATACCTGTCATCCCCCCAAACCCCCCCACCCTGATTCCATCTACACACTTACCTCTTCACAGTCCATCGACTAAAGGGATAATGCCTCACACTGCAGGGGACCCCAGAACCCTGCTCTAGCAGGATAAATGGTGGCACACTGATTAGTCATTGCAGGTGATAAATCACCTGCTTCTTTGAGTATTGGACCTACATACATAATACAAAAATTAGAGGAATTTCTTATTTTAGGATTTTATAAAGATGAGAAAGGCATATACAATATACTAATGAGGTGTGTCCTGTTATTATCTATATTTTATAGCTGAAGAAACCAAGGCTTGAAGATAATAAGTGATGTTGCCAAAAACGCACCTTTACCAACTGAAATGAGAAGAATATACAACTTATTAGGCAGTGGATTCTGGTAAGTATTTCCCATGTCTCTATGTTCATGTGGTTAAGAGAATAGAATGGGTTCCACTGGTTTCTCCGTAGTGTCTCCATCTTGTTCATGCCCCAGGTGATCTAATCAGTACTAAGACCAGTTCTTTCTTCAAGTCCTCCTTATTAATCCTTAGTCTTTTTTTTTTCAATTGAAGTGTAGTTGACACACAATGTCACATTTGTTTCAGGTATATGTATAGTGATTGAACAAGTCTATACATTATGCTATTGTCACCGTACAATACTATTACAATGCCATTAACTATATTCTTTATGCTATACCTTTTATCCTTTTGACTTATACATTCCATAACTGGAGGCCCGTTCTTCCCACTCCCTATCATCTATTTTGCCCACACCCCACCCCCATCCCCCTGGCAACCATCAGTTTGTTCTCTGTATTTGTGGGTCTATTTCTGCTTTTTGTTTGTTCATTCATTTTGTTTCTTAGATTCCACATATAAATGAAATCATATGCTATTTGTCTTTCTCTGAAATATTTCACTTACCATAATACCCTCTAGATCCATCCAAGTTGTCACAAATGGCAAGATATCATCCTTTTATGGCTAATATTCCATTATATATATATTTATACACTATATTTTTGTCCATTCATCTATCGATGGGACTCTTGGGATGCTTCCATATCTTGGCTATTGTAAATAATGCTGCAACAAGCATGGGGGTGCCTATATCTTTTTATATGAGTGTTTTCATTTTTTTTGGTAACTACCTAGTGGTGGAATTACTGGATCATATGGTATTTCTATATTTAATTTTTTGAGGAAACTCCATACTGTTTTCCACAGTGGCTGCATCAGTTTACATTCCCACCAACAGCGCATGAGGGTTCCTTTTTCTCCACATCCTCGCCATTAATAGCTATTTCTTGTCCTTTTGATTTTAGCCATTCTGACAGGTGTAAGGTGATATTGTGGTTTTGATTTGCATTTCCCTGATGAGTAGTGATATTGAGCATCTTTTCATGTGTCTGTTGGTCATCTGTATGTCTTCTTCGAAAAACTGTCTATTCAGGTCCTCTGTTCATTTTTTGATCAGATTATTTGGGGTTTTTTGTGGGGTTTTTTTGGTGTTGAGTTGTATGAGTTCTTTATATTTTGGATATTAACTCCTTATTGATTAATCCCGAGTCTTGCTCTTTCCTTACTGAACCACTATTGTCTTTAAGATCTCAGGATTTCCTGGTTTATTTTTGCTCTTCCCTGATGTGTTTTACAGAATGCTCTTATTTTTCCCATGTTCAAGTAATTTCTCTTGAAACCACTTCCTTTGCCAGTTGCTGCCCTGCTTTGTAGAAAAAATCATCCAAGAAATCATCTGCATTCCTTGTCTGCAATCCTTCTTCTGCTATTGTCTCCTAAACCCACTTGAGCAGGATTTTCTCCCAACACTATACTGAGACTGCTTTTGTAAAGGTCTCTAATTATAATCACATTGACAAATCCAGTGGTCAATTCTCAGTCCATGCCTGACTGAACAGAGCAGTCTTTGAGACATTGGATCACTATATCATCTATGACTATGTCTGTGATTTCCTTTGGAATTTCCAGGATGTTATCCTTCCCTGCCTTTCCTCCCATCTCTCTGCTGCTCCTTCTCATCTAATGTGCTTGTGCCTCTTTATCTCAGACCTCTTAATGTTGGAGCTCTCTCAGGGCCATGACCTCCTCACTTTTTTGTCTGCACTCAGCCTCTTTGGTGATCTCATCTACTCTTGTGACTTTGTGACCTTAAATACCACTTGCATTCCAAAAACTCACAATTTTTATATCCAAGATCAGAATTCTCTTCCAAGCTCTATCCTCATATGCCCAACAGCCTACATGACAACTCCTTTTGTCAACCTCCTTACACCTAACATGTCCAAAACTCTACCCCTGATCTTCCTTCCCCAAACTATTCCATCCACGATCTTCCCACATTTACTCAAGGTCACTCCATATCTTTCCAGTTTTCCGGTCAACACTTCAGAGTTGTCTTCAACTTTTTTCTTTCTCTCACAAAAAATAGACAGTTCAACAAGCCAATCCTGTCAACGCCATCTCTAGCATATACCCAGAATCTGACTGCTTATCCCCACTGTATTGCTACCCTCTTGGTCCCACCCACTCTCACCTCTCACTGGGGCAACCTCAAGAGACACCTAACATGCCTCTCTGTTTCCATCTTTGCGTCTCTTTAGTTGGTTCTCAATTTGGCAGCCAGAATAATCTTTATAAAACATAAAGTCAGGTTATCTGTTCCTACACTCAAAACACTATAATAACTTCTCACACAATATATAGTAAAAGTCCAAATCCTATAGTCGTCTCCAGGACACCAAAAGGTTTGATCTTCCCACTGTTCAATCCTCTATTCTCACTGCATTCCAGGTTCCTTGCTGTTCTTAGAAGAGGCCAAGCATATTCTTTCAGTTAGGAACACTCTTTCCCCAGATATCCAGATAGCTAACTCCCTCACCTCTTTTAAGTCTTTGCTCAAATGTCACCTGTTCAATGAGACTTACCCTAATCACCTATTTCAAATTGAAAACCTCCCCTAGTACTCTTGATCTCACCTACCCTGCTATAGTTTTTTTATTTTTCATAGCACTTATCTCCTTTGACTATCCTATAAAAATCTCATTTATTACGTGTCTCCCCCTATTATAAGATACATTCCATGAGAGGAAGGACTTGGTTTGCTTTTTTCAATAATGTATCCCAACTACATAAAATAGAGCCTGACGCATAGTAGGGGCTCAATAAATATCTGATGAATTAATGGCTTTGGTAGTGCTGTCTCTCTCACCTAAATACTCTATTCCTTATTCTGTCTTCCTTGGTGGCTGGCTGCTCCCAAGAGCTTAAAGGGTTTCTGTGTATTCTACCAAAGATAGGATTTTTTGTCATCATTTTTATTGAGGAGAGTTATAGAACATAAAATTAACCTTTCCAAAGTGAACAATTCAGTGGCATTTAGTAGATTCACAACTTTATATAGGTATCACCTCTATCTAGATCCAAAATATTTTCATCACGCCAAAGGAGAATCCCATATCCATTAAGGAGTTCCTTCCTATTCACCCCTACTCCCCGCCCCTGGCAACCACCAATCTTCATTTTCTCTGTGGGTTTACCTATTCTGGATATTTTATATAAATGAAAGTATACAATGCCTGGCCTTTTATGTGGGTTTCTTTCACTGAGTATAATGTTTCTGATACATGCCACATTATAGCATGTATCAGTACTTCATTTCTTTTGTGGCTGAATAATATTTCATTTATGTATGTATCGTACTTTGTTTATCCATTCAGCCATTGATGGCCATTTAGGCGGTTTCTACCTTTTAGCTGTTGTGAAGAGCTGCTATGAACATGTGTATATTTGCTTGAGTACCTGTTTTCAATTCTTCTGGGTATAGACCTAGGAGTAGAATTGCTGAGCCATATGGTAATTCTATGCTTAACTTTTTGAGAAACCACCAAACTGTTTTCCACAGTAGCCAAACCATTTCACATTTCCACCAGCAATGTATAAGGGTTCCAATTTCTCCACATCCTGTCCACAGTTGTTATTTTCCATTTTTAAATTGTTATTATAGCATCCCAGCAGGTGTGAGGTGGTATTTCACCACGGTGACTAGCGACTGACTAATGATATTGAGCATCTTTTCTTGTGCTCATTGGCCATTTACATATCTTTGGAGAAATGTTTATCCAAGTCCTTTGCTCACCTTTTAATTGGGTTATTGTCTTTTTATTGTTGAATTAAAAGAGTTCTTTATATATATTCTAAATACTAGACCCTTATCAGACATATTACTAGCAAATATTTTCTCCCATTCTGTAGGTTGTTTTTTCACTTTCTTGATAATGGCTTTTGATGCATAAAAGTTTTCATTTTGATGAAATTTTATTTATCTGTTTTTTTCTTTTGTTGCTCATAGTTTGGGTGAAAGGAAGGTTTTAAAGCCATTTTAGTGGGAGGAGTCTCTTCCTACTTGTAGCCCAAATTTTAATCAAATTCTAAATGTAAATAGCACCATTACCCATCTTTGTAACCCCCGTTCAGCATCACCTGGACAGCAGTAAATCTGGACATCATCACTCATTATCACAGAGCAGTGCTTCCCACTTCCTGGTGTTTCTTTCCTTGTGGAATGAGCTTTCCCTGTCATAACACTCCTGGCACCTGTCCAGCCCCTGTCCACGATTCCCCATTATCAGTACACAGTTAGGAGTGATAAGCTGGTGTAGTTGGCACGGCCCCTCCTTCTCTCTTGACAGCTGCCTTGCCCATGGAGAACACGTGTCCTACTCTGCGATCTGCCAGTGGTGAAAGGGCCTGCAGCTGAGGGTACACATTTGCTCAAATCTTATGTCTGTAATAAAGTTGATGTTTTTATTTTCATATGCCTTTCTCATTCATTCATTTATTCATTTATCCATTCAACCAATAATGATTGAAAGCCTGTTCTAGGCCAAGTCCTATCTAACATGCTGGGGATACAGCCATAAACAAAATGGACCAAAAAAATCCTGTGTTCATTGATCTGTGGTCCTAACATGAAGGTTGGGAGAGAGAAACAAGATAAATAAGTAAAATTACATTAGTCAAAAACTTGGGCAAGGAACACAGAGGTGCCATTTTATTGGCCCATTCTTATCCCAACAATGACCAATGTCATCGGGTTTTCAGTCTCATGATTCAGAAAAGTTATCATTTTCTCTGGTTGACATTCTTGGTTACAAGCAAAAGGAAGGAACTCTGGTTCTCTAATGTATAGGTGAGATTAATAAAACCTTGTAGAGACATTCACAAAGTAGAGAAGTAGGTTTGAAATGTAAACAGGAGCCAGGGAGGTCTGGAAGCCAACAGCAGGCTATAATCCCTGACCATGCATGGCTCAAAGCTCACAGCTCCACAGCTCCTTCCCAAGGGTCAGGTTCCCAGGCAGGAATAACCTAACGGTGGAGCCGATGTGCATGCTCTGGTTGCCAGAGGTAGGAGGAGAGAATAACTAGGTTTTTTCAATTTCCAATAGTGAAAAAGGTATAGATCTGTTTCCTACTGAGGCCCACATAATGAGATCATTTAAAAATCAAACTGGTTGGGTGTTGGGCTGCTTGCCTGGCCAAAAGAGACATATATCCATCATTTTAACACCATGGTCTTTCTTGCCCCTTAAGTCCTGTTAATCTTATTTTTTTTCTACTTCCTTTTTTATAAGCAGTGCTTAGCCTACTTTTTTTCTTTCTTTTAATCTTACAGCTAGAAGCTGGAAAAAATTCCATTTGAAACTGCAAGTACTTTTGTTTCCTGACAGATGAAGAATCGAATTAAACTTTGAGGCAAATTGCTCCTTCATTTTTATGGAAAAAACCCACCTGTATTCAACAACACAGCATCCATTCTGAGTACAGATGTTTCTAAATCTGAAGATTTAGTTGGCTTGTTGAGATAAATGTTTCTCGTTTTCTGGTGAGATAGAAACTGCCGTATGTCTTTGTATTTTTGTTTGTTTTGGTGGTGTGTGTGTGCGTGCGCGTGTGCGTGTGTGTGTGTGTGTACTCAAGTTCAAGCACTTTCTCAGAGGCAGTTTGGGAGCAAAGACTCTAAAAACTAAAGCAATATGATATTTACTGTGAGCAGACAAGACACCGTAAAAAGAAACTGGAAATATAATGCTCTACACGTGGTATCGCTCAGCAGGGAATAACACAGAATGTGGAAAATATACTGATTTTTTGACATTGTTGAGGTGTGATTATCTTTGGAAGCCCCAGGACAAGATCATAAAGGAGCGGGTTGTGAGTCGGTCCCACTCAGGAGAGGGAACATCCCACCAGCACCAACTTGGCAACCACTCATTTGGCTACAGCCACTTTCACCACGGCATGCACTTCCACATTCAGGAGCCCAAACCTGTAGCTACCGCCACCTCTCCTGTGACCAAAGAGAGAGCTGCCCCTCCACCCCCTCATGTCACTGGCTCCTGAGATGATATCTGACATGAGGTCTCAGTGTCAGACCTTGGGAATCCGTCTGCAGTCTAATTGCAAGGCAGACTGAGCAAGCCAGTGGGGAGCCCTGACGACTCCTTTAGTGGGAGAGGGTCTTTGCCACCATTTCTTCCTCCTTACCAACCCATTCCTGCTGAGGTGGGGGATCCCCAAACGTAAGAAGGAATTTGAATAGGGCGCCTGGGTGGCTCAGTTGGTTAAGCGACTGCCTTCGGCTCAGGTCATGATCCTGGAGTCCCTGGATCGAGTCCCGCATCGGGCTCCCTGCTCAGCAGGGAGTCTGCTTCTCCCTCTGACCCTCCCGACCCTCCCCCCTCTCATGTGCTCTCTCTCTCAGTCTCTCTCTCTCAAATAAATAAATAAAATCTTTAAAAAAAAAAAAAAAAAGAAGGAATTTGAATAGACAAAACAATGACAAAGGCCCACTGTACATTCTAACATCATTATAAATATGGTGGCATCTTATAATACAATCCAATGTTAGTCTTGCTACCATCACCTTCATTTTCTACCTTGAAACCAGAATATATAGTGGTATAATTGCCTGATGAATAAAAATTTTAATTTGCTGTCATTAAAATTTTCTTTAAATTCAGTAATTCAATCCATTCAGTAAGTACTTCTAAGTGCAGAATCTTAACTCATGGTATTTAGTAATAATTTAGAGTTAGGAGTTAGGAGAGCTGAAAGCAATGTAGAATGCCTTGCACAAAGATTTTATTAAATATCCTAAGATTACTCATTAAAGAAAGAAATTTAGAAAAAATATAGTTGTATAATTCTACTATATCTACTATAACATAACATAATAAAAAAAACTATGTGTTTTTTTTATTATGTTACGTTAATCATCATACATTACATCATTAGTTTTTGATGTAGTGTTCCATATCACCCTGAACGCGCCCTATCTTGTCTGATCTCGGAAGCTAAGCAGGGTCGGGCCTGGTTAGTACTTGGATGGGAGTCCCTGAATGTTTTTTGCATTTACATTCTTTTCCAAGTTTTTGCACAACTCTGATCTTTTTCATCTTAATGTCTTATGGAATCATATTCAAAATATCACCAATTGAAAAATGAAGGCAATAGAAAAATATCAAACTATATATATACATAAGCTCTAGAGACACAGAGACATCTCTCCTGTCAAAACATATTTTCAAACATCGTGTAATGAGCACATACTGTATGACAGAAAACACAGTTTGTTATTGAGAGAGACTAATAGAATGCGTTTACCTTTCATACCTAAGTAGTTAACCTACCTTAAGTTAAATTTTGCTTATGGTGTGAAGTAGGATATATTTCAATTTCCTTCAGTATGGAAAACTTTTCCAGAGTGATTTATTAAATCATATGCCCCTCCTTCACTGATCTGCAGTGTGGGCTTCCTCATCTATCTAGCGGAAATTGAGACATGCTCTCTGTTATGCCCACTGCACTGTTTCACCATCTCTGCATTAATGGTGGCCTCTCCAAGCACATAAACTGCTCCAGAGCAGCCTTATTTGGAGAAGGTGGGATGGGCTCAGGCACCTGGTTCCTGTGATTAGGCAGCAAGTCATCGGAAGGGCAGTCCCAGAAGATGGGCCTGTTTCAGGGTTTGTGAATTCTGAAAGTGACCACATCCAGAACCAATCTTAAATGACTCTCTGTGCTGTGCTTTCTTCCCATCAGCCCAAAACTTCCATTAAGTTTTATAGCCTTGCCTCATCTGTCACCAAGAGAAATAAGACAAGATACCAGGGAGTAATAGATGAAATAGTACAAGGCAGGGCAGCTTTCGGGAGACAAGACTCCATAAATATTTTCCAGTTTCTCCAACCAGGGCTTTCTGAGAAAAGAGCACTGGCACTTGTATTAAGGATAAATGAAGAGCAACGTAAAGATAGAGACATCTGGAGACATAGATAGATTTATCTCCCTGGACCCATTTGTTTACATGGCAGAATGGTGCCTCTCCCCAGAGAGGATTTATTTACATTCCAAACAAAATCCTCTCTCTCCCTCCCTCTCTGTCTCTCTCTCTTACTTTCTTGCCTTTCCTCCTCCCCCACGTCCCTCCAAGCCCCCAGAGTGGAGGAAGGGCAGATGTGCCAACGACTCTGATATAAATTCCAAGTTTCATAATTTGGGGGTTCCTCCCCTGTATGCAAACACCCTCACATGCAAGTACAGATAGTGTTCCCAGTGCCACCCCATGAAGAATTAGGGCTTGGGGAACTGAGGCAAGCTGTTCTATAAGGAAGGTCTGCTCCCTGACTCTTGGATGTCATGTCTGTGGATCTAGATAGAGATGATAAACATATGGATGTGGAGAGGGAGGCAGACAGATTGAGATAGAGATGTCAAATGATGGCAGGTGAGCTTGTTAGCTTGTAAGGAGGGCAACAGTTCAGACTTTTCACAGCTGCAGACTTACCCTTAGTACAATCCAAGTAAAAGCGTTCTGGAGGTGATAGAAAGTGATCTTGTGTGTACTAAACAAGCAGCCTGGGGACCCGAAACCTGGAGCTGGATGGTGCTGGGTCTGCAAGAGGCATCCAGGGCAGATCTGCTCTCAAAGTTTCCAGCAGCTCTGCAGGGTGAGAAAATTGGTAATAGACTGAACTTTCTGTGATCAAGGGGTTTGGGAGATGAGGTTGGAGAGGCAGGCTGGAGTATGACCGGGATTACCAATGTCCCATTGAAGAATTTGGACTTTATTCTATAGGTAATACTTTTTTTTTATTATGTTCAGTAGCCAGCATATAGTACATCATTAGTTTTTGATGTAGTGTTCAACGACTCATTAGTTGTGATAACACCCAGTGCTCATCACAACACGTGCCCTCCTTAATGCCCATCACCTGGTTACCCCATCCCCCCACGCCCTTCCCCTCTGTAACCCTCAGTTTGTTTCCCGGATTCCAGAGTCTCTCATGGTTTTTCTCCCTCTCCGATTTCTTCCCATTCAGTTTTCCCTCCCTTCCCCTGTGGTCCTCCGAGCTATTCCTTATGTTCTACATATGAGTGAAACCATAAGATAATTGTCTTTCTCTGCTTGACTAATTTTACTTAGCATAATTCCCTTCAGTTCCATCCATGTCGATGCAAATGGTGGGTATTCATTCTTTCTGATGGCTGAGTAATATTCCATTGTATATATGAACCACATCTTCTTTATCCATTCATCTGTTGAAGGGCATCTCTGCTCCTTCCACAGTTTGGCTATTGTAGACATTGCTGCTATGAACATTGGGGTGTGTGTGCCCCATCTTTTCACTACATCTGTATCTTTGAGGTAAATACCTACTAGTACGATTGCTGGGTCATAGGGTAGCTCTATTTTTAACGTCTTGAGGAACCTCCATACTGTTTTCCAAAGTGACTACACCAGCTTGCATTCCCACCAACAGTGTAAGAGGGTTCCCCTTTCTCCACATCCTCGCCAACATTTGTTGTTTCTTATCTTGCTAATTTTTGCCATTCTAACTGGTGTAAAGTGGTATCTCATTTTGATTTTGATTTGTATTTCCCTGATGGCTAGTGATGTTGAACATTTTTTCATGTGTCTGTTAGTCATTTGTATGTCTTCTTTGGAGAAGTGTCTCTTCATAAATACTTTTAAGCAATGATCAGATTTGTGAGTTTTTGTGGGGTTTTTTTTTAAGATCACTCTGACAGCAATGCCTAGCATAAATGACAGGAGGCGACTAGCAGCAGGAACTAAAAAGTAGAAACTACTATACTAGTCTAGGTGACAGATGATGAAGTCTTCCACAAAAGGTCTACAGATTCTAGTCCTGTCCCTCTTAAATTGATGTTAAAGTTAGAACTAGCTTCTCTGATGATTGAAGATGTATTTGTTCCTGTTTCCAGAATTAGGACTATAGCAAATATGCTTCTTGTGTTCATTCAAATTGAATATATAATCAATTCTCCACTATATATCCTCTTACTAACACTGCTCCTTACAACTAAATATATCTTTCCCTGGAAGGGTCTTCGTACTTCTGTTCCTACATAGAAGCCACGTATTTCTCATTTCCTCTCCCTTTCTCCTCTTCCTTCTCTCATTCTGTAGCCAGTACAGAAGACAAAATGGGAACACCAGAAGTATCTTTCTTCCCTTGTGGCTTACTCCTTCTGCTCCACCTCTAACTTCTCAGTTTTTCCTGTCATTCAATTCTTGAAAACTCCCATTTGTAGCTGATAGCTGACACTGACAATGTCCTGGGCTGGAGCCAAGGAAAGAATATTTGGGGCTTCAGCTACCTCAATCCCCACGTGTCTGGGGTTCTAGTGTCCACTGCTGTTGACCTTGCATTCTCTTTCTCTCACAAGTTCTGTATAATTTGAATCCATGCCTTCAGTACATCCTGACTCTTCATCCTCCTGATGCCTGTTGGAGTCCCTATGGATTCTATGTCCATTCATTAATTTTTCTTCTTCTCTCCACTGACGTCCATGTTGCTTTTATCTCAGGAAGCATTCAACCCTTGGAGAATAGCTCAACTTACACTTCCAATAATCCTGCAAATAAGCATAACAAAAAAAATTATCTCTGTTTTGTAGATGGGAAAACTAAGTCACAGAGACATGAAGTGACTTGTTTCAGAGTCACAGAGTTAATTGGTGTCAGTGCCAGAATAAACAGCCTGGCTCCCTTACCCATCATGCACTACTCTTTCTAGGATGATATCCTAACCAGCAAGAAATATTTTTTTTCCAAATCAAAGGCTTCCACTCATACCTGAGGAACTGAAACTTTCCATAATACTCATAAAAAAAGAAAAAAAAAATAGGGAAACCTTAGAATAGCCTAGAATGCCATGATTCAGATTGCCTTTCTCTTTTAAAAAAGAAAAAATCAGGCCTAAAGCTTTGTCAAAACACTTGGGCTATATTTCAGACACAAACCAGAAAATTTACAGTTATCTAGAGTTCAAGAAAAAGCCTTTCAAAATTATTTCCAACTGTCCAGATAATAGAGGGAAAGAGTTTAGTGATTGTCTTGGTATAATCGAAATAACTCAATTTCCATCCCATTATACATATACTGAGGAAAAATGAAATCTAAAGAGTATTTTAGTCACATCATTGTACGATTATGTTATTTAGCTTTAGAAATATAAATTCTTGAATCAATAGCTTAGGAGATAGATAAATATTTAATAGATAACTTGATGCTTTTTTCCAAAGACATTGAGATGCTACTGAAATTCCAAGAAACGGCTCTTAGTTTCATCGATCTTTTCTTTTTTTTTTTTTGGTCTCTATTTCATTTATCTCTTCTCTGATCTTTATAATTTACTTACTTTTGCTAATCTGGGGTTTCGTTTTTTTCTTCTTCCAGTTCCTTTAGGTGTAAGGTTAGATTATTTATTTGAGGCTATAAACTTCCCTCTTAGAACTGCTTTTGCTTCATCCCAAAGATTTTGAACCATTGCTTTTCATTTGCCTCAAGGTATTTTCTGATTTCCTCTTTGATTTCTTTGTTGACCCATTGGTTGGTTAGTAGCATGACTACTACTGTGGGTGTGCTGGTGGGCAGGGATTGGCCCCCTGGCACAGCTAGCTGAAAGGCCTGGCTTTGGTTGTTGTGGGTGTGTTAGTAGGTGGGATTAACCCCTGATGCAGCTGGATGAGAGGCCCAGTTACAACTGCGGCAGATGTGCTGGTGGGCAGGGCAACCCTCCCAATCCCAGAGGCAGGAGTCACTTTGGGAGATGCCAGTCCAGACCAAGGCTGCCTGCTGGGTGTGGTGGGGCAGGAGCTGTTTTGCGGGGGCACCTGCCAGGACAGGTATCTTGGATGAGGTGGATCTACAGAGGAACACAAGGGCAGGGCAAGCGGTGATAGCAAGGTAGATGGAGAATGTCAGAACTGTCTCCTACCAGTATCCAGCCAGTTTGGCTGAAGGAGGGCAAGAAAAATGGCACCGACCAGCACTTCCATTCATAGAGAAAGCTCCTATAGATCCCTGCCCCTCTGGATGTGCCCTAAAATTAGTCAGTTATTCTTTCACATAGAACCCAGGTGCTTTTCAGCTTGCTGCATCTATGCTGGGTGTAGGACTAAGTGATATAGAGCACTGGCCCTTTCAGAGCAGAGTCTTGGTTTCCTAAGCCCTCCAATTCCCCCAGAGTTAAGCCCTGTTGATTTTCAAAGCCAGCCATTAGAGGAGCTCATCTGCCTGGTGCAGATCCCCAGGAATGGTTATGCCTGATGTGTGGAGTTTGACCTCCTCACTCCCCAGGGAGGCCCTTCATGCCTGTACTATCTCTCCCTCTTATGAGTTGTCATGCTGGGGTTTTGGTTCCTGGTTGCATCTCTGTCCATCTTAACCTTCTTGATGTGACTTTTCTTTGTATCTTTAGTTCTGCTAGTCTTCAGGTCATCTGAAGGTGAGTTGCATTATATGTAGTTGCATCAGTGTGTCTGTGGGAGGAGGTGGGCTCAGGATCCTCCTACTCTGCCCTGTCATCTGAAAAAAATCTCTTTGGTTTTTGTTAATGGCTTCTCTTCCTTTGTTGAACTTCTCATTTTATTCATGCATTGTTTTTTTAACTCTGTTTAATGGTCTGTTTGTTCTTGTAGTTTGCTGAACCTCTTTACGAGATTATCCAAATACTTTGCCAGGCGGTTCATAGATCTCCTTTTTTTTTTTTTTTTTTTATGTCAGTACTTGGAGCTTTAGTAGTTTACTTTGGTGGTGTCATGTTGACCTAATTCTTTGTGATCCTTATATCCTTGCATTGGTATCTGCACATTTATGTAAGTTGTCTCCTCTTCCAGACTTTATAGGTCCATGTTGGCAGGGAAAGCCCTTCATTAGTCAGCCAAGCTTGGGGTACTGGAGAGGTCAGTTAACTTTTAGAGCCCATGGGCAAGCAAGGCTTGCTATCAGGGTCTTGATTTGGGTGAGGCCACTGCCTATGCTCTGAGCTCAGGGGGTAGGGAGCATGCCCCTGTGGTTGAGCACTGGAGTTGAGTGGGCCTGCTGGCTGGGCTCTTTGTTCAAGCAAGGCCACATGTGGGCTCCTTGGTTGAGAGTGGCTGCTGGTTGTGCTCCACAGTCAGGTGAGGCCACTGGAGGGGCTCTGCAATCACCTATGGTTACGAGAGGCAGCAAGCTGTGTTTCCTGGCAGGGTGGTACCACCGGTTGGATTCTACAATTGGGCAGGGCTGTGGGCTGGGCTCCACAATTGCTCCTGGTCTGGCGGGGCCTCAGGCTGTGCTCCCCAACTGGATGGTGCTACTTGCTGGACTTCACATTCAGGTGGGATGTGGGCAGGCCTTCCTGGTTGGATAGGGCCCAGTCTGTGCTCTGTGATTTGATGGGGCCCATAGGCTGTGTCCCAGATTTTGTCAGAGCCACAGGTTGGGCTTTGCACTTGGGTAGGCTGCTGGTTACTGGCTGTGCTGCTCTTTTGGTTAAGGTTCCTGGCCAGGCACTGTGACTGGGCAGGGCCTCCAGTTGTATTTCACAGTTGGATGGCACTGGAAGCTGTGCTTCATAGTTGAGGAGGGTCACTGTCCAGGCTCCCTGGTCAGATGGGGCAGCAGTCTATGTTCTGTGACTGGCGGGTGGGGGGGACACTGGCTGGGCAAGGCCACGGGCTGTGTTCTACAATTGGGTAGGGCTATAGGCTGAGTTCCAAGGCTTCCCAGGGTCACTGTTCATGCTCTCTGATTATGCACAGCCAAAGGCTATGCTCAACAGTTAGGCAAGGCTCTTGGCTTGGGTCCTTGCCCAAGTGGGAATGTATGATGGGTTCTGCAGCTGCCTGGGTTCCTTGACCAGGCCACCCCTGGTTGGATAGGACTGGAGGCTGTGCCCAACAGTTGGGTGAGTCTATGAACTTGTTTCCTCACTCAAGTGTCACTATTGGATAAACTCCATGGCAGGTAGGGCTCGGCTAGGGACTCAAATAGGTGGAATTGCCAACCAAGCTCCCTGGCCAAATGGGTCCACTGGTTTGACTGCCCATCTGACTAAGATGGGGGTCCCACTGGTTGAGATCTCTGCATGGGCACTGCTTCAAGTAGGAATGTGATCCACTGAGATCTGAGCCCTGGTAGCTGTAAACCCCACTCCTTTCATCTCTATCTGATCCTTAGTGGTCAAGCCCTGAAGATTCCCCCAGTGACCCCCCATGAAGCGAGATCTGAGTGGGCCTCCTGAGAAGTGTCCTGCAATGCCTGGGAAGCTGGATGTCCACCTTGGGCTCTCTTTTTCCACTGGAGAAATTGCAGGCCCAAGAGGGGCCCTCTTGGTAAAGTGCTGTGCCAGCTTAGGGGAAGGGCAATGTAGTTAAAGAGAAACTCCTCCTCCTCCCTTTCTAATTCCATCCTTCTTCATGTCTGTGATCTAGATGAGTGCTTCAGCAGCACCTCTGGGTTCTGGGGTTTTCACAATGGTGTCTTGTCTATGGAGAGGTGTTAGTCGATCTTCTTGTGATTGTCTTTAGAACATTTTTAATTCAAGAGTGTAATCAAGTATTACATGTTTGCTCTTATTCCCTCACCCCATACATTCATCCACTGAATACTTATGCAATGTCAGGAAATTGAAGGTCTGCCTGGTCTTTGGTCTGTGGTGGTCTCCATATTTTTTGTCTTTCTTTCTGCTATAATCAATGCCACCATCAAGTACCTGTTGATACTTCTTAGAGCAAGCTCTAAGGTGCCCTTCCCAACGTCTGTCTTCACAGAGTGCCAGCCCGGCCACAGGGGTCAATCTTCCAGCATCCATGAGTCATTGCCATCAGCAGCCTGCTACCTCCTGAGGAGCTATGCAAATCTCTGTCCACGGACTCCATTCCCTATCAACTCAGCCTGGCTCAGTGAATCCCTTCTCTGGCCACTCTCTTCTCTCTTCCAAGCATCAGCCTCTCTCCCCTCATCAACTCTCTTCCGGGCAACTTGACTCCATCTCTTTTTGAGCCTGACTTCCCCAACAAAGGCTATATGGCTGAACTTGAAATGATGGAAAAAGAAAGAGCAGGGTCCTTGATCAATCATTCTCAAAACACTCTGTGCATGAGAATCACTTGAAGTACTTTTTAACAAGTACATCTTACTCAGTCGTTTTGAGTGGCTTGCAGAAATTTGTAAGAAGTGAAAACAGGTGGTTCCAGGACCAAACTTGGAGAAGCATGGGCCTAGTTCCTACAATACAAATGCTTGGCTAACCCTCTAAGAAGGACAGGAGTGCAAAAATGCCTCTCAGCCTTCAGTCTGGAAAATAAAAGAGTTGATTTCTCAAATCAGTTTATCTTGCTTCATATGCTTTGTAATTTTTTTCTAAGATATAACAACTCTGGAAGTCAGGATGAAAAACTGTCCCTCTAAACTGAGATCAAGTCATTTAATGCTCTAGAAGCAGAAAAGGTAAGAAGTGATATATATTGGAATATTCTACATGTCTATATGAATTACATATACATATTTTCAGATTTGGCTATTTTCATTGCCAGCTTATTTTGTAAGCCTATATTTATATAAATATATATATACACATGTTATACATACATACACGCACACACACAGACACACATCTACTTATGCCTTATAAAAAACCACAAAGTAATTTTACTTTTCTCATAAGGAAATTTTTTCTTATTTTGTTTTCATGTCATAGTATATATCCAGTATAAAAACCATTCCTGCCTAGGAAAAGGAATATATGAAGAGTACAATGCATAGTAATGAAGCAAATTTCAAGTGAATATTGCATCTTTCAAAGTGGATATTTCTTTTCTCTTACTTCTCCCTCCCAATAAGTACTCCGACATCCAATAGCTGCTTGTAGGAAAAAAAATTAACTTTTTGAAATATGGAAGGTTGAAAGCTAGAAAATGTAAAATAATGATGATAAAAAATGTAAATTGTTGCCTCTTAAGGAGTGAGTTGCATCCAATCCTTTCATTGTTTTCCTATCACCACCATATAGAAGATACAGAGGCTCAAACGGAGGAAATGCCCATGATTCTGGTTAGATAATTTCTCCCTTTGGACACCTATCCCAAGAATCTTTGTGTTATTAGGCCATTTACAGAAATGGGAACAGAATCATTGTATATTAAAGGTAAAATACAATGACATATAAAATCACTTTTAGATCATTTTACTCCTTTGTGGCATATTACGTTCTTCTTCTTTACCAGATAAGAATTCAATGTATACTTGCCTTAATAACTACCACATTGAAGGTGTCTCTCCAAACTGGGCAGGAGAGTACCTTGAGTCTTTTAATTTCAGTGAGAGGAAATTTTCAGAAGACCAAGCGGTAAAGAGTGGCCCAAAGTCTTTATTCTCCCTTGGGTCCCTACCAAGTGCAGTACAAGTAGTACCCAGATCGTGAAAACCCACACAGCTCCTGGCCTCTGTTGAGAGGAGGATCTTGTCAACTATTTGAGGAGTCTCAGAATCTGTAGCAGGATGGCTCTTCGAATAGCAGGGCCAGGCAACAGAGGGACTGCTTTGGAGGCAACCAGGTCTTTGTGCAGTAAGCCGAGGAGACTGTTGCACAGAGCAGAGGTGTACTATTACTCCCCCCATAGAAGAAAGTATGACCCTTTGTGATAGTCCAGGTTTCAAATGTTCAACTGTGTTTCACCTTATTTTAGGACACTGATGGGCAAATTTTACCTTATTTTTCATAAAAAAATATTAAAAAAATAAAGATTGTCTCCAAATAAAGAGAACATTTAACAATAGATTATCAGATGCTAGGTGGTCTCCTTCCTTTTATTCTTTTTCTAAGAACAACACGCTATAGTCACCACCCATTTGTTCATTGGTTTCTCATAAGAAAAATGGATCTTAGGTCCCAAGTAGGGAGCCGAGTAGGAGATTTTCACAGGAGTGTCATATAACTACACTCAAACAAGAGAAGAGAGAGAACGACCCTTTAAAACATAGAACAGAATAGAAAGTTGAAAAAGTATTTGTTGAAAGATATATGTCTGAAGATGTTGTGTGAAGAATGTTACTAAAAACTTATTTTTATTGCCTTATAGTTTTAGGCATACTTTAGCTCCATTTCTGAATTATTTTTCTTAGCAATGGCTCCTAAAGGTGTAGCTTTCAGGATTTCTGTCTTTCCTCATCCTTGCTTTTACAAAGTGGTTAATGACTTGTTAGCCAAGACTTACATGCTTCAAGGAAAGCAATTAATAATTTTGCAAAATGAGGTCACTCTTTTTATAATGTGAATCCTCACAAGTTACATAATTGTTTAGCAAATCTACATTTTCTTAATCTACATTAATATGACTAAAGAAAAATGTAATTTATACTTTATTCATTTCAGATACCATTACTTAAAATTATAGTTCAACTATTCTATTCAAATTAGTTAATTATGTTCAAGAACTCTAGAGAGCTATCGATGCTTGGCTTCTAATATGTGGAAAGCAATTCTTATGATCAGCTCATTTTGGATCCATTTAATTTCTCTTGGGATCTTACATATAAAACATAAACTGCTTTTATATCTTCTTAACTTTATCCTATTATTAAAAAACAATTAAATCATCTCTCCTATGTGGAATCCATTAGTGTTTTCAATGTTTGTGAGTGAGTGAATGTGTGTGTGTGTGTGTGTGTGTGTGTGTGTGTGTGTGTAAGCAAGGGCTAGAGAGAAGCAGAAAATACATGCATTATAAAAACTTCAAAAATGGAACATTCCCTTTTGGACTGAGGGCAAAAAGGTGATGTTTGGAAAGTAGACAATAAGACTTTAAGCAAGTTTTGTCTTATTTGATTTTGTTTTTAAAGTTTTAAACTTTTCAGGAGAACAAAAGCAGTAATTTCCTTGACATCAGCTGTAGCAACATTTTTCTAGATACGTCTTCTAAGGCAAGGGAAACAAAAGTAAAAACAAGCTATTGGGACTACATCAAAATAAAAAGCTTTTGCTTTTTTGTGAAGGAAATCATCAACAAAACAAAAGGCAATCTACTGAATGGGAGAAGATATTTGCAAATAATATATTCAATAAGGGGTTAATATCCAAAATGGTAAAGAATTTATACAACTCAACACCAAAAAAACAATCTGATTTAAAAATGGGCAGAGAGGGCGCCTGGGTGGCTCAGTTGGTTAAGCAACTGCCTTCTGCTCAGGTCATGATCCTGGAGTCCCGGGATCGAGTCCCACATCGGGCTCCCTGCTCAGCGGGGAGTCTGCTTCTCCCTCTGACCCTCCCCCCTCTCATGTGCTCTCTCTCATTCTCTCTCTTTCAAATGAATAAAAAATCTTAAAAAAAATAAAATAAAATAAAAATAAAAATGGGCAGAGAACATGAATAGACATTTTTCCAAAGAAGACATATAGGTGGCCAACAGACACATGAAAAAAATGCTCAACATCACCACTAATCAGGGAAATGGAAAACAAAACGACAATGAGATATTACCTTACACCTGTCAGAATGGCTACATTCTAAAGGACAAGAAGTAACAAGTGTTGGCGAGAATGTGGAGAAAGAAGAACCTTTGTGCATTGTTGGTGGGAATGTAAACTGGTACAGTCACTGTGGAAAACAGTATGGAGGTTCTCAAAATTTTTAAAATAGAAATACCATATAATCCAGTAATTCCATTACTGGGCATTTACCCAAAGAAAATGAAAACACTAATTCAAAAAGTTATAGGCAGCCTTATGTTTATTGCAATATTATTTACCACAGCCAAGATGCACACACACGTACACAATGGAATATTTGCAGCCATAAAAAGGATGAGATCTTGCTACTTGTGACAACATGGATGGACCCAGAGGGTATTATGCTAAGTGAAATAAGTCAGACTGAGGAAGACAAATATTATTTAATTTCACTCATATATGGAATCCAAAACAAATGAATGAACAAACAAACAAAAAGCAGAATCAGAGAACAAGCTGATGGTCATGAGAGGGAAAGGGGGTGAGACGATAGGCAAAATGGGTAAAGGAGAGTGGGAGATACAGGCTTTCATTATGGAATAAATAAGTCACAGAAATAAAAGGTATGGCATAGGGAACATAGTCAATGGTGTTGTAATAGTTCTGTGCAGTGACAGAGGCAGCTATACTTGTGGTGAGCCTAGCATAATGCATGAAGAAGTTGGATCACTATGTTGACTATGTTGTACACCTGAAACTAATGTAACATTGTATGTCAACTCTACTCAAGTAAGAAAAACTTTTTTAAGAGACTTCAACTTTTCTACTGTTAAATATAATTTTTAAGAGCTTGCTCAAGGAAAGTTTGAGAATGTGAAAAGACCAATCAGGCAATAGTATGTATATATTATATAGTATTATTTCAAAGTGTACAAAAATTATTTCATTTTGTGAGCCTTAAGATTGGATCAATATATGCTATTGTCTTTGAAAATCTAAGTGAAGAGAAAAGCTTAACATATCATACCAAAAAGCAATTTGTGTTCACTCTATCATTGTTTTGTTTTGTTTTTTCTTTTGGTTTTATTGCAAGGCCATAGTATTATGATGTCAATTTTTTCATCTGTGAAAAAAATTCATGTCATTCATCAATAGCATTTTATGTTGTAATAAAAAGATCTGAGAATAATGGCCAAAAGAATCTCAGACATACAGGAAGACTGTGTTTTGTTTTATTTATTTTATTTTATTTTATTTTATTTAGAAAGGCTGTTTTAGACAGAGAAACCAGCGCTTAATGTTTCAATTAAATAACTTATTTTTATTGAACTAAAAATTATGGCCAAATAATTATTATTTCAAGCCAATAACTTTTGAAGTAGTTTGTTTTGCAGTGAAAGCTGATAGCTTCCATTTATAGAAAGTTCAAACAAAGGTGAAATTAAATAATATATTGCCTAAGATAGATAATACAAAGTCAATTTTATAAAATAACTACTTGAAAAGCAAAAGAATGACTAACACAATAGTTAAAATATTGCCCAGGATGGGAATGGAATTGGAAAAGAACATACAGAGAATTTCTAAAGTGTCTCTGATACTCTACTTTTGACTTGGGTAGTGGGTACCCATTATTGGATTATTGTTATTGTTCTTTAAGAAGTATATATATGCTCACAATCCTTATAGAAGTATATTTCATATTTTAAAAAGTAAAGGTAAAACTAACGTAAAGAAGTAACAAACAGCAAAATCAATGCCATATATTGGTGAGATGAATGGGGAATAAACAGAATGGAAAGAAAAGGCTTCCTCAATTGCTGGAAATGATGTTGAATCTACCAGTATAGAAATACAGCCAATGATATCTGGCTGAACAGAAAGAGCTGGTGTCTGGAAGTAAATAAAAAGAATTACCCTTGTCTCTGAAATATTTGTGAATAGCCCCCAACTGGAGAATTACAGGCTTCTGAGAAAATGATACAGACTTGTTAAACAACTTCAAAAACTTTTGATATTGCCTGAATATTCCAGGCAGGTAAAAGACAGGATATTCCAGAAGATCAAACTATGAGCACCAGGAAAGTTAAAATAGAAAATGAAAGGAAGTTAAAGTGAAAACACTCCCTATGTATCATTTATCTATTTTGCATACAAGCTGAGTAAAGGAATAATTTATTACCAGCTGTG
Source organism: Phoca vitulina (assembly GCF_004348235.1). Classification (NCBI taxonomy): domain Eukaryota; kingdom Metazoa; phylum Chordata; class Mammalia; order Carnivora; family Phocidae; genus Phoca; species Phoca vitulina. The sequence goes on along the minus strand of NW_022589774.1, from coordinate 6,107,504 downwards.
GAACTTTGATCTCAAATCTCAGTGCAGGATCCTAATAAACCAGATAGACCCATCTGGTGAATTATTTTTGCTGAGGCTTACCTGAGCATAGGGACCTAAAGCAATGGCAGAAAGAACGTTTTGTTTTGTTGTCTTGTTGCCTTCCTTAAGCTCACAACTGCCTCTCAGACTTCTGGTGAAAAAAATCCTGTCCAGAGCACACACACCATCAGGAGGAGAACAGTTTGCAGAGACAGCTCTCAGCCCAAGAGTGGGAGAGCCACTCCCTTGACTGTCTTGCCCTTAACTGGACTACCACAGAGCATTGAAAGACTCCTTAAGACCCCAAGAAGAAGCCAAAGTAAAAGGAGATTGTTGGGGTTTCTCTGGAAAGGGAGCAGCATCTCATATTCCACTCCTATTAGTCTGTGTGCTATGAAAACAAAGGAAACAAAAGCAGAGTATCCACCCTTTGGGAGCCTGCGTGGTTGAGCATACTCATCAAACTCTAATAGTATCGAGCCCTCTCCTCCTCGGATGTGGCTGGAGCTTGAGACGCCGCAGACCCGGACCCGGAGCAGCTCAGAGGCGGTGAATAATAGCTCTTCAAGTCTGCAAAAAAAAAAAAAAAAAAGGGCCTCCAATAAAACTACATTGCAAAAAATGGGAAAGAAACAAAATGGAAAGAGTAAAAAGGTAGAAGAGGCAGAGCTTGAAGAATTTGTGGTGGAAAAAGTACTGGACCAACGTGTAGTGAATGGGAAGGTGGAGTATTTCCTGAAGTGGAAGGGATTTACAGATGCTGACAATACTTGGGCACCTGAAGAAAATTTAGACTGTCCAGAGTTAATTGAAGCATTTCTTAATTCTCAAAAAGCTGGTAAAGAAAACGATGGTACAAAAAGAATATCTTTATCTGACAGTGAATCTGATGATAGCAAATCAAAGAAGAAAAGAGATGCTGCTGATAAACCAAGAGGCTTTGCCAGAGGTCTTGATCCTGAACGAATAATTGGTGCCACAGACAACAGTGGAGAATTAATGTTTCTCATGAAATGGAAAGATTCAGATGAGGCAGACTTGGTGCTGGCAAAAGAGGCAAATATGAAGTGTCCTCAGATTGTAATTGCTTTTTATGAAGAGAGACTAACTTGGCATTCTTGTCCAGAAGATGAAGCTCAATATATATATATAATATATATATTTTATATTATATATATAAAACTGAGCCTTTGTTTTTTGATTTATTAGTGTGAAGAAATAACATTCTAATGAAAATCAAGTTTGATATGTTTGTTTTGAAGTAGTATTGGGGAGTTGTTGGATTTTTTTACATCTATAGCATTGGTTACTTTAAACAAATAAAAGCTTTCTGTAGCTGCTTCCTTTATCAGAAAAAAATACCTGAGACCATGGTATATTAACCCCCTGCATTAGAGAACACCTTTTCTAATATGTTGGGGGAAATCTTCATAGTCGTTACTCAGTCAGAATTTGTGTTTAACTCCTATATGCCTAAGGACCATTCTGGATTTTTTGTTTATTTAGGGGGGTTTTGTGTGTATACTTAAAATACATACATAAATGGTTTTTGTTTTTTTAACACTCACCAAAACAAAAACAGCATTTTATAACCATGGATAAGCCTGTGTTTCCGGGATACTATCATTTTCAGCAACTAAAGAAATAAATCACTTAAAGTTAAACTGAAGTTTTTCCTGAAGCCTTAACCTTTCAAAATTTTAAATTGGACAATTTAAAAGCAGCCATATCAGAATCCATATCCATATCTACAGTCATATAAATGCAAGTTCATTTGCAAGATCCCTGAAAGGAAAATTTTATCACCACCAACAACCTACCTACCCAAATGACAAAACTAGACAAGTCCTGGTGTGTTTTAATTAGGTAAGCAAAACTTAGTTAAATGGACATTTAAAGGTTCCTTCTAGTGAACCATTCCTTTTCAAGAAGTTGAAATCTCTGTGCTGTATTGACTAAAAGGTCATGATTCATGGAATGTCTAAGACTTTGTTCATGGAAACCTAATCATAATCAGATGGTTAGAGATGTTGGCAATTTAGCACCTGCTGGAATAAATGGGTGGACAGACTTTTATAATCCAAATTCTTAACCTGCATGTATTTTCTTTACCCCAACTCATTCCTGACATGTAGGCTCAGTCTTCTCAGTATTTGAGTTACTGGTTCAGCAGAAACCAGGAAAAACAATAATTTTGTAGTCAGAATGTTATCCAACTGTATATTGTTTACGTTATTGTAAATATTGGTAAACAGTGGTCAATAAATAGTTTTATATTAAAAAAGCACAAAAACAAACAAACAAAAAACAACAACAAAATAACTCTAATAGTATCTACAAGAGAGGAGGAAGGTAGTAATCACAGGAAGTAAAGCTCCCACCACAGGGAACCTGGTGTGGAGTGGACATTCATTCCTGTTTGCCTAGGAAAGTTGGATTTACACCATTGTCCAGACATAATTATTAATAGCACTCCACCTCACTCAGAAAAGTGTCTCTGTTTTGACAATAAATTATATAGTCATCCTACTTATAAGAAAAGTCTTTTGAGGGAAGTTCAGGACAATGAAGCTGAAAAGAAGCACCTGTTTGTTTTCATGGTCTCTTGCCTTCATCCATTTTTGATGCACCTCTCTTCCGGGACATGACACCCTCTCCCTGGCTCCTCCCCAAGTCCCTCTCACTTCCTCCCTCTCTCCCGTTTCTCCAACTATAGAAATCACACCATCACTATCTTCATTCCAAATGAATGGATGTCTCTAAACATTTTTGGGAGAGTTATTCAATGGGTCATAAGAATTATAGGAATCTCCAAATTATAGTATTCAAACTGGGGGTGGGAGGCAGGAGGAAGAAAGGTGGAACTGTGGGGTAAAATAAAATTCGAAAATTCCTGCTCTGGATAGGTCTTGATTTTTATTTTAGTCCTTTATTTCCCTTATAAAATACCTACTGCAATATCAATAGGTACTATTTTCAATAGTATTAGACATTATATATTCACATTTTTCTTCATGGACTGTGATAAAGCACACCTTTAATCCAGTGACTCTCACTTCATTTGCTCATGTTTACTTTCATTTCTCCATGTGTGCTGGGTGATTTCAGCAGCTAGATTTTTTTTTCTTCTTTCCTAATTTAGAAATTATCTGATTGTCCATTTACAAAATTTATGTACTTGCTACTGAAGATGACTGATAAGTTCAGTTGTCATTGTGTAGAATTGAAAATATCTGAAATGCACAAAATTTATCTCCTAGATCACAACTTTAGTTCCTTAATTTTTATTCTCATGCAATTTTCACACCACATTTCTAAAAGCTCCTATTTGTGTTTTTTTTTTTAAAGATGAGAACTCTACCATCTGTCTCTACAATGATCATTTTTTTCCCTAAAATAAATACAGTACAGAACTCTTATCATCTAATTCAAAATTTCAGTCTTATTAAGGTAGTTGGTATTTTACAAATCAAGCAAAGGCCAATCTCTTGTGAGACACATCCTTGAAGGGAGACAAGCATCAGGTTGTGAGCTGGACATGAGCTATTGATTCATTCAACAAACATTTATATAGTGAATAAAGTGAACTATAATAGATTATGAACTTAGTTTTATTGTTGTCAAAAGGAAGCAAAACCAATGATATTGGAGTGCCCCAATAATTTCCTGCTACTTGTCTTTCCTCCTTAAAGGATTTTAGATCAACAACCCTATCCCCAAGGGACAGTAGCAGAACAGAAGTCAAAACATCGATTTATTGATAATCAATACTCTTTAGTCAAAAGCCTAATCTGGAGATCCAACTGGGATATTTTATTTTCCACTAATACCATTTCCACTCCACACCAGGTTCCCTGTGGTGGGAGCTTTACTTCCTGTGATTACTACCTTCCTCCTCTCTTGTAGATACTATTAGAGTTATTTTGTTGTTGTTTTTTGTTTGTTTGTTTTTGTGCTTTTTTAATATAAAACTATTTATTGACCACTGTTTACCAATATTTACAACATTAGTTGTAAATGATATTTTCTAATCTCAATTTAGGGTCCAGTGTGTATTGGTTACCTTCAGAGAAAAAGAGATGGTCAAGTCAGAAGGGGGGACTTGAATCCATTTAACTACCTATTACAATGAACAAGAGAGGAGAAAATGAAAAATTTTCACCTTATGGCCTTGACTTTCCTAGGAAAGAGACAGGAAAGAAATACAGATGATGTAGATGCAGATGGAGAAATAGGTATGGATGTAGATGTAGATAGAGGTGTAGGTAAAGAGATGTAGAGATAGAGAATAAAGATGCTATGAGTGCAGTGCTGGGTTTTAATGTCCTTTAACCCAACCATGTAATAAAATGTAACTCTGACCAATTGATTTACTCATTCTTCCTCCATTTTTGAAGCAAGATGAATTTGAACTGAAGAATTTCCCCCCTCAAGAGGTACCAGGCCATATGGTAGGTGTTAGTGTTATAGAGATCAGTATTACAATCCTCAAATGGCTCATACTTATGAAGACAATGTCAAATGAATCAACTATCAAGCTCCTTCCAAGGCTAGAACTACCCTACATGAGTCTACTACATGTGCCTTAATCTAATCAATAAGTCAGGAACTAGTTTTAAAATTTTGATCCATGTAATCACAGGGCTCTATAAGACAACTCTGGAAATTTCACTAAAATTAAATGTCCTGTTTAACTCATTTGATTCTAATAGTTTCAGAGCCCATCTAATCCCCAGACAAGGATGGATTGCATCTTCTGATCAGTGAAAAGCAACACATAAAGAAACCATGGTTTCAAAAAAACCCTGGAAATCATTTAGACTTTCATGCTTTCATTTAACAAATACTGATTGAGCACCTAATATATGCAAGCACTGGGGATGCAACAGTGGACAAGAAAGCCAAGGACCTTTCCTCAAAGAATTTATTTATATAGCACACACACATGCACAGAGTATGCATAGCTTACAAAATTATTGTTTTTAAACAATCATGGATCTCTGATAAGCTTCTTAGAGTTGAATAAACTTATGCCATAATTTAAAAAGCACTAGGTAGAAAGACTGCTTTAAAAATCAGATAAGGAATTCAAAAGCAAAACATAAACTGTACACATGATTATTGTCCCAATAGCATGCATGTGTGGCCTTCTGCTACTCAAACCCAGATGTCGCTCATCAATCAACACACTTTTTCCAGCTGAGCCCAGATATCACCTCAGTATCCATCTCATAGCCCTATCAGAAGCTGTTACCAATCAGTGAGGTAGTCACTCAGTTTGTCCTCACTGACGGAGAGCATCCACCACAAAGCATGTAGTGAGTACCTACCACGTACCTCCAACTGCAGCTAACTGCTAAAAGGAGAAAATAGGACTAGAATTTATTGAGGTAGGTACCCTCTATCCCTACACTGTGAAGAGTTTTAATCAAGAAAGGATGCTATACTTTGTCAAATGCTTTTTCTGCATCTATTGAGAGGATCATATGGTTCTTGTTCTTCCTTTTATTAATGTATTGTATCACATTGATTGATTTGCGGATCTTGAACCAACCTTGCAGCCCAGGGATAAATCCCACTTGGTTGTGGTGAATAATCCTTTTAATATATTGTTGGATCCTATTGGTTAGTATTTTGGTGAGAATTTTTGCATCCATGTCTGTCAGGGATATTGGTCTGTAGTTCTCCTTTTTGTTGGGGTCTTTGTCTGGTTTTGGGATCAAGGGAATGGTGGCCTCATAAAATGACTTTGGAAGTTTTCCTTCCATTTCTATTTTTTGGAACAGTTTCAGAAGAATAGGTATTAATTCTTCTTTAAAAGTTTGGTAGAATTCCCCTGGGAAGCCATCTGGCCCTGGGCTCTTGTTTGTTGGGAGATTTGTAATGACTGCTTCAATTTCCTTAGTGGTTATAGGTCTGTTCAGGTTTTCTATTTCTTCCTGTTTCAGTTTTGGTAGTTGATACATCTCTAGGAATGCATCCATTTCTTCCAGGTTACCTAATTTGCTGGCATAGAGTTGCTCATAATATGTTCTTTTAATTGTTTGTATTTCTTTGGTGTTGGTTGTGATCTCTCCTCTTTCATTCATGATTTTATTTATTTGGGTCCTTTCTCTTTTCTTTTTGATAAGTCTGGCCAGGGGTTTATCAATCTTATTAATTCTTTCAAAGAACCAGCTCCTAGTTTCGTTGATCTGTTCTACTGCTCTTTTGGTTTCTATTTCATTGATTTCTGCTCTGATCTTTATTATTTCTCTTCTCCTGCTGGATTTAGGCTTTATTTGTTCCTCTTTCTCTAGCTTCTTTAGGTGTAGGTTTAGATTGTGTATTTGAGACCATTCTTGTTTCTTGAGGAAGGCTTGTATTGCTATATACTTTCCTCTTAGGACCACCCTTGCTGCATCCCAAAGGTTTTGAACAGTTGTGTTTTCATTTTCATTTGTTTCGATGATTTTTTTTTTAATTCTTCTTTAATTTCCTGGTTGACCCATTCATTCTTTAGTAGGATGCTTTTTAGCCTCTATGTATTTGAGTTCTTTCCAACTTTCCTCTTGTAATTGAGTCCTAGTTTCAAAGCATTGTGGTCTGAAAATACGCAGGGAATGATCCCAACCTTTTGGTACCAGTTGAGACCTGATTTGTGACCCAGGATGTGATCTATTCTGGAGAATGTTCTATGTGCACTACAGAAGAATGTGTATTCTGTTGCTTTGGGATGGAATGTTCTGAATATATCTGTGAAGTCCATCTGGTCCAGTGTGTCATTTAAGGCCTTTATTTCCTTGTTGATCTTTTGCTTAGATGATCTGTCCATTTCAGTGAGGGGGATGTTAAAGTCTCCTAGTGCTATTGTATTATTGTGGATGTGTTTCTTTGATTTTGTTATTAATTGGCTTATATAATTGGCTGCTCTTATGTTAGGGGCATAGATATTTAAAATTGTTAGATCTTGTTGTTGGATAGACCCTGTAAGTAGGATATAGTGTCCTTCTTCATCTCTTATTAGAGTCTTTGGTTTAAAATCTAATTTGTCTGATGTAAGGATTGCCACCCCAGCTTTTTTTTGATGTCCATTAGCATGGTAAATGGTTTTCCATCCCCTCACTTTAAATCTGGAGGTGTCTTTGGATCTAAAATGAGTCTCTTGCAGACAGCATATCGATGGGTCTTGTTTTTATTCCAATCTGATACCCTGTGTCTTTTGATGGGAACATTTAGCCCATTTACATTCAGGATAATTATTGAAAGATATGAATTTAGTGCCATTGTATTGCCTGTAAGGTGACTGTTATTGTATATTTTCTCTGTTCCTTTCTGGTCTATGTTACTTTTAGGCTCTCTCTTTGCTTAGAGGACCCCTTTCAATATTTCTAGTAGGGCTGGTTTGGTGTTCGCAAACTCTTAGTTTTTGTTTGTCCTGGAAGCTTTTTATCTCTCCTTCAATTTTCAATGACAGCCTAGCTGGATATAGTATTCTTGGCTGCATATTTTTCTCATTTAGTGCTCTGAATATATCATGCCAGTCCCTTCTGGCTTGCCAGGTCTCTATGGATAGGTCTGCTGCCAATCTAATATTTCTACCATTGTAGGTTACAGACCTCTTGCCCCGAGCTGCTTTCAGGATTTTCTCTTTGTCTCTGAGACTCATAAGTTTTACTATTAGATGTCGGGGTGTTGACCTATTTTTATTGATTTTGAGGGGTTTCTCTGTGCCTCCTGGATTTTGATGCCTGTTTCCTTCCCCAAATTAGGGAAGTTCTCTGCTATAATTTGCTCCAATATACCTTCTGCCCCTCTCTCTCTTTCTTCTTCTTCTGGGATCCCAATTATTCTAATATTGGTTCATCTTATGGTATCACTTATCTCTCAAATTCTCCCTTCATGATCCAGTAGTTGTTTATCTCTCTTTTTCTCAGCTTCTTTATTCTCCATCATTTGGTCTTCTATATCACTAATTCTCTCTTCTGCCTCATTTATCCTAGCAGTTAGAGCCTCCATTTTTGATTGCACCTCCTTAATAGCCTTTTTTGATTTCGACTTGGTTAGATTTTAGTTCTTTTATTTCTCCAGAAAAGGTTTCTCTAATATCTTCCATGCTTTTGGCAAAGAAGAAGTCAAATTCTCACTCTATGAAGATGATATGATACTTTATGTGGAAAACCCAAAAGACTCCACCCCAAAACTGCTAGAACTCATACAGGAATTCAGTCAAGTGGCAGGATATAAAATCAATGCACAGAAATCAGTGGCATTCTTATACACCAACAACAAGACAGAAGAAAGAGAAATTAAGGAGTCGATCCCATTTACAATTGCACCCAAAACCATAAGATACCTAGGAATAAGTCTAACCAAAGAGGCAAAGAATCTGTACTCAGAAAACTATAGAATACTCATGAAAGAAATTGAGGAAGATACAAAGAAATCACTATATTTAATGCAATCACTCTCAAAATACCATCAACTTTTTTCAATGAAATGGAACAAATAATGCTAAAATTTATATGGAACCAGAAAGACCCCAAATAGCCAGAGGAATGTTGAAAAAGAAAAGCAAAGCTGGTGGCATCACAATTCCGGACTTCAAGCTCTATTACAAAGCTGTCATCATCAAGACAGTATGGTACTGGCACAAAAACAGACACATAGATCAATGGAACAGAATAGAGAGCCCAGAAATGGACCCTCAACTCTACGGTCAACTAATCTTTGACAAAGAAGGAAAGAATGTCCAATGGAAAAAAGTCTCTTCAACAAATGGTGTTGGGAAAATTGGGCAGCCACATGCAGAAGAATGAAACTGGACCATTTCCTTACACCACACACAAAAATAGACTCCAAATGGATGAAAGACCTAAATGTGATACAGGAATCCATTAAAATCCTTGAGGAGAACACAGGCAGCAACCTCTTTGACCTCAGCCACAGCAACTTCTTCCTAGAAACATGGCCAAAGGGAAGGGAAGCAAGGGCAAAAATGAACTATTGGGACTTCATCAAGATAAAAAGCTTTTGCACAGCAAAAGAAACAGTCAACAAAACCAAAAGACAACCGACAGAATTGAAGAAGGTATTTGTAAATGTCATATCAGATAAAGGGCTAGTATCCAAAATCTATAAAGAACTTATCAAACTCAACACCCAGAGAACAAATCATCCAATCAAGAAATGGGCAGAAGACATGAACAGACATTTCTGCAAAGAAGACATCCATATGGCCAACAGACACATGAAAAAGTGCTCAATATCACTTGGCATCAGGGAAATCTAAATCAAAACCTCATTGAGATACCACCTCACAGCAGTCAGAATGGCTAAAATTAACAAGTCAGGAAATGACAGATGTTGGTGAGGATGAGGAGAAAGGGGAACCCTCCTACACTGTTGGTGAGAATGCAAGCTGGTGCAGCCACTCTGGAAAACAGTATGGAGGTTCCTCAAAAAGTTGAAAATAGAGTTACCATATGACCCGGCAATTGCACTACTGGGTATTTATCCCAAAGATACAAATGTAGTGATCTGAAGGGGCATGTGCACCCCGATGTTTATAGCAGCAATGTCCACAATAGCCAAACTATGGAAAGAGTTTAGATGTCCATCAACAGATGAATGGATAAAGAAGATGTGGTATATATGCAATGGAATATTATGCAGCCATCATAAAAGTGAAATCTTGCCTTTTTCATTGACGTGGTTGGAACTAGAGGGTATTATGTTAAGTGAAATAAGTCAATCAGAGAAAGACAAGTATCATATGATCTCACTGATATGAGGAATTTGAGAAACAATACAGCGGATCATAGCAGAAGGGAGGGAAAAATGAAACAAGACAAAACCAGAGAGGGAGACAAACAATAAGAGACTCTCAATCTCAGGAAACAAACTGAAGGTTGCTAGAGCAGAGGGAGGTGGGAGGAATAGGGTGGCTGGGTGATGGACATTGGGGAGAGTATGTGCTATGGTGAGAGCTGTGAATTGTGTAAGAGCGATGAATCACAGACCTGTACCCCTGAAACAAATAATACATTGTATGTTAATTAAAAAAATACAGTGGACATTTTTAAACATTATTTTTAAAGTATTGCTGTTCTGGAAAAGAAGTAAACAATGCTCAGAAGCTAAAACAAAAAATAAAGACACAAAAACAACAAAACAAAACAAAAAACAGTGAAAGGGTGGATTGAGAAGGGCAAGCAGAGCACTGACTCACTTCATCCTGAGGGTATCAGCTGAACCCTGCTGAAGTTGAGCTCGAATTTTGATGGCCCTGGGAATGAGGCAAAGAAGGCAGAGTCCAGGGCTAACTCAAGATGAGGAGTCAAATAAGGAGCCCCACAATGTGGGATGTCAATGGGATTCACCTTCAATGTAAGAGAGAACTAGACAAAAGAGCACCCACTGAAGGGGATTTCAGTGTAAACACTTGTCCTAACTTTAGCACTGAGTCAAGGGGGAAATCCCCCCCCCAGGAATTCAGAAACAGAAGCTGCTATTGAAATTCATACTACCTGTGAGATTTAAAAAAAAATAAAAATAGAAATAATAAAACCTTGAGCTGAGAATTAACCTTAAAGTGGTCTTGAGTTTTCTGATTACTAAGCAGAAGGAAACAAAAATCTCTGAATCTAAGCACCTTTGATGGAGGTCTTAAAATATTCCCCTAGATAAAGTTCCAGAAAATGTGAGCTCACAGTCAAAACCAAAACACATAGGTCATATGGCACCACGAAGGAAGCAACAAAATCAATAAAAGGTGGGGGGAGGAAGCCTCTGTAAGCCAGCTACCAGAAAATGATATAGCCCTGGAGTGCAAAATTGGAACTTTTAGAAGCCTGCTCTAGTGAGAGATGTCCCTGCCAGAAAGGTGCTCAGGTAGCAAAGCAGGGCAGAATTCTAGGTGGGACAGTGTGGTTTCAGGATCCCTGGGGTCACAGAAAGAACAGAGGTGACTGAGCCTGCAGAGTTCCCAAGCATTGGAGTGGGGAAAACCAGCTTTGGTCAGCAAGCCCTAGTGGGCTCTCAGCTCAGTTTGTCATAAGCCATGAACCTGGGCAGGATCCATTGACTGGTCTTCGTGCAGGGACCCTGCATTTGGCAGACCCATAGCGACTCCCCTCCCTTCTCCAGAAGGATTGGCATGAGTGCGCACTGCAGGAGTCTGCAGGGTTTGGCACACACAAAAGTAAAGACTGTTTTTCCCTGAGGGTTTACTGAAGAGAGGGGGTTGAGATCTTTCAGCTCCAGGGCTGGAGATCAGGGTGCTTCCTTTTTTATTTTCATCCTCTAAAGCCATGGGGAAAGCCTTCAGGGAACAAATGCCGCATAGAGCAACACAAAGTAGCTTATACAGAGCCCTGCCCCACGGCAAGGGGCGGTACAACTCTGCTTAGGCAAAGACACCTGAGAATCGGCATAGCAGGCCCCTCCCCCAGAAGACCAGCTGGAACATCAGGAGAATATCAAGTTTATGGAGCACACAGAACTTCAAAACTCCAGCGCTAGGGGAAAATAGAATATAGAATTTGAGGTTATTTTCTCACAATTCTTTTACCTTTCAGTTTAAAATTTTCCTTCTTTTTTTTTCTTTTTTTCCTTTTCAACCAGTTTCTTATTTTATCAGCTCTTTGTTTTTAAGTCATTTTTAATTTTCATTTTTACATTTACATTTTACACATATATTCTTCACTTTTGGTTTCCCTTCACTATATTCAATTTTATTTTTGTATATAAATAAGTTTTGTCTTCTTTACAATTTTGGGATTTAGTGTCTTCTAACACACAGACTAAAATACATCCAGGGTCACGTGGATCACCCTGTTGTGTCCACCTGTGAGCTTATATTCTCTTTTTTCACTTTTTCTTCTTTTTCTTTTTTTTTGGGGGGTGGGGGCGGTTCTGACCTCTCCACATTTGTATAGTGTGCATTTCCCTTGGGCCATGGTTATTTTTTATTTTGTTCTCTCATTCATCCATTCTTCTCTGGGCAAAATGACTAGAAGGAGGAATTCACAACAAAAGAAAGAACCAGAGGTAATACTCTGTCACAGACCTAATCAGTATGGATATAAGTAAAATGTCAGAGCTGAAATTCAGGATAATAATTATAAAGTTACTAGCTGGGCTTGAAAAAGGCATGAAAGACACTAGTGAATCTCTTAGTGCAGAAAGAAAATCTAATCAGGCCAAAATTGGGGCACCTGGGTGGCTCAGTTCGTTAAGCATCTACCTTTGGCTCAGGTCATGATCCTGGGGTCCTGGGATTGAACCCTACATCAGGCTCCCTGCTCAGGGGGAGCCTGCTTCTCCCTCTCCCTCTGCCCCTTCCTCCCCATCCCCCCCCGCTAGTTTTCTCTCTCTCTCTCTTGCTATCCTAAATAAGTTAAAAAAAAAAAAAAGCTTTAATCAAGCCAAAATTGAAAATGCTTTAACTGAGATGCAGTCTAAAATGGATGCTCTAACAGCTAGGGTAAATGAGGCAAGGTAGTCAGTGACATAGAAGACAAGACAATGGAAAGGAAGGAAGCTGAGGAAAAGAGAGAAAAACAACTAATGGACCATGAGGGGAGGATTTGAAAAATCCGCGATACCATAAAGTGAAACAATATTAGAATTACTGGGGTCCCAGAGGAAGAAGAAAGAGAGAGGGACAGAAGGTGTATTTGAGCAAATCATAGCTGAGAACTTCCCTAATCTGGGGAAGGAAACAGGCATTTAAGTCCAGGAGGTACAGAAAACACTCCTCAAAATCAATAAAAATAGGTCAACATCCCAACATATAATAGTGAGGCTTGCAAATTTCAGAGATAAAGAGAAAATCCTGAAAGCAGCTTGAGACAAGAACTCCTTAACCTACAAGGGTGGGAACATTAGACTGGCAGCAGGCCTGTCCATAGAGACCTGGCAGGCCAGAAAGGGCTGGCATGATATATTCAGGGCACTAAATGAGAAAAACATGCAGCCAAGAATACTTTATCCAGCAAGGCTGTCATTCAGAATGGAAGGAGAGATAAAGAACTTCCAGGATAAACAGAAACTAAAAGAATTTGTGATCTCTAAACCAGCCCTGCAAGAAATATTAAAGGGGATCCTTTAGGCAGAGAAAGCCCAAAAGTAACAGACCAGAAAGAAAAAGAGACAATCTACAAAAACAGGGACTTTACAGGTAAATACAATGGCACTAAATTCATATCTTTCAATAGTTACTCTGAATATAAATGGGCTAAATGTTCCAATCAAAAGACACAGGGTATCAGATTGGATAAAAAAGCAAGACCCATCCATATGCTGTCTACAAGAGATTCATTTTACAGCTAAAGTCACCTCCAGATTGAAAGGGAGGGGGTAGAGAACAATTTATCATGCTAATGGACATCAAAAGAAAGCTGGGGTGGCAATCCTCATATCAGACAAATTAGATTTTAAACCAAAGACTGTACTAAGGGATGAAGAGGGACACTATATCATACTTAAAGTGTCTATCCAACAAGAAGATCTAACAATTATAAATATTTATGCTCCTAACTGGGGAGAAGCCAATTATATAAACCAATTAATAACCAAATTAAATAAACACGTTGATAATAATACAATAATAGTAGGGGACTTCAACACCCCACTCACAGCAATGGACAGATCATCTAAGCAGAAGATCAACAAGGAAACAAGGGCTTTGAATGACACACTGGACCAGATGGAGTTCACAGATATATAGAGAGAGCATTCCATGTTAAAGCAACAGAATACATATTCTTCTCAAGTGCACATGGAACATTCTCCAGAATAGATCACATACTGGGTCACAAATCAGGTCTCAACCAGTACCAAAAGATTGGGATTATTCCCTGCATATTTCCAGACCACAATGCTTTGAGAGTTGAACTCAATCACAAGAGGAAATTTGGAAAGAACTCAAACATTTGGAGGTTAAAGAACATCCTACTAAAGAATGAATGGGTCAACCAGGAAATCAAAGAAGAATTTAAAAAATTCATGGAAACAAATGAAAATGAAAACACAAAAGTTCAAAACCTTTGGGATACAGCAATGGTGGTCCTAAAAGGGAAGTACAATAAAAGCCTTTCTCAAAAATTAGTAAAGTCTCAAATACACAACCTGACATTCCACTTAAAGGAGCTGGAGAAAGAACAGCAAATAAAGCCTAAATCAAGCAGGAGAAGAGAAATAATAAAGATTAGAGCAGAAATCAATGAAATAGAAACCAAAAGAGCAGTAGAACAGATCAATGAAACTAGAAGCTGGTTCTTTGAAAGAATTAATCAGATTGATAAACTTCTTGCTAGACACATCTCCAAAAGGAAGGGGAATTGGAAGAAAAGATTCAAAATTTAACCGAACAAAAGGCAAAGAGAGTAAAGATGGAAGAAAAGTTAGGAAACATGGAGGATATAATGAAAAACATATATATCTAAGGGGAGCTGAGTAACAGTCGGGGGTGGGCAATACATAAGGGACAGCTAAAGAAGCCCTGCAATGTCACAATACAATTACGAAAGAAACTTGAGAAAACTTTTCCCAAATTGATGTCAATCTCAACAATTACAGGGCATTATCATAACAAGTTAGGCAACTGAAGGCAAATTTTTAAAATTATCAATAATAAAAACAACCTTTGGCTGAGCATGCTTAGAGGAAAGACTCAGTTATCTTTCTATTCTTTATAAAAAATTAAATTATATAGGTATAGTGAGAAGCGGCTTTCAAAAGTATGCAGTCAAAAATGTAGGAAAAAATATTATACATGTGCATCAAGTAGTTAATAATAATAGGTTATGTTATTTTTCCAGATTTTGTGATTAGGTAGGATTTTTTAGTTTTTGATAAATTTGTAATTTCTCATTCTAAATAAATATTTGCTTTTGTACCTAATTTTGTATTTATAATAGTGTATTCTTTTGAGGGTCAGGGGAGGTCTCTCAAAATTGTAATCTTTGGGATCTGCAAAACCTAGATTCATCCTGAGCTTAATTTATAGTTATTTTCACATAATAATTTATTATAAAGCTAAATATATATTTTGCATAATAAAGCCATAAACATGGGCAATAAATCTGCCCTTTAAAGACCCAATTCTCTATTATGTGGATCATGTGAAGTCCATGTTTAATTTCAAGTTGGTTTCTCCTCTCTCCCCCAAATTTTTCTGGGTTAGACTCTCGTCCACTTTCAACTGATATATTTTCAGTGCATACAAACCAATTACAAGAACCTAAGGGGAAAAGCTTTAAGAAAAATTTTGCAAGAATAAATTATTTAATACAGTCCTGTGCCAAATATAAATTATTCTGAACTCAACAGAATATTCTACACCTCTATGGAGAGAGTAAAGGAGAATGGTTGGTTGTGTGTGTGTGTGTGTGTGCATTTCAGAAGTCAAAATATTCCTTAATATAGACTGAAACTGAATAGTCTGATATTCTAAATATGCTAGAACTAATAGAAAGTGTAGGCAGATTAAATAGACTCATGTGTCATTTATAAAAGAATTGTATCTTCTAGTATTTATCAGGAGACCAGGTACCCCAGTTCCCATTAAAATTTAAAATAATGTTTGTAATAGCTAAATATTAGAATTAATTAAAATAAATATAGCAGGACTAAAAATGACTTTCTCTGGTTCATTTGTTCATTCTACTAAGATTTACTAGGTGCTTATTTTTTACCAGGCTCTGGTTAAATGCTTAATGCTTTGTAGAAAGTATTCATTTTATTCTTTTATTTATATTCAATTAATTAACATATAATGTGTTATTGGTTTCAGAGATACAAGCCTGTGATTCATCAGTCTTATATAATACCCAGTGCTCATTACAACACATGACCTCCTTAATGTCCATCACCCAAAAGTACTTATTTTAATAATTAAACAAGGGGTGCCTGGGTAGCTCAGTCGGTTAAGTGTCCAACTCAGCTCAGGTCATGATCTCAGGGTTGTGAAATCGAGTTCTGGGTCCAGCTCAGCACTGGGCATGGAGCCTGCTTAAAATTCTTTCTCTCTCTCCCTCTCCCTCTGCCCCTCCCCACCCTCTGTCTCTCTCTCTCTCTAAAAAACAAAACGAAACAAACAAAAACAAAAAAAACCATAATTTTAAAAATTACAAAAGAGAGAAACTTTCCATTTCAATAATTTTAGGAAGTGGACATTATAATGTCAAAAAATATGGATATCATGGTGATCAAAGGAAACAAATTTCTTTCTCTCACAGTACTTACAGTCTGGTGGGGGAAGGTTTTGTATATTAGTTTTTGTATATTAAATGATCCTTCTATTCTCTCAGCTCTCCTCTGAGAAAAGAGTAGCAAATATCATTGAATTGTGATTTTGAGAGCCAAATGCTAAACCATGTGGGAATCATGTATTGGTACAACTGAAATTTATTGAGATCCTGCCCATATCCCTTGGTACTCATTGTTTTCATATAGGTCAAAGGTGCCCAACTGCAAGCACCAGTAATTCTCCACCTGAGGGCATTTTGAAGGTGATCTGGGATGGCCTGAAGTGCTAGGGAGTCAATGTCCTCAGAGACGGCCTTCAGTTGACAGTTGAGAGTTGGAGAATGGTGCCTCAGCTCCCTTGCTCCTTGCGTTAGATCATTCTGAGGGATTCCATATGCA
Source organism: Phoca vitulina (assembly GCF_004348235.1). Classification (NCBI taxonomy): domain Eukaryota; kingdom Metazoa; phylum Chordata; class Mammalia; order Carnivora; family Phocidae; genus Phoca; species Phoca vitulina. Next base: position 6,090,851 of record NW_022589774.1, on the reverse strand, counting down.
CACCATCTCCCAGAGATCCCACAGGGATTAGGTGCTGGTTGCCCATTGGGGTTATTGCTCATTACTGTACTCTGAATCAGAATCTTTCCCTTTCCAGTCTCACTTATAGTCTGTGTTTTCTAGGAACACAGGTCCCAAACAAGCCACCTTTACTTAATTCCTTGTGTCAAGATGTCCCTCTGAGGAAACACAGCTGAAGACAATCCCAAATGAGGATCTTTATCTTCTTCTGTTTCATCAATAGGAATATACTCTCTAAATAAAATTGCACTGAAAGGCTAAGAAAAGTGATTATATCAATTTGTTTTGTAAGTATATTCTTTTACTAAACAATCATTACTTGAATTTTCTGGGAGAGATTACTATTTAAGAATGATTTGTGATCAATTTTCCACAATTACCATTGCAAAAAGTGTATATCTAAAATATTACCAAGTTGATATTCTTATAATTTGACATAAAATATAAGCATGCTGTGAGTATATATTAAGTAGGTGAACTTTTTACTAGGAAATAAGCAAAACAGCATGACAGTAGAAATTTGTCTGGTTCTCCACAAAAGTTGCCTCTTCCTCATTGCCTCCTGGCTACAAGCTGAGTCAGGTCTTAACATAGCTTGAGTAGAGAAGTATAAGCTCAAAAAAAAAAAAAAAAATATCCAGCACATCAAAGGAATTGCAGAACCTACAAATATTTCCTGGCAGAAACTAGGGAAACATGTGAAGTTGATTTTGATAATGCAGACTGGGATAAGGAGCACAAAACATAGGCTAGAAAGGGGAGAATTAACCAACAAGGGGGCACTAACCCTTGACTCAAGATTCAGTATTTTGGCAAGAACACATGGAAGACTTCTGTATGGTTTGTTAGGGAAGTTCTTTGAAGTGCACACTTGATTATGGCCTACAGTAAATGAAATAAGAGTGATAGGACATCTTTGGCATAGTATTGAAGAACAGATTACAAAGCTAAGGGAGGTAAAATGGATTTGTGTATGGTTTGATAACCTCTATCTAAATCTTTTCCAGGACAGGGTCTTTTAGGACATTCTTTTCACAAAGACAGTTACTATAATCGTTTGAAAAGGGCAGTAACATATTTGAGAAATTCTGTTCTAGATTGTCTTCTGTAATTTGGAGATGATGGTGTGGATGCTACATGGATTTGGATTCTTTCTATCAATGGGGATGGTGGGATCTTGGAAAATGGGGGAAATGGCAGCACTTAGCTGTCAGAGGCAAGATGGACATAATTGCAATGGGTAGCAAGACTAGAATGGCAACCAAAGTGTTTGACTTCCTAGGATCTATGATGATGGCTGATAGATCATGCCCATACTTCCCTTGGGCCACACATCATATATTGGAATAGGCGAGATGAATACAACTGATATAACTAGATTAGTTCCAGACTATGAGCTCCTCTATTAAATGGTTAGGTCTGGATGGTCAATGACTGGGTCTTCCTCATTTGTGTCTCCTGTATATAAATATGTCATTGAGTCAATTAGAGAACAATGTAAGACTAAAGTGCTAAAATATGTAGTATATAATAAATTCCAATGAAACCTAGATAAGGAATATATTCTCATTTCCGGCACTGATTATAGGAAACTTGCCACAGTCACCTTGTCACAACATTACAGTAATATGGAGACAGGACTTCAAAATAAATAAGAACAACTTCAAAACAGCTCACAAAACTTCTGATTATTTTATAGTTACTCGATGTCCCTTAGAATCATTTAACATTGATTTAAGTTTCAGTATTTCTCATTGTTCCCCAAACTCATATTTTCCCTATTTGGAAGATATTTCATGCAGGTATACTCCAAGGAAATTACTTGTCTTTCTTTCATATATTAACATGGACTTTGTCCAGATGGCTATATTCTGAGAAATTGGTCATATTATTTGAAATACATGAATCTTTTAGTCTCTTTTCCATTTGCAGTTCCAGTTACTCAGTTCATTGTAGATTACATTGCTTTACCAAAAAAAAAGCATTACAGTTTGTTTTGTAAAAATGATGAATATTTATTTAGTGGGTAGGCATCTAGACTTTCTCTGCCTCTTCCATCTTCTTCAGTTCAGTTCTTTTAATACTTTCTGAATGTCAAAATGGAAAATAAATAAAAACAATTTGATTTCTATTAAAATAGCCTTATACAATATCTTTCCTCCTCAAAAAAAAAAGATTTAAAACATTTTGCTTAAAAATAAGAGAGAAGCATAAAATAAAAATATTACAGAAACAGAAATGGGAAATGAGGATTGAGGAGGGTAAATGGAGCAGGGAGCCAACAGAGTGAGTGAACTTAGTTATAATTTTCCTGTCAGCCAAAAGTAAAAGCGATATCTTATCTGTTATAACTTGCAAAGTCATCAAAGAGGAAACATACAAATTCTTCAAAGTATAAATATAGTGATAGATCCAACAAATTGAATAATTTTCCAAAGTACCTTAAGGTGGAAGTAATACCTTACTGTTGCTTTAGCTCAACAACTACTTGTAAGCATGTGATATGTGCAAGGATTTACAGTAGGCATTGCACTGAATATCAAGATGCAAAAATCTCTAGTTCCTGCCTATAGAATATGTATCTTCCAGTTGAACAAAAAAGATGTATATGTATGAGGGAAACTGACAATTCAAGCCTGTTGTGTATTTTAAAGGTGAGATGAACTGTGCAGCCATTTAGAGGTGGAGGGAGTGGAAAGAAGGAGAGTCTGTTCCAGGCTTGATAACCATAACAAGCAATTCTAAGAAAATTTGGCCTGGGATTTGGACACACAAAGCAGAATGTTCTTGGGTGTCCTGAGAGCAAAGATGAAGTCAGAATCCAGGGTATCAGGGTATGAATTTTCTTATCCAAGACAACTGGCCAGATTTGGCTTTCAGAGATCCCAGCCAGGCAGAAAGACACGGTGGAGTAAAATCCAAAAATACATCCACTAATATGGTTTCAGTCTTCAAGCCAGCTATCTAGAAACAAGTGAAGAATGGGGTTCCATCCCAAAGGCTTGAAGCCCTGCCTGCTTTCAAATAGATTCCTTGGAGTCAGTGATTGAGGAGCAGGAGTGGGTCTTACCAAAGTGAAGCAGTGCTCCCCAAGGGCTGGTGTCTGCTCAGAAAACCAACTCTGGGCGTCATCTTCTGAAAACCAGGAACCCTCAAACCAATTCCAGAGCATGCGGAGAATAGCAGAGGATAACAAGGGGGTGTCTGGAAATCATTGCATGCAAGGACTTATTAAAATAATCAAGCATCGGGCACCTGGGTGGCTCAGTTGGTTAAGCGACTGCCTCCGGCTCAGGTCGTGATCCTGGAGTCCCAGGATCGAGTCCTGCGTCGGGTTCCCTGCTCAGCAGGGAGTCTGCTTCTCCCTCTAACCTTCTTCCCTGTCGTGCTCTCTGTCTCTCATACTCTCTTTCTCAAATAAATAAATAAAATCTTAAAAAAAATAATCAAGCATCTTGGCGCGTGGGTGACTCAGTGGGTTGAGCGGTCAACTCTGATTACAGCTCAGGTCATGATCTCAGAGTCCTGAGATCAAGCCCTACATCAGGCTCTGCACTCAGCAAGGAGTCTGCTTGGGATTCTCTCTCTCCCTCCCCGCCTTCCTCTCTCTCTCTCAAAATAAATAAATCTTTAAAAAAAATAATCGAGCATCTACGTCTTAAAGGTAAAGAGTCTAAGAGGAGTAAAACAGTTGTCTTCAGATGTTTTAAAAGACTGTCATGTACATCTATAAATATAAATTATTTTATGCTACATTTGTGTATTATTTCATGGTTTTTAAGCATTAAATATGTAGTCTCAATTCAAATCTTTCTTAACTGAATGAATGGTCTACTTTTAAAAACAAATGAGTTTTCAATTGCAAGAGCTGGAAGTTAGATGACCCTCTGTCAGGAAAGTTATAGATGATATTCTGGCATTGATATAGTGATTACGCAGGAGCACCACTTACAGGTATCTCTGGGTCTGCGGGGTCTTCTAGTTCCAACACTACCTCTCTTCCAACCAAGGAAAATCTTGATCTCTCTCTATGCACCAACTTCTCATCATAGATCTGACAGTATTTTACACTGTCAGGAAAAGAATGTGTTTCATTAGCACATCCTGGATCCTCCTGGCTTGATCCCTCCTAATCACAGAAAACGAAGGCTAAAGCAGGTCAGAGTACTTGCACAAAGTCTCCAGGTTAATTAATGGCAAAGCTGTAATTTCAATGCTCCAAAGCCTCATCAATTCTCTTCCCATTCTGCTGCTCTGCTTCCCCTGTCAGAGGAGGAATCATGAAAGATGGGTATGGTAAGGCAAACGCAAGGTCAGAAAGCATATCCTTGTTGAATGAAGCATAGCTAAACCAGTCACCTTTTTGAAACTAGGGTGCTTCCTCGAAGAATGTTCAGACTTCTCATTTCCTATTTGCCCTGTCCATGTGTAGACAAGCAGAGTCATCTCTAAAACTGGATGCATAGGTCCTAAGTGACACACAAGACAATCCATCAGGGTGGAAGAAGAAAACACTAAAATTTCTATCTATATTAATCTTAATGCAACCTGTCTGTCACTCTTTGTGTATACATTATGTATATATATATATATATATAATGCATTGTAAAAAAATATGCATATAGTTTATACATTAATATACACATATTGAAGATACATGTTCAAGAAGCAATCAGAAAATTTTAGAGACCACTGGTTTTAAAATAAACCATAAATGAGATGCAAACAGTCATCTGTAATGTTCACTGCATTCCTGAGTTGCTGTATTCAAATACTTTTACTCTGGGTTATATAAAACAAAAGAAAATACATACCCCTTATAATCATTTCTCATTAGCTACCCCCAAGGAGTCCCAAGGAGCAAAATATGTGAGGGAATTTCCCCAAGGCTCAGAACTGCAGAGCAAAAGGTGGGAATCACAGGCAACAGCTCCATTTCCACAGCAGAGATAAAGTCTTGCTGTCAAGGTTGAGCCACTGGCTGAAGTAAAATAATCAGGTAGTTTGTATCTCCTCAGGGCACAAGCAGCAGATTACAATTCCTTAAGACTAGCCATCTATTTTGAGACTAGAGGACCACCTTCACCTCCTGAACTGCATCTACGAAGCAACAAGAAACTGTTCATTAGTCAGTATTTTGTCACTCTTCAGAACACATAAAAGATGTGTCTGAGCAAAACGGAACTGAAAATATATGTTAAAATAAGTTTTCTCATAAGAATCCATAGCAAAGTATTACCTTACTCAGTCCTGGTTCCCACTGCATTTTATTGGAAGAATTCTAATAGGAATGGCAGAGAGTCACCAGTTCTTCCAAGTAATGCTGCACAGTTGGGGAGGACAGAAGTCACCTGGAGCTCACCCTCTCCCCTCCCCGCATCCATACCCTCCCACCTCCCCCCACCCAGCTGCCTACAAGGTCTGAAACCTAACCCAATCTGATCCACACTTCATGTGCCCTGCTTAAGACTACTTAGAAATGTTTCTGAATGGGGCGCCTGGGCAGCTCAGTCGGTTAAGTGTCCAACTCTTGATTTTGGCTCAGGTCCTGATCTCAGGGTCTTGGGATCAAGCCCTGCAGCAGGCTCCACACTTAATGGTTTCTAAAAAGACATTTTTCAGCTTCTTGGGACCAGAACTTCAATATCAACTAAAAGAACTTCCTCACATGATATAAAGCTGGTAAAGTAACAAGATGAACAAAATCAGAGCTCAAACTAGATATCAGGGACAAGGGAAACAGCATGGGTGAGACAGGGTGTCACATTCTATCTCTCATGAGGAAATCAGGAAGATGTGTCAACAGAACCCAATATGGATAGTTTACAGAAAAAGCAAATTTTAAAATACCCCAGGCCCGTCAGAAAACCAGGTTTAAAGGCTATGCTTCCTGGCATGTTGTACCCATTATGCCATAAATCTGCCACAGCCAGCACCACTGGGCAGAGACCCCACAGTTTGCACCATTGACGCTGGATGTCCATTCTGTTGCCTCTGGGAAATGGCTGCCCCTGCTCCCACCTTCACCAAGCTGCATGCCTCACAACACCTTCTTCTTAATGCCATTAGTTCCTGAATTGAAATCTTTCATGATGAGAGCTTCATTGATGGAGGCTAGGTCTCATACCTTTGTGCTTTGACCACAAAGGAAAATGGAAAGACCAGCATATGATTTTCACCTTTGGGACACAGATCCATTGTAAGGTGGAGAATTTCCCAAACATTAAACGTGTTCAAAGTTGCATGAGGCTATAGAGTTTCAAATATACATCACGCTGGGAAAGAACTATAGCCTCCCACTACCTGGAACTGCCTAACATCTGTGATGTGACCCATGGAGACATGGTTTCCCACATGGTCAGACCAAGCTCTTCTAAGTGGTGATGAATAGTGTGCCTGTATTTTTTAAAAAAAGAAAAGAACCATGAGAGACGATGGACTCTGAAAAACAAACTGAGGGTTCTGGAGGGGAGGATGGGTTAGCCTGGTGATGGGTATTAAAGAGGGCACGTTCTGCATGGAGCACTGGGTGTTATACTCAAACAATGAATCATGGAACACTACATCAAAAACTAATGATGTAATATATGGTGATTAACATAACATAATAATAAAAAAAATTTTTTAATAAAAAAAGAAAAAGAAAAAGCTTAAATTGTAATTAACATGAGGCAATAGTGAGTAAACAGAGAAGTTGTCATTGTCACTTGTCCAGTGTCAAATTATTAGTCTCTTGTTGTGGAAAACACCTGGTCAAGAGCCTAAGCTTAGGTGTAGGATCAGAGCAAAGCTTATCCAATGTTGCAGAAATGGGTAGATTCCGATAAGCAGATATCTTGATTTAATAAAGCTGCAATTTCTTCCCTCAAGTTAAGGCAAGCTTGTGGTGCTACAATTTTTCCTCATTGCATAAATAAATATCAGGCTACACATATGTAAGTATAAAGAGAAAGTTAATAGTTCTACATTAGATTCAACAAGCAAACAGAGACATGGACAGTTCCCTCAGTCTGATATTTGTAGGGTAAAAAACTGTATTTTGCCTTTAAGATATATTCCAAGGATTTTTGTTTTTATGATGGCAAAATAGATATTTCTGTCCCCTTCTCCTCTGAGAAATTATCTGAAAATAGCATGAAGTAGTAAGAATCAAAACACAAACTTCATCTTTGGTAAAACCAGGAGACAGCTAAACCACAATAAATGAAAACCAACAGCAAATGGAAAGGAGTGCCAAATAGCTGAGGGTAGAAGAGGGTGAAACATGAGTGCCCATAGACTTGTAACCCTAATGATAAACAATGCTTTTCACCCACAGAAAGCCTGGGAAAGGCTCATGATTCATAAGCATCATGTACAACACAAGGCAGTGGTGAAGTGTTGTGGTGAAAATTCAGAAAGTGGTTGAGGATTGTCTAAGGAACAGTTGGACTGTCTCCCTTCCCCAACCCAGAATAAGTTAGAGAGAGAAAAAGAACAATCACAAAAGAAAGGAACATTCTTGGAACTTAAAAATACAACAACTAAAATAAATAACACAGTGGAATAGTTTGAAGATAAAGCCAAGGGACCTCATAGAATGAAATGAGAGGACTAAATGCTGGACAAAAGCAGAAGAGATAAGGGAATTAGAAGATGAGTTCAAAAGGTCCAAAACTCTACTAATGGAAATTCCAGAGAGAAAACAATAAGAGTGGGGAGGGACTGTCAAAGAAAGACTACCAGAAATTTTCACTTAACTGAATACAGAAGCTCCAGATTTAAAAGACCCACCCACTATCTAGCACATTGAATAAAAACAGGCCCAACACCAAGCCACATCATTTTGAAATGTGAAATAATGAAATCATAAAAGCTTCCGGAGAGGAAAAAATAAATCACATACAAGAAATCAGAGAAAGAATGACCAGTTGTTGACAATCTTTGAAGAAAGCAATGGAATAAATTCTTCAAATATCTGAAGGAAACTTATTTTAAGTCCTAAATTCTACCCCAAATCAAATTATAAATTAGATGTGAAGGTAGAATAAATACATTTTCACACATGCAATGTCTCATAAATTTATTTCCCATGCACTTTTCTCAAAAACCACTGAAGGATGGGGTTTTACTGAAGTAAGTGGGAAAAAAATCAAGAAAGGAAAAGACACAAGATATAGGAAGTAGGGAATCCAACAAAGACACTCAAAGATAAATCCCAGGATACCAACTATGAAGCAGACTAGAGAACACATCCAGACTGAAGCAGAAAGTTGAAAGTCTCCAACAAGGACATCTTCAAGAGAAAACAAGAATCTGATTAATGATCTGATTCATTTAAAACATGGAAAATTGCTTTGAGAGGCTCTGGAAGATTATGAAAATACTCAGCAATAGGTGCAAAAAAAAAAAAATTAACAAATGAAAAATGAGGTAATGATTAACTCCAGGAAAACAAATGTTTGTTCAAGCAAAGAAATGCTAGCTCAGCAGTGAACAATTTTTGTATAGTCATAAGAATGTAAACTCTGAAACTTCATTACTCCAAGTTGTGATATAACTATATTGGAGAGATGAAGTGGGAAGACTGAGCTGTATGTAGAGGGTGGAGGCTGGCTGGCAGATCTACCTGAAGGACTAAATCCTAATCTTCCTTAATCAAAAGTTATAAAACAATGTCTAAAGTTGGCAAATCAAGAGATAGTGTAAAAAATATGAAGATAAATGCAAGAGAAAGCTAGTAAAAGACTATAAGGAATTTTTTAAAAACTTTTTATTGTTATGTTAATCACCATACATTACATCATTAGTTTTTCATGTAGTGTTCCATGATTCATTGTTTGTGCATAACACCCAGTGCTCCATGCAGAATGTGCCCTCTTTAATACCCATCACCAGGCTAACCCATCCTCCCACCCCCCTCCCCTCTAGAACCCTCAGTTTGTTTTTCAGAGTCCATCGTCTCTCATGGTTTGTCTCCCCCTCCGATACCCCCCCTTCATTCTTCCCCTCCTGCTATCTTCTTTTTTTTTTCTTAACATATATTGCATTATTTGTTTCAGAGGTACAGATCTGAGATTTAACAGTCTTGCACAATTCACAGCACTCACCACAGCACATACCCTCCCCAATGTCTATCACCCAGCCACCCCATCCCTCCCACTCCCCACCACTCCAGCAACCCTCAGTTTGTTTCCTGAGATTAAGAACTCCTCATATTAGTGGGGTCATATGACACATGTCTTTCTCTGATTGACTTATTTCGCTCAGCATAACACCCTCCAGTTCCATCCACGTCGTTGCAAATGGCAAGATCTCATTCCTTTTGATGGCTGCACAATATTCCATTGTATATATATACCACCTCTTCTTTATCCATTCATCTGTCGATGGACATCTTGGCTCTTTCCACAGTTTGGCTATTGTGGACATTGCTGCTATAAACATCGGGGTGCACGTAGCCTTTCGGGTCCCTACTTTTGTATCTTTGGGGTAAATACCCAGTAGTGCAATTGCTGGATCATATGGTAGCTCTATTTTCAACTTTTTGAGGAACCTCCATACTGTTTTCCAGAGTG
>NW_022589774.1:6079014-6081263 GCF_004348235.1 Phoca vitulina | reverse complement strand
TCATAGATGGCTTTTATGATATTGAGGTATGTACCCTCTATCCCTATACTCTGAAGAGTTTTGATCAAGAAAGGATGCTGTACTTTGTCAAATGCTTTTTCTGCATCTATTGAGAGGATCATATGATTCTTGTTCTTTCTTTTGTTAAAGTATTGTATCACGTTGATTGATTTGCGGATGTTGAACCAACTTTGCAGCCCAGGGATAAATCCCACTTGGTCGTGGTGAATAATCCTTTTAATGTACTGTTGGATCCTATTGGCTAGTATTTTGGTGAGAATTTTGGCATCCATGTTCATCAAGGATATTGGTCTGTAATTCTCCTTTTTGATGGGGTCTTTGGTTTTGGGATTAAGGTAATAGTGGCCTCATAAAACAAGTTTGGAAGTGTTCCTTCCATTTCTATTTTTTGGAACAGTTTCAGAAGAATACGTATTAATTCTTCTTCAAATGTTTGGTAGAATTCCCCTGGGAAGCCATCTGGCCCTGGGCTTTTGTGTTTTGGGAGATTTTTGATGACTGCTTCAATTTCCTTAGTGGTTAGAGGTCTGCTCAGGTTTTCTATTTCTTCCTGGTTCAGTTTTGGTAGTTGATACATCTCTAGGAATGCATCCATTTCTTCCAGGTTATCTAATTTGCTGGCATAGAGTTGCTCATAATATGTTCTTATAGTTGTTTGTATTTCTTTGGTGTTGGTTTGTGATCTCTCCTCTTTCATTCATGATTTTGTTGATTTGGGTCATTTCTCTTTTCTTTTTGATAAGTCTGGCCAGGGATTTATCAATCTTGTTAATTCTTTCAAAGAACCAGCTCCTAGTTTTGTTGATCTGTTCTACTGTTCTTTTGGTTTCTATTTCATTGATTTCTGCTCTGATCTTTATTTCTCTTCTCCTGCTGGGTTTCGGCTTTATTTGCTGTTTTTTCTCTAGCTTCTTTAGGTGTAGGTTTAGGTTGTGTATTTGAAACCTTTCTTGTTTCTTGAGAAAGGCTTGTATTGCTATATACTTTCCTCTTAGGACTGCCTTTGCTGCATCCCAAAGATTTTGAACAGTTTTGTTTTCATTTTCATTGGTTTCCATGAATTTTTTAAATTCTTCTTTAATTTCCTGGTTGACCCATTCATTCTTTAGTAGGATGCTCTTTAGCCTCTATGTATTTGAGTTCTTTCTGACCTTCCTCTTGTGATTGAGTTCTAGTTTCAAAGCACTGTGGTCTGAAAATAGGCAGGGAATGATCCCAATCTTTTGGTACCAGTTGAGACCTGATTTGTGACCTAGGATGTGATTGATTCTGGAGAATGTTCCATGGGCACTAGAGAAGAATGTGTATTCTGTTGCTTTGGGAGGGAATGTTCTGAATATATCTGTGAAATCCATCTGGTCCAGTGTGTCATTTAAAGTCTTTATTTCCTTGTTGATCTTTTGCTTAGATGATCTGTCCATTCAGTGAGGGGGGTGTTAAAGTCCCCCACTATTATTGTATTGTGTTTCTTTGCTTTTGTTATTAACTGCCTTATATAATTGGCTGCTCCCATGTTAGGGGCATAGATATTTACAATTGTTAGATCTTCTTGTTGGATAGACCCTTTAAGTAGGATATAGTGTCCTTCCTCATCTCTTATTACAGTCTTTAATTTAAAATCTAATTTGTCTGCTATAAGGATTGCCACCCCAACTTTCTTTTGGTGTCCATTAGCATGGTAAATGGTTTTCCACCCCCTCACTTTCAATCTGGAGGTGTCTTTGGGTCTAAAATGAGTCTCTTGCAGACAGCATATGGATGGGTCTTGTTTTTTAATCCAATCTGATAGCCTGTGTCTTTTGATTGGGGCATTTAGCCCATTTACATTCAGGGTAACTATTGAAAGATATGAATTTAGTGCCATTGTATTGCCTGTAAGGTGACTGTTACTGTATATTGTCTGTATTCCTTTCTGGTCTATGTTACTTTAAGGCTCTCTCTTTGCTTAGAGGACCCCTTTCAATATTTCTAGTAGGGCTGGTTTCATGTTTGTAAATTCCTTTAGTTTTTGTTTGTCCTTATCTCTCCTATTTTCAATGACAGCCTAGCTGGATATAGTATTCTTGGCTGCATATTTTTCTCATTTAGTGCTCTGAATATATCATGCCAGTCCTTTTGAGCCTGCCAGGTCTCTGTGGATAGGCCTGTTGCCAATCTAATGTTTCTACTATTGTAGGTTACATATCTCTTCTCCCAAGCTGCTTTCAGGATTTTCTCTTTGTCTCTGA
>NW_022589774.1:6038678-6079004 GCF_004348235.1 Phoca vitulina | reverse complement strand
GACCTATTTTTATTGATTTTGAGAGGGGTTCTCTGTGCTTCCTGGATTTTGATGCCTGTTTCCTTCCCCAAATTAGGGAAGTTCTCTGCTATAATTTGCTCCAATATACCTTCTGCCCCTCTCTCTCTTTCTTCTTCTTCTTCTGGGATCCCAATTATTCTAATGTTGTTTCATATTATGGTATCGCTTATCTCTTGAATTCTGCCCTCGTGATCCAGTAGTTGTTTATCTCTCTTTTTCTCAGCTTCTTTATTTTCCATCATTTGGTCTTCTATATCACTGATTCTTTCTTCTGCCTCATTTATCCTAGCAGTTAGCACCCCCATTTTTTATTGCACCTCATTAATAGCCTTTTTGTTTTCAACTTGGTTAGATTATAGTTCTTTTTTTTCTCCAGAAAGGGTTTCTCTAATAACTTCCATGCTTTTTTCAAGCCCAGCTAGTATCTTTAAAGTGATGATTCTGAACTCTAGATCCGACATCGTACTAATGTCCGTATTGAGTAGGTCCCTGGCAGTCGGTACTACCTCTTGTTCTTTTTGTTGAGGTGATTTTTTCCATCTTGTCATTTTGTCCAGAGGAGAATAGATGAATGAGAGAACAAAATGCTAACAGGGTAACAACGTCCCCAGAAAATACACACTAAACAAATCAGAAAAGAACTGAAACCAGGGGAATAGAAAGGGAAAGAAAGAAAAAAGAAAAAGACAAAGATAAAAACAAAACAAAAAAAACAGAACATGATCAAATATGATCAGGCTGGTGCCTAGATCAGTGCCACAGACTAGATTTTGGGTGTATTTTGGTCTGTTAGAAGAAAGTGCCTCCGAAAATTTTAAAGAAAGGAAAACTTATATATGTACAAAAATAAGGGTTGATATGATGAAGGGATGGAATATGACTGTAAAGATGAAAATTATAAAAAATTTTATAAAAGGAATTGATAAGTTGTTTGAAAAAAGAAAGAAGAAGATTAAAAGAAAGAAAAGAAAAAGAAAAGGGAGAGAATGTGATCAGACAGGAGACTAGAACAAAGCCATTCACTCGAGATTTAGGGTATATTTTGATCTGTTAGGAGAAATTGTATCTCAAAATTTTAAAGAGAGAACAACTTATATATATATGCCAAAAATAAGGGTAACTACTATGAAGGGGTAGAATATGACTCTAAAAATGAAAAATAAAAATGTTTTTTAAAAAAGGGATTGATAAGATGTTGGTTGAAAAAAGGAAAAAGAAAAATTCAAAAAAAAAATCAGTTAAGAGCGCCTGGGTGGCTCAGTTGGTTAAGAGACTGCCTTCGGCTCAGGTCATGATCCTGGAGTCCCTGGATCGAGTCCCACATCGGGCTCCCTGCTCGGCAGGGAGTCTTCTTCTCCCTCTGACCCTCCCCCCCTCATGTGCTCTCTCTCATTCTCTCTCTCTCAAATAAATAAATAAATCTTTTAAAAAAAAATCAGTTAAAAAAAATTAACTTTGGAAGACTAAAGAATCATGGTAAAAAAGCCATGGATTCTATGTGCAGTGTTCCCCTAGCACTGGAGTTCTGCCATTCTCATTGATCGGTAAACTTGGTCTTGGCTGGCTGTTCTCGCTGATCTTCTGGGAGAGGGTCCTGTTGCCATGGTTCCCAAATGTCTTTGCTGGAGGCAGAATTGCCAGGCCCTTGCCCCGTCCGGGCTAAGTAATCTGCTCGGGTTTGCTCTCCAGAGCTTTTGTTCCCTGCAAGCTTTCCGTACAGCTTTGGAGGCCGAGAGTGAAAATGGCGGCCTCCCAATCTCCACCCCGGAGGAGCCGAGCACTCAGGGCCCCACTCCTCAGTGCGCCCCGAGAGAAAAGCAGTCAGTCACTCCCGTCTCCCCGGTCTCCAGCCGCACTCCGTGCTCACCTGGCCTGTGACCGAGCGTTTCTATCTCTGGCGCCCCACCCTGTGTGCAGTCTCCAAACCCAGCAGATCCCTGTGGTGCGCTCCCATGCCGCTCCTCCTGGGGGAGGAAGAGGAGTCTCCCTGGATCTGCCGCTTGTTGGGTCCCTGCTGGAGGAGCAGTGGCCCGACTGTGCCGCGGATCACGGTCTATGGCAACCCCGAGCTGAGAGCCCGCGCCTCGGCTCTGTCTCTGCAGCCAGCTTCCCCACTCCGATACCTGGGAGCTCTGCCGCACTCAGGCACCCCCGGTCTTACTGTGACCCCGAGGGTCCTGAGACCACACTGTCCCACGAGGGTTCCACCCCCTGCTTAGCCACCGGAGCGACGTCCCTCAGCGGAGCCGACTTCTAAAAGTTCCGATTTTGTGCTCCGCAGCTCTATCACTTGCCAGGAGTGGCCGACGGAGGCCCCCTCCCCTGCCGTCTATCCTCCCGAATATCACCTCGGATTTACTTCTCCGCACGTCCTACCTTCCAGAAAGTGGTCACTTTTCTGTTCAGAGAGTTGTTGCTATTCTTTTCTTCGATCTCCTGTTGAGTTTGTAGGTGTTCAGAATGGTTTGATCCCTATCCAGCTGAATTCCTGAGACCAGACGAAATCCAGGTCTCCTACTCCTCCGCCATCTTACTCCGCCCTACTATAAGGAATTTACCTTTGTAGAGTAGACCAGAGGTGAAGAACTAAGAGGAATGATTACTATATTTCATAAGCCTTCTAGCATTTTCAGTATTTGATTCTTTTTTGTATTTCTTGGATCAAAATTTAAATTATTTCAGAAGAAGATAACCCCAGAGCTAGAGCTATCACAGCCTTACAACCCTGAGCCATTGGAAAGGCAGCTTAAATAGCAACAAGGCATTTCATAAGAAGCTGGCAGGGTCAATTCAAATTTCTCATCCCAACCAGTTTCACCCTGTCCTGGGTATTCTTCCTGGAAGAACATGTAGCTTAGCCTCATTTAGACTCGCTTTGTAAACCCTGCTGTCTGCCTGGGCAATCACATTGAGCTATGGATTAAACCTGGTGCCTGTCACATGCTCCCACCACTGCGGCCCTGTTGCAGTTTCCAATGCCACTGGGAGACACTGAATGCTAAGAAAGGTGACTGTGGAAAGCCATAAGTGAAAATCTGTGTGGATACTCTCAGACTTAAAGGGGGGAAATAGTCATCTCAGGGAAATCCAACTAAAATGCCTAGCAGCATATTAATTGCTCAAAGCTTTTTAGGAATAACTAAAATTTTGCGTGCTAACACCTTCTCTGTAATGGCTTAAAGGCTCTTCCCTGGGTCTTTATAAAGCACCTGGTCTGCTAGTCTACCTATCTCAATAACTCTCAAATAGAATTAAATTACACACAAAGAAGAATAGTCTGATCTCTGCAACAAAAATCAACTAGAAATTTTTATTTATATTATTCAAGTTAAATCAGAAGTTTAGGTGATTTTTGTTTGTTAATGAACTTAATATCATGCAAATAGGGGCACATTGCCCAGCACTCTTCTTCCAAGGCGTGCTGGAGACAGGAACAGTAGCAGATAGGAAGGTAGCTCCATGAGCTGCTGCTTTCTATGTCAGTGCAAGAGCTCTAGAAGAGTTGATTTCAGAGCCTGGGAAAGATCTCAGTGCAGTGAGTGAGGTCCTTACACTACATGAATAGAGAAGCACCAGCCCTCTGCTGATATGATCAGGGCTGGGATAAAATGACAATATATTATGGCATATAATATAACATCAGCTCCAGTCTTATCTGTTAGCTCAGCACTGGCTTGTGGGTGCTCAGCCTCCTGTCATGATCAAGGGTCTACTCTCTAAACCTGTAGGTACCAAGCTGGTGACAGAATTTATCAGTGCTAGGAAAACGCTCTTCTCCCTCATTTTTTCTTGCTTCTATCCTCATGCAAAGATCTAGGTCTTGCAGTTGACCCGCACTGATTTAGTTCTGGCCCATAGCTGACTTCCATGGAACTTTGCTGGTCCACAGTCACACTCTAGAAGTTTTTGTGTGGGGCCTCGGTCTTAGATGTATTAGCCCTTACTTCTCATATACTAGATTAATTTATTCATTCCACAGTGTTTAAGTACTTTAAATGTGAATATAGAGATGAAAACCGCATTACACTGTTTTCAGTGAGTTCTCAGTCTGGCAGGGGACAGGCTTTAAACAATAGGGTATCTGTGTGTCTAACAGAACAATGTATGGGATAATTAGAGTCAGAGGAGGGCTAAAGAACCTGGATGGAGAGGGGTCAGAGAAGACTTGCTGAACTGTTGATGTGTTCAAAACTAAATTCTAAAGAATTCTAGAGAGAAGGACAGAATGTGAAAAGATAGAAAGGAGATTATGGCCAATTTGAAGTTGTGAGAGTAATTTGGGTTGTCTAGAACATGGCACACTGCTGGGAGAGAAAAAATTTAGAGCATGACAAGCTTTTGTATACTGTACTTCAGAGTACATCCAGGGTGGGACTATTTCTCGCCCCCTCCACTGCTACCACCTGGGCCAACCAGTTACCATCTCTTGACTGGATTCTCATGAAAGCCTCCCATTGGTTTCCCCAATTCCCCCCTCACCTCCCCTTCAGACCGTTCCCACTCAGCAACCAGAATGACTCTGCTAGAACTTAGATGTGATGATGTAACTCCCCTGTTAAAATCATTTGATGGTCTCCAATCACACCAACCAAAGCCCTTGCAGTGGCCCACAAGGTCACATAGCCTTGACCCCCTTTATGACTCTATAACCTCTATAGCTTCTTTTCCTACTACTTGCTCCTAAACTTTACACCAGGCACACTCTTGACAGAGACTTTTCCCTTGTTGGTTCCTTTATCTGGACTGCTCTTCTGCCAAATATTTCTTCCCTTCCCTTCAAATCTTTACTCAAATACCACCTTCTGAGCACCCTATAGAATACTGAAACCCCAACGGTCTCTATTTTCTTTCCCTCTTTAATTTTGTTTATAACTCTATTGTCTATGAATACACTACATAACATAATACTTGCTTGTTTTTCATCTATGCCCCACCCCTCAGTCCTAGACTATAAGCTTCAGTGGGTAGGAGTTTTTGTCTGGCTGTGACCATTACTGTATTATCTCCAGTGTCTAGAATGGCATCTGGGGCATAGTAGGTGCTCTGTAGATATTTATTAAATGAACAAACATCTAGGAAATAAAATCGGTGGGACTTGGTGATTGATTAAACATGAGAATTAGAAAAAGGAAAGGATGCCATACAGGTTTCCAGTGTGTATGACTGGGCAGATGATGATACCATCCAGTAAGAGAGAAATCAGAGGGAAATGTAATTAGTTCTACTTTTGGCAGATTGACTTGGAGGTGCAAGTGGACCATTTGTGCCGGTGATCTATTTATGGTCTCTGAGTCCCCACATTCACCCTTCTTTGCTTTTGTACTAGAGTCTGACCCTATAGACATTGCTCCTTTGCCAGCTGGTTTGATGTTAGGTTTTACCAATACAGAGCCCTGGAGGGACACTATGAGGCAGCAGGAATGACTCCCTTCCTATCTCCAATTGGCTTTTATTTGAGTATGGCAGCCAGTAAATCAGCAGGTAGAAGGCGCAGGGGTGTTCACCTCAGAAACCCTTCTCAGACCAGCTCCAGCCCTGTCCCCTCTGGCAAGTTTTTCCCTAGAAGGCAGCTCTTCAAAATTCTTAATTTCTTACATTTTCACTCTTCCACAGCCCTAGAGGTACCAGTTGTTTTCTGTATTTACTGTTTTCGTACCCTTAGGGTCTTCTTCTATTGCTCCTCTTAGTAGTTAATCACCTTTTACTAGTTAACACTTCTTCATAGTAAATGTTCTTTATTTAAATTACTCATGTATTTTCTATCCCCAACTGGACCCTCCCCTGTACAACATTCAAGTCGAGATGCATGTTAAGGAGCTGTGAATTTAAATTTAAAGAGAGATTTAAAATAGGAGATTCACATTTGGAAGTCTCCAGAATATTGCTGGTGTTTAAACCAAAGATTGGAGGATTAACCATATTTTATTAATCATAAAAACATAAGGGGGTTAAAAAAAAAACCCACAACAACAAAAAACAAAAAACCATAAGGGGGCTAAGGAGGGAGTCTTGGGACACCATTATTTGGGGAGACAGTTAGGAAAGACCAAAAACTGGAAATTGGGGGAGTGGGAAAAGTAAGGTGGGGAATTGAGAAGATGCTGAGAAGGATTTGTCTCAGAGGTAAAAAGAAAACCAGGAGAAGCCAGAGGCAGAGAGAATTTCGAAGAGGGTTTGCTCAATAACGCAAATGCGACAGGAAACTCAATTAGGTTAACTGGAAACTTAAAATGAAGTTAGGAGTAATCTTTTCAAGAACAATTTTAGTACTGTGGTTTGAGAAGTCAGTAAGAAGACAGGAAGTAGGCATGACAAATGTAAACCATTGTTTTGCTAAACTTGAAAGATTAGGCTGCTAGAGAGGTGGTTTGCTGGCACAGTGGTTCCACAAAATCATTGTCACAGAGCGCATCTGGCTTTCTGCTTCCTTGTCCTTTGAATGTTGCTTTCTAAGTCATGGTTATAACATGGCCACTGCAGCCATAGACTTCACATTCACAGTGCAGGAAAGAAGCGGTAAAAGAAGAAGAACACCAACACTTCAGCTTTGCCTAGTTGGAAAAAAATTATAGCACTTGGCCACCTCTAGCTATAAGAGAGGCTGAAAAAATCAAGTTTTTGCTTCTGATTACCTGTATCATAGGGTCAGGCAAGAAAGAGAGAGGAGTTGAAAGTAGAGATTGGGACAGCTACCTTTGAGGGTCTGTCAGAGTTCTAACGAAGCAAGAAAGCTTAAGAAAAGGGGACAGTTTAGTTATGTGTCTGAAGGGAACAAAAATAAGAAGTCACAAAGGAAAGCCATGCAAATCTGCCCCTGGTTGGCAAAGAAGACAAAGCTGACATTGGGAGTTTTGAATTTATAGGGGCACCCATCCACAACTTGGGGGCAATTTTAGCAGAAAATTACAACAGTAAGAAGATGATTAATTTCATCAGAGTGGAAAGGTTTGTAGAGTAGGTGGTAAGGGAGTCACAGATATGTGCAAAACTGTGTTATGAGGGACCATGGGCTCTTCCTAAAGAAGGAAGGGAAGCCAGAATGGGGCTGATAGTTTGGGGGTTAAAGGAAGGATATAGAGACCAGAGGACTTGATGGGATCAGTAAGGGACAGAAAAACCTGGAAGGGTAAGAGTTTGTGGACAGAAAACAAATGGGGACTTGAGAGGTAGAGCCAGGGCAGTTCTGGATGATGACAGAGATTGAAGTCAAGTGTAGATGACAGCCATGGTATTAAGTTAAGGACCCATGAGGGTGCATATCAGAATGATCATCTGCATGAGCACTGCCCAGGATGCAAGACTCAGCGTATTGCATCAAGAACCAAATTGGTAGATGTTTTTGGGGTGTGTGGCCAGGACACAAATGGATAACAGCCCAGAAGGGGGTGGAGAGCCATATATATGGACTGTGTCACCTGAAAGGAGACTTTATCCAAAGATGGCAAATCTTATTAAACTTATGAAAGACCGATAATGAAATGTAGCTAAAATTTTAACCCTACTAAAGAAAAATGTTAAAATATGGGTATAAAAATCTATATCAGGGCCCATTTATTTCTCTTTTGTATTTCCAATCATCTAAATGCTCCTTGTACAAATATAAAATCAATTCTCCTTTACTCATTCATTTATCAAATATATTTGTGCTTCTACTACATAGAATACACTACAGAAGGACAAGACTCAAGAGGAAAGAGACACTGGACTGGCCTTTCTGAGGCCTGGGGGTTAGAATTGGCCTGCTTTTACTGACTTGCAGGGTTTGTGTATATTTCAGTTTCTTTGGGCCTCAGTTTATACTTCATGTAAATTGAGCTGTTTTAGGTTAAATTAATTATCTCTCAGGTCCTTCTGCCCTAACATTCTTTTCTGATGTTTGTTTTATATCTATCCATTACACTATTATCAGTCTCTTGCTGCTCATGTAAATCATTAGAGAGTAAACAACAACAACAAAAAAAGTATGAGAAGTCAAGGGCAAAGTTTTGTTTTAATTTAGCAGCTCTAGGATATAACACTGGCTAAACTTAATTGTCTTACATTAAACCAATTCAAAAACTTTGGGGTTCAGTATAAAACATAGTCAGACATACCCACAGGCTTTATTTAGCTCTGTTACATGTGTTTCACCCCCCTGACTAGCTGACCATGTACTTCATTCACCATCCCACCATAGTTACTACAGTGGGGCTATAGTGGCTATTTAATAAACCTGTGGACTGGTGAGAGTTGTCTATATCTGTTGTTTAAATTAGGAAAACATTCTTTGCAGTGTAAATTTGATGGTGAAGTATACAAAATGGTTTCAATTATAATTCCATGTTCACATGTTCATAACTCGATGAAAAAAATGTCTTTGGGGCTAAAACTTTCCATTCCATGTTCTATCTCCACCCAACTATAGTTATTTTTTCTCTTCTGGAAAATTTGAGGAAATCCGTATGATCACTTATGAATGTGGAAAAAATGCATTCTTTCAAATGTTTAATTAAATAAAAGGATCAACAATTGCAAAATCTTTAATGTAAACCTACCATACATATTTATAAAAACCAAAATATAAATATAGAGCAGGCCTCAAAAAGGAGATCACATTTTTACCCATTTGGAGAAAACCCTAATTTTGAATGCTTGCTAATTTGAAGCTTAGAAAAAGCTGGATTATGCAAGCACAATAGTAATTTTCATGTTAAAAGTGGTACATTCAATATAACTTTATGATATGATTATTAATTTTTGCTGAATGATACATGAATGAGTCAAGGAACAGAACTGAGAGTAGAGATTGTTTCCTGAATTCTCATTTTTCTGTAAACAGTGTGTGCTCAATAAATGCTTATTTATCAGATGAAATGTGCAAAATATGGCAAATGATTTTTTTAGAGCTTAAAGTTAATTTAACCTTCAGAGGTGGCTTTTTACCATATTATCACAACAATTTACTTTGGAAATTTAAAAAGGCATCCTCCTTGGTCATTGAGTTGCCTATAACATTTTCCCTGTAAACAAAGCAGTTATTTAGGAATATTATGACGGTCAAACCTTTTTAGCATTTCTTAAACCAACTCTTCCTGGGTTTCCTCCTTACTACAAATTGTCCAGTGGCCAAAAAGGATCAATATGGGTAGCAATCCCTACCCAAGCAGCTCTATTGGGAATGCAAAATGGTACAGCTACTTTGGAAGGCAGTTTGGTAGTTTCCCCCAAAACTAAACATATTTTCACCATATTATCCAGCAATCATGCTCTTTGGTATTTACCCAAAAAGAGTCAAGAACATACCCACACAAAAACCTGTACAGGATGTTTAGAGCAGCTGTTTTCTTAACTGCCAAAACTTGGAAGCACCTAAAATATCCTTGAGTAGGTAAATGAATAAATCAGCTGTGATACATCCAAATAACAGACTATTATTCAGCACTAAAAAAAAAAAAAAAAAAAAAAGTGAGTTACCAAGCCATGAAAAGACATGAAGGAATCTTAAATCCATATTACTAAGTGAAAGAAGCCAACCTGAAAAGTTTATATATTGTGTGATTCCAACAATATGTCATTCTGAGAAAGGCTATGGAGACAATGGAAAGATCATTGGTTGCCATGGGTGGGGGAAGGGGGGAGCTAAATAGGCCAAGCACAGAAGATTTTTAGGGCAGTGAAACTATACTGTATGATCCTATAATAGTGGATACATTCCATCATGCATATGTCAAAATCCACAGAATGTGCAACACCAATAGTAAACTCTAAAGTAAATTTTGGACTTTTGGTGATGATATATATGTCAGTGTATTGCAACAAATATACCACTGAAGTATAGAATATTCATAGTTGTAGAAGCTGTGAATGCTTGGGGGCAGGGAGTGTATGAGCTCTCTTTATACTTTTGGCTCAATTTTGCTGTGAACTTAAAGCTGCTCTAAAAAATTAAAGTCTATTTAAAAACTAGAAAGACTTTAATGTTGAATTTTGTAAGTAAAGTCAGCAAACTTCTGTGTTGTAAAAACATTGGGGAAAAGTGCTCAGGTTAGCTGAGAAGTCAGCTTGTCCACTTTTGCAGGTGGTAATCTGGTTAGTGTGATATTCTGGTTCATAGAAATAGAGCTGCTCTGTTTGGGGGGGATTTGGGAAAGGGGAGAATTACTTTTAAATGTCAGAAAAATGAAAGTCTAGTATGTGTTGATATTTGGTTTTTTTTGTTTTACCTTTTGGGCTTTAAATGCAGACAAGAAATAGAATGCCTTTCCAGAGAAACCAGTAGAGAAGAATGTTGCAAAAAAGGAAGGGCTCTCAGTCAAATGAGGTATACTTGTCTCTATATTGATTAGAAAGTTATCGATCACCCCAGAGCCAACAGTTCTAAGATAATAGTGAGAATCACAAAGCAAAATGGGGTGTTTTGAGAAATGAATTTGAAGAACAAGAAGTAAAACCAATGAGAAGAGAGAGATAGTTTTTCATCTCTATTTTTAAATTGCAAAATACATCATACATATTCAGAGGAGGGTATCTAACATAGGTGAATTATTAAAAGCAAACACCCTGGTACTCAGTCTAAAAAATAGAGCATGATCAATGTCTTTGAATCCCACCCCAATGCACCTCCTTGATTACACTCGCTTCTCTCTGTAAGAGGTAACTCTGAGAAACAAACTGGGGGTTCTGGAGGGGAGGGGGGTGGGGGGATGGGTTAGCCTGGTGAAAGGTATTAAGGAGGGCACGTACTGAATGGAGCACTGGGTGTTATACGCAAACAATGAATCATGGAGCACTACATCAAAAACTAATGATGTAATGTATAGTGATTAACATAACATAATAAAAAAAAATCCTAAAAAAAAAAAAGAGGTAAGCAATAACAGAATATTGAGTTAATCAACCCCTTGCTTTTTAAAATACTTTTATACTTCATGTATACCCCTAAACAATGTCTTAATTTATTTTGCCTATTTTGAAAGTTTATATAGGTAGAACCATAAATTACCTACTCTTCTGAAAATTTCTTTTTTAATTCAGTCATGTTATATTTGAGATTGCTTTGGCTAACTCCAGTGGGAGATTTCTAGTAGGCAGTATGAATCTGAAGATCAGCAACAGAAATCATCATGAAAGATATTAAAGGATACAGAGGCCAGTATATTAAGCAGTAAAAAAAAAAAATAGCAAATTTTAGGGATGGAGAGAATTCCAACTCAATACAGTAAAGACATTGTATATTGAGAAAGTTTTCAAGTTATACAAGAATGGTGTGTAGTCTCAGATTGGGCCAATGGTTACAAGTGGTTTTCTATTTTATGTAATATTTCAAGATTACAAACAGTGTATTCATGTGTTATATGTATAATTTAAGTTAGGAAATCAGAAAAACTCCTTAGACTAGATACAATAGCTGAGAGCATGGAACAACATGAGTATTTGATGCAGGGGAAAAAGGCAATCAAAATCTTTAGGAAACACAAACAAACAAATATCATGCAAGAACATCATCAGCCAATATGAAAAAAATCAAACATGGCATAATTTTAGGAGAAGGTAGAGTTAACAAGAAAGACTTTATTTAAACTTGAAGCTCAGAACATTCTTCTTTGAGTGGCCCTTTGATTGTCGCATCAGACTAGTCCTTGGCCCAGAAGTGAAAATTTGTATATACTCATAATAATATAATATCTGTTAATTGGTTTTTAGCTTTCACACTCAACTCCAGATAATGCACAAAAAGCTTAGTTGTAGTTGCAACACAAAATATTAATGCTTACACCTTCTCAATATAAAAGTGAAAAAGTGTCTGACAAAAAGCATGAATGGGTGCTAATATTGTCATCTTAAAATGAAAATCAATTAAACAATGAATGAATATTTATGTAGATTATGTTTAGAATTGTAAAGATGATCAAAAGAAGAACTCAAAATGATGATACCTTAGAAGGTGGGTATAAGAGAAAGGGATGGAAGTATAAATTATTTAACTATTTTTCATATTGAGGAGTCAGAAATGGAGAAAAGGCAGATTATCTGGAGCTATGAAAGTGACCAGCATAAGAAACAAAAGTAGAAACAATGTTATTTTTTTTTTATAAGTTTAATTTAAATCCAGTATAGTTAACAGACAGTGTAATATTAGTTTCCAGTGTACAACGTAGTGATTCAGCATTTCCATACATCACCCAGTGCTCATCACAAGTGCCCTCCTTCATCCCCATCACCTAGTTCATCCATCCCCCCCATGCACCTCCCCTCTGTTAGCCACCAGTTTGTTCTCTATGGTTAAGAGTCCCCTTCTTGGTTTCTCTCTCTCTCCCTTTGCTCATTTGTTTTATTTCTTAAATTCCAAAAGTAGAAACAACTTTAAAGGTCATCTCTGACAACTGAAACTGGGGATGGGAAGTAGTGCAGCAAGAAATTAACTTGTTATGAGGAGCCGCCACTATTACTTGAAGAAGTCTTAAAAGAATAGACCATTCCACTTGCAGGGAGGAGGCCGAGGGGTAAGGAAAGGCTTGAGAATCTCTCAAATTCACCCAACTTGGAGGTAGAAGATCATTTAGTTGATGCTAACCTTAGTTTGGACAAAACTCATCAGAGTCAGAACTCCCCGATCGTTATCTTAGGGTTCAATTTCTCTAATAGCTTGGACCCAGATGCACTCCCCACCCAGGCATAAACAGAAAGATAAAAACACCTGGAAGCTGTTTTTAAACACTTAACAAAAAAAAAATGCTTTTTGCATCTTTTGTACACTTAATAACACTTGTAGTATTATAATAGCTACTACTTTTTGACCTCCTACACTGGGCCAGGCATTCTGCTAAGCACTTTGCGTAAATTATCTTCACAACAATCTTATCAAGTTGGTATTATTTCCATTTTATAAATGAGGAAAATGAGTAAGTCAGTGAGTAAGCTAGTAAGGGCCACCATGAAGACCTAGACCAGAGTCCATCTGACTCTAAAGCTGGAATTCCTACCTGCAGCATACTGCTCCGCAGTCCCTCACCTATAGTTCTGAAGTCCAATGGCACTGAAAACCCAAAGTGTTTATTCTAGACTCAGGTTCTTGTCCTCCAGTAGCCAAATCTGACCTAAATTGGTATGGTTTCTTAGAATCTTTGGCCCATTTAGTATGAATATTTATACTTTCCATTGCAGACATATCAATACATTTGACTACAAACTGCTCTCCTAGATGCCACGGGGGGTATTATGCAGTTATATATAATATATTCAAAGTACTACTTCTCTATAATCTGAAATATTCCAAATTCCAAAAAAAAAAACACCTGACTGCAAAAATTTCGGAGGAAAGTTCATGAACCTGTATATTCAAATGTTAATCTTTTAGAGCTCTCTGGATCAAATTTGGGAAGATAAATATTTATAGATAAAGAAAATTAAAAGGATAGGACAAAATCTATATGGACCTATGTAATATAGCTAGATATATATATACTTTTTAAAACAGAAAGAATTTTTATCAAGTGTTTTGTTTTCATTTATCTCTTTCTCATCAAATTTGGTCTGTGAATGTGGGGAAAAAAAGACTTAAAAAAATGTCTGGTAGTTTGGAGTGCAATTAAATGGGAAAAATCTTTGCAAATACATTTGCCTCCTACTTGTGAGCTTTTGAAAAGTGAAAATTTGTCTTTTCACAAAGTTCAAATGCAACAGAACAAGTGATTATGACCTTCCTCGGGTGTGGAAGTGACATGCTGATTTTGCTCAAGCCAGGAAGTGTTTATGTTTTGAATTAACCAATAAAACAAAGAATGCTAAAAATAAATTTGGAGCTACAACACATTAAAACAATTATACAAACATTATTGCTAGTAAACAAACTGACTTAGATGATACTATTGCTTTTCTACATTTTTTTTTTCCCAAAAAGCACTAACACATGAAAAGTAAACAGTGCAATTTTGTGGCTTAAAATGACACTTCCATGTAAATTGCTTGGTGCTAATAAGCTGTTCCTCTGTATTAACCACATTCATTTGTCACATATTGGTGTTGGCATGACCCAGTGGGCTTCTGTGAACTCAAGTGAACTGCTTCTTTTTTTGCATTTTTATAACAAAAAAGTTTAAATATACACCAGGTCAAGAGAATAGCACAATAAACCACCATATAGCCATCACCCAGATTCAATGACTGTCAGATTTTTGCCATCTTTATACCATCTCGCTGTCTCTCTTGCTTTTTCTCCTTAGGAAATATTGAAAGGCGAATCCAGGATGCCACTACATTTCACTCTGAAATGCTTCAGGTGTGAATTTCTAAAAAAAATAAGGAATTTTCTTACATAACAATGATACATTAAAACACTTAACAAAAATAACTATTATCCTTTAATTTCACCTAACACCTAGTCCATATTCTAATTTTATCCATGGTCTTAAAAATATCTTAACAGTTTCCCTGTCTTTTTCATACCATTAACTTGTTGATGACTGTCTCATTATTTTGAATTGCAATAATCTGTATTGTTTGAACATATGAAAACAAAATAATATATTCCTACCACATGAGACCCAAGAGAATCCATACCTTGTTTAAGTGACTGGAAAATTTGGGTTCAAATCTCAGCTCCTCAAGCAATGTGGTCTTGGGTAGGTTATGTAATTCCCATATACCTCACTTTACTCTTAGATGAGGGTCTCTGTAAGTTCTGATCGATGTTTGGGGCTGGATCTGTACAAAAAAGAGCTAAGTACAATTTCATGTTTGGTACAGGAATCCCTGCCTCCATTTTAGTGCCAAAATCGAATCCTTGTTAGGCCGGCACAGTGTCTGGGGAGAAGCAAATTCAAGTGTCTTCAGGCAACATATATTTTGGTTTGTACCCCAGTTCCCACTTACTTTATTTCTTCTCCAATGGATTTCCACTTTCTGTCTTCTGCTCTTGGCTTCTGATATTTACTAGTTGTATGAAGATTTTGGGAATGTTATCATGACCAGTCTGGTCATCAGTTTCCACCTCTGCAAAATGGGTCTAATACAACTTATCTCAGGGGACGGTTGTGAAGATTCAACACCTTTCAGCACCTGGGACATGGTAAGTGCTCCTTAAATGTTGGTCCCTTTCCCACTCTGATTAAATTAAGATTACTCCATTTGTTACGGAGATGATGCCCTATCTTTTTTGTTGCTCTTTTTAAATTCTCCCACTTGGCCTCAGAAACATTCTTTTCTCTCCCACTCTGTTTTTTTAATTTGCTCTCCACTGATATTGCCTATAGACATTCAGCCAGTCCACCGGGCAGTACCCCAGGCTGAGAACATGACTTCCATTCCTACAACATCTAAAACTACAATGGCAACATTGGCTTATACTTATATAGTACTTCGTATTCCTAAATAGTTTTTCATATGCCATTATGCTTGATGCTTTTCACAACCCTGTGAATAAGTTATTGTTGTCTCCCCTTTTATAGTTAAGGTGGCCAAGGAGCAAAGATTTGTTTGAAGGCCCCCCAAAAAACCTTCTTACCCCTATAGCCACATCTCAATTAACAATACGGAATGATAGATTTTCATTTGTTCCTTCTATCTTGACACAATTTGAAGGATGAGGGAGAATCCACTTTGTGGCTCTGTGTTGATTTCTTTTTAACTGCTGGTTAAAATAACTTACCTTTGAAAGAATATTGCACCCTGTAGGAAATCGTTTCTGATTTAAAAGATTTTGCCACTCCAAATCTGTCTCAGAAGCAGACTTTAAAAGAAGGTATTGCTGGAGGAATTATGGCATTCCACTTCAGTTTATACAAGGCCTGCTAAGGCAATGAAAGTTAGGGACAGAAACAAATCTCTGTTTGTATGAGAGAATGAAAGAGAGAACAGGGAGAGTGGGAAACAAATCCAAATCCTGTCCCCATCCAACCACACACCTTTCCTCTCAGAGGGAACCAGTTGGGAAAAATCTGCCAGCAACGGCTTGACTAGAGTAACCCTGAATCTTCAACACTCCCCTGGAATGGACTTTCTGGGTGTTAGTTAATAGAAGCAAGAATTCTCTGAAAATAATAATAAATGTATACTTTTTACAACTTCAATGATTTATTAGAGATTAATGTAATTCATACTGTTACAGGATGATGACAATAATATTTAATAATATTTCATTGCTTTTTGTATTATCTGTAACTGTCACCCTAACATTATCCTTAGAAGAATCTTTTTAAATTACATAAATCCCTAAAATAACATCTTCTCTAGCTACCCCTTTATATATTTAAAAAAAAAAAAAAATCCCCAGTGGGAAATTTTGAATAAGAATTATTGTAGAAACTGGCCAAATTTCGGTGGGCTTAATCTATGTTGAATATCAAAATCAGATTTTTTTTCCTACTTTTTTCCCAAGGATAAAGTAGTTTAGGGCCTTGTAAATGATAGTGGAGGATAATAATGTACGTTATGGCAAAAACTCTGATGATGCCTTATTAAAAAAACAAAAACACAGACTGAAGAAAATATACAGAGGAATAGGATATAAGAAAGGAAACAATTAAAACTCCAGCCAGAAGAAAACAGCTGTGGGAGGAGAGTGGAAATGGAAGTGAGATTTCAAAATATTTATATTCTAATTAAAAAAAAAGGGAGACCCCACAGAGCTCCCTAGCCCCTTCCCGCCATAAGAGGATACAATGAGAAGTCTGTGACCTAGAAGAGGGCCCTCACCAGACCATGCTGGCACCCTGATCTCAAACTTCCAGACTCCAGAACTGTGAGAAATAATTTCTTTTATTAGCTACCCAGTCTATGATATTTTGTTCCAGCAACCCAAATGCACTAAGACATTTGCTCTGTTGAAATAATTTGCTTACACCCTGCCACCTTCCCTGGGTTATACCCTTCTTCAAGGTGGTGCCAACATTTTACTCTTTTCTGTATCCTTTTCCCTTAGCAGTGCCTCCGCATCCATGTTCCTCACTCAGGGAGGGCTGAGCCTGGAATTGTCTCAAATCGAGTTTATCATCAACCCTTCATCCATGCTTGCTCCTTTTCTTGTTTTCTCTCTAAATTACTGGTATTGCACTCCAGTGGCTCTCAACACAGAAATGTGGTGGCCATCTTGGCTTTTCCCTTTTCTTTACATGTAAATCAAACCATTCAACAAAAACAGCAAAATCAATTAATTTTACTCTTAAAATGTGTTTCAAATCTGTTCTCCTTCTCCCTACTATGCCCTACTTTGGCTTCTCATCATTTCTTGCTTGAAGTGTTTCAACAGCTCATACCTGGCTTCTAATCCACACATTTCCCCCCACTCAAATGTATCTCTCACTGAAAAGATTAATATGAAAAATTCAGATTATGTTGTTAAATAAATAAATAACAAAATTCAGAGGGTTTTTTTTAAACACCAATGAGAAAAGTTCAACCTTTTCTGCAGGACATGCAGATGCTCCATGACCAGGTTCCAGGTTCTCCCCTCAAGCTCATTTCTCACCCCTGCCCTTTCACCCACACACCTATGCTCTCCCAAGCTGAATTTCTTCCTGTCCCTCAAATACATAAGACCTCCACAACCTTCTACATTCCATTCCTTCTGCCTGGAATGCATCCCTCTTTTTTCCAAGGCAAAGTTCTATTCATTCTTCAAGACCCTGCTGTAATATCATCTCCTCTGAAAAATTGCTCCCAACCTACAGACAGAGTTTGCTGCTCCAAGTCCATGCTCTCACAACATATCAGTGATGTTTATATTCAAGCATTAATTATTTGGCATCATCTTTACTTGCTCATATGATAATCCCCCCACTGCCACTGGACTCTGAGCTTCCTGAGGGTCAGGACCATGTTATACCTTCTTTACAACTGGCCCTCGATACAAGTTTTATCAAGGCTTCATTGAAAGAATTAAGTGATTAATTAATGAACGAAAAATGAATACAATATTAGAAAGAATGTTTAACTTGAGAGAGAAAGTTTTCTCGGGCAATTTTAGACGCCATTTCCATGAATACTAACTATAAACTGTTTTGATCAATAAAGCTTAGGTAGATCTCCATTCCAGTAATTTAAGAGCATTAAGGTTATGGCACTACTCAAAAGTTATTATTCCAATAATTATTGCTAATTTGGATTATTCTTCCTCTCAATTTCTATGGGTTTTATTTATTTGTTTAAGATATATCTCCCTCACAAGATTTTAAGATCCATCAGAAAAGAGACCATAGCTGTTCTGTTCAACATCATATGTTGAATGCCTGCCCACAAAGTAGGCTGTCAATAAATATTTATAGAAATTCTTGTCAATGGCCATAGATCCTAACAGAAGACCTAAAAATGGTTTGGAATAAGTGAGAGGACTAGGGTCTTGAATTGTATTGGTAATTCAGTGGAGGAGATGTACTAATATGGTGCCTCAGATGCTTTCTCCTCAGGAGCTATAAAGATACCAGAAGCTAGACTGGGAAGAAACAAAGAACTAATTGTTACGGACTTAGTTATTAATTATTATGAAGTTTTACACTGATAATTTTTCATAGGGACTCATTGAAGTTTCTAGTTCTTCTGAGATGAGAAAAGATGAATTGGTCTTTTAGAAACCTGCCTGTTTGTCTTCCTGCCTAAATCACTCCCTAATAAATAAAAGCGTGCTGTATTTCAAAGGTTAAAAGGATTATTCTTCCACGTTTAGATGGTTTATGAAAAGACTTGCCATAAGATTTCTTCAAGTAGGAAACTTCTTAGTTCTTTTTAAATATCCTTGATTTATAACAATTTAAAATATATAAGTCATTAGAGAGGCAGTCAAGCATGACAGTTAAAAGTATGAACTTTAAAGTGAAGCAGGTCTAGTTGGTACCTATCAAATTAATAAAACTTACTAAACTTCAGTTTCCTCATCTGTAACATGCAAATAATAATGACAACTCTTTTGTTTACTATAAACATTAAATGCCTTTCATCTCGGTAACAGGCAACTAAAAAGAGCTCAATAAATAGTTGCTTTAAAAAATGAATATTCAGATTCTTCAGCCAAATATCTGCCTCAATGTTCTAGGAAAATTCTACAAATTAGGTTGTATGATTTATATTCATGTTGAAAAAAAAATGCAAGTTTTTTCTGTCCTAAATAAAAATCCTGATGGAAAGTCATCCCCGGAACACATGTTTGGCCAACACCCAGAAGTCATTTTAGCCTGTATCCTGATGAGGCAACAAGTTTCTGAATTGAAGATTTACTTTTTTTTTCCCTAATTAGGAGGAAAAAAAATGTTTAATTTTTTAAAAAAATCTTGTATCTGTAAAATCTTGTATTTATGTGGATTAGAGTTATTGTTATCTTTCTCTTATTTTATCAAAAATTATTAAATGAGATGGATTATTAGTAAATGAAAAAGTAATTATTAAGTGAAAGGGATTGAAGGTATTGAGATAGAAAGTTCACAGTGAGCAGTATTATCCCCCAAAAACTCTAGGCCATGATGATTACATTTGTGTTTTCCATTGGTGTCTATACTTATAAATCAAAGATGCAAATCAAAAAATTAAACCTTTCATTGAGTAGAGCTATCAATACCTAATTCTTTTATGTTCAACAGTTGTGCTTTTCATCTGAATTAGCTCACTCTACAATTCACAGATACAATTTGTGTTTTGTACAATAAGCTCCATTTGCAGCATAGAGTTCAAGAACACTAACATACAGGGCATTCCATGCCTAACCATGGCTAATATCAAAATTAATATTCTTACCTGAACTGACTGGACTCCTGAAAAACTTCCTGCATCTGAGAAAAGAATAATGAAAGTATAAATATAAAAAAAGTGTGGCTAACTCTATGATGGTAATCATTTTGCAACATAATATCAAATCAACTCTTTATATACCTTCAACTTAACAAATGTTGTATGCCAATTATATTTCAATAAAGCTGGAAAAACAACAACAACAACAACAAAAGAAGTACGTGTAACAAACGAGTAGCAGTGCCTCTAGAGTAAGGTTCTGGGTAGTCGGCAGACAGGGTGGATGGAAGAGAAATTCCTTAAATGGTGTGCTATTATGTTCTCTTTAAATTTTATGCAAGTATATGTATTACTTACCCAAAAATAAATGTATAATATTTTTAAATAACAAAGAAAAATAATTTCCATCCCACCTACATAGAGGTATAAAAGCAATGCTCTAGCCCCTCGAATCTCCCTAGATTTTGCCTCTTAAACTTCTTCATGAACTCTCCTATGCCCCTCTCTGTTTGGTTCCTCCTATCTGGGTTGACCTTCCACTCGGATGGTCTAGTTGACTTCGTTCTGGTTTGCCTTACTAAGTGCTGACTTTCTGATTTCCCTTAACTTGATCCTCTGCACTTCATGGGGTTCCCAAGACTCTACCCCAGGTGCCTCACTATGGACTGCCACCTACCCAAGATGGACATCCTGACCATGCCCATCTCAGGGTTTGTAACCCCATAGCAACCTGCCTCTCTAACTCTGTTGGACTTGAAAATCCTGTCTCTACACTTACCAACTGTGTGTCTTTGGGCAGGTTATCTCCTTTCCCTGTGTCTTGATTTCCTTATTCAAACCACAGTGATAATAGTAGTAACTATCTCAATAAGGTGTGAAGATGAAATCAGTTACTACACATAAAGCACATAGAACAGATCATGACAGAACACCTGATGTGTGAGCTTTTATTATTAAGGCAAGAGCCACTATTTGTTACTCTCTATTACTTTATTTTGTCACACTGGGCCTCATCTTCTACAACTGGGTCAATGAACTTTTCTTAAAGATCCAGATGGTAAATATTGTAGGCTCTGTGGGCCCAGAGGCAAAATCAAGGCTATTATGTAGGTAGTTATAAAAGCATTTAAAATGTAATCATTTAAATGTAAAACAACAAGAAGAATACACTCTTTTTTTTTATTTTATTATGTTATGTTAATCACCATACATTACATCATTAGTTTTTGATGTAGTGATCCATGATTCATTGTTTGCGTATAACACACAGTGCTCCATGCAGTACGTGCCCTCTTTAATATTCTTAGTTGATAGGCATCAAAAAACAGGTGGCTGTTCAGATGTAACCCATGTGACTTACTTTTCCAACTCTGGGTCTAGAATAACCCTGTCCAACAGAAATAAAAGGTGAATAATAAAAAAAATTTAAAAAAAAAAGAACTCAACCATGTTGACACCTTGATCTCAGATTTCCAGCCTCCACAACTATGAGAAATAAATGTCTATTGTTTAAGCCAAAAAGAAAAAGAAGTAAAAGGTGAGCCTCAAAGATGAACTGCATAAGAAATTCAAAATTTTCTGGTAGCCATATATGTAAAAACAAATAGGTGAAATGCATTTTAATTTACTCCAATGTATTTAAAATATCATCATTATAAAAATGTAATCAGTATAAAAATTATTAATGAGATATACACTCTTTTTTTAAATTTGTTGTATTTTTTACATTTACAGTATGTCTCAATTCAGAAAAGTTACATTTCAAGTATTTAATAGAAGATTTAGACAGTGGAGTCTAGAACTACAAAATGAAAGGGTGACATTAAAGAATATGTAGGTTTCCTTTAGCTCTATAATAACATCAATTATGAAACATCTAACTTTCTAATATCTCACCAACACTAATCTATCTACCTATCTATCTATCTATCCATTTATCTATACATCTCTGCAATTGAGTGCCCTGTATGTATCAGGCACTGTATTAAGTTCCAGGGAAAGGCTGACAACTTAGGAATGGTTCCTATCTCCAGAGGTTCACTCCTTAACAGGGGGAGAACAATTTCTTTTTTTTTCTTTTCTTTTTAATTTTATTTTATTATGTTATGTTAATCACCATACATTACATCATTAGTTTTTGATGTAGTGTTCCATGATTCATTGTTTGCGTATAACACCCAGTGCTCCATTCAATATCTGCCCTCCTTAATACCTATCACCTGGCTAACCCATCCCCCAACCCCCCTCCCCTCTAGAACCCTCAGTTTGTTTCTCAGAGTCCATAGTCTCTCATGGTTCATCTGGGAGAACAATTTCTAAGCCTGTAAAGAATATGACACACCCTAAGAAGGAAACACAGAGACAGATTAAAAAAATAAGGTGGGGCAGGGTGTATGCACCAAGGAGGAAATGGCCAATCCCCCTGAGTACTGAGAAGAGGGTCAGGAGAGCATTACAGAAGTAGTGATACTTGACCTGAGTGTACGGAGAGGTGAAGGGTTTCTATTCCTGCACAGGAGGCAGCGTGATAAAAGGCAGGAGGCAGGGAAGGGCCTGGCCCCACCACGGATCTGAAGGTCGTTCTGATGGACTAGATATGAAGATGCTAGGAAGAAAAGTCATAGCCAGAGACCCAATTAAGAGCCACACTTTGGAAGGATTTATTTAGTAGTGATGCTAAGAGGTTTGGACTTCACCCCATAAGTGATAGGGAAGTATTGGTTGATTGGAGGCAAGGGTTGGTGTGATCAGCTTTGCATTTTGAAAAGATCATTTGCCTGAAGTTTGGGGCCTGAAGTGGTTAAAAGGGGAGACATAGGGGACAAGGAGACATGTTGGAAGATCATTGCAGTAAGCCGGCAGGCAATGATGAGAGGTCAGACCAAGATAGAAACAGAGGAGGACGCAGGTGCAGTTAACAGCAAAGGCAGCAAGTAGATGTGTAATGAGAAAAGTGAGTAGAGGGCAGGCAAAGGCCCAGTTTCCAAGATAGGTAGCTGAAAAGATAACTGGGTTTCCATTCATCATGACAGGAAAAACAGGAGTAAGTTCTTCAAAGAGAAAAATCATTATAGAAGTTTCCAGAAATATTCATGTTATATGGAATGCTTCTCTATAGCAAGTCTGTCTTGGTCAAATTTAGTACAAGGGATTTGATTAGTTTGTCCTTTTATGAAAAGCTCAGTGGAAGAAATAGGTTTAAAAAAAAGGTTTTGTATGATTTTCAGACCTACGTTGGAACAATCATACCAGTGTATTGTTTGATGCTTGTTTTCTGACAGAACATCTTGAGTTCATGATCTAATGTTCCTGAATCAACCACAAACTCCCTACAGAAAACTAAATTTGCTTGAACTGCAAACTCCTTGCTCTTGTTTGATGCTTCAGTGATGGAAATATACTGAGCTTCTTTTCACCTCAAGCAGCCATTAGTTGTTATCTGCTCAGTCCTTCTGACCACACTTTTCAGTCTCCTATTATCACAGATTTGACCATCATGATTAACAGTCTTTCAGAGCAGCTCCAAGCATTACATCCTCCTTTAACTTTGATCAAGGCAGTCAGGGAGGGGCAAGATTTCTCATCTCAACAGCTCTTTTTATTAGGGAGCAAAAGCCTTCCCAGAAAGTCTCCCCACCCAGCAGTCTTCCTTTCATGACTCACTGAATGGAACTGGGTCACATGCTCACTCTTAAGCCAGTAGCATCAAAGGGCAATAGAATTACCATGCCCTGGTTTACAACAAATATTGTTCATTCCATAGGACTGTGGAGATAAGGGTCAGCTTTTCTCTTCATGTGATACCAAAATAATAATAATCAGTGTATTCATTTCCTATTGCTGCTGTAACAAATCACTACAAATTTAGTGACTTGAAACAACACAAATTTATTATCTTACCATGCGAGGAATAGAAGTTTAAAATCAGTTTTACTGGGCAGAAATCAAGATGTCAGCAGGGCTGCACATCTTGTGGAGGCTCTAGCAAAGAATCTGTTTCCTTACCTTTTCCAGCTTCTAGAGTCTACCTGCATTCCTTACTTATGGCCCCATCCTCCACCTTCAAAGCCAGCAATAACCTCTTCCAACCTCTGTATGTGTGTTTCTTTTGTCACATTGACTTTTCTGAATCTAACCCTCCCACGTTCCTCTTACAAGAGCTCTGTGAGCTCATTGCACCCACCCATATCATCCAGGATAATCTCCCCACCTCTAGATTCTTAATTAATCATATCTGCAAAGTCCCTTCTGCCATGTAACATAACATATTCCCAGTTTTCAGGAATTCGGATGTGGATATTTTTGAGGTGCCATTATTCAGCTTTCTACAGTCAGACTTCCCAATCCAAGGACAATGAATGATTGCCACAATGCAATCACTTAGCGTCTACCATGTACCAAACCCTCTACTGGACACTTTACAAATGTTATCTGATATAAGACTAGCACTAACACTTTGAGAGAGGCAATGCCCTCCTTTTGTAGACAAGGAGAAAGATACCCAGAGTGTCCATGTTAATGGAGTGAGGAACAGCTTCAATTCAAACCCAGATCTACTTGCATCCCAAACCTGTGTTATACCATGCTCTCTTCTGCTTGGAAAAGTCCATTGGAAGCCACCAAGTGAAGTGTTTTGAATCATCAAAGTTGCATGATTTCAAGTGCAATTTTATTCGTGGCAAATATATACCTGGACCCTGTTTCTCAGAATTCCCAGTAAAATGTAGACTGTTGTCCTTTTTTTAAAGAAAGCTAGTAACAATTTAATTTCAGTTTACTTCTGAGGACTTAGCCCTATAGGAATAATCAACCCCTACCTACCTGTTTCCATTTCCTGCCTATGCCTTTAAAGGTCATCGAAGCAAAAATTTTTAGAAAATGAATGTTTTAAAATAATGTTAGTAATATCCAGAGGGTTTATTGTTTTATTTCCTTTTTGTTTTAAAGCCTCAGAGTAGTTTATAGTTGCTTGAAATAATTCTAATAGGTTGTGTCCCTGGGAAGAATTCCCCTATCTATTTAAAGGTAGACACATAAAAAAGAATAAAAATAATAATTGTTACCACAAATATTAAACAAAGTATTAAAAATAGATGTTTATAGTTTTGAAAATTGGCAAGATTGATGCATGGATTTTAACAAATATAATGATAAGTAGCTGTATTAGTATATTGGGGGACAAAGACACCTTCTGAACTAGCAGCACCTATTTGTGGAAAGGCAGTAAAATGATGGGGTAGTGAGACAAGTTTCTATTTTTACACATGATGAATTCCTAAGAACACACACTAAAATCAAATACTGAAAAGTTGAACGACAGCCTTACATATTACAAGAAGAAGGTCTATTCCAAAAAAGCTAAAAAAATAAAGTTAAATTCCTAATCACACTTTGGTTTTTAGATCACCTTCAATGACATATTCCCAACTTATTCTTTATTTTTCTATCTTCCCTTACAACTGAATACCACAGTCAACTCTTAGGTCTGATGAGTATCCAGTAGAAGCTAAAAAATGAAATGCTCTGGGGGCCACAGTCTTCATTTTAATAGTTTCATCACTAGTGTCAACACTTCATCAAAGTGTCAAACACTTGGTTTTCCTGTTTTCCATTCATGTTTAAATATTAAGAATGAAATCCCATAAGATATTTACTTAAATAATGACGGAAGTACAGCCAACATTGAGCTACTGGCGGGCAAGCAGTCGTGATAGCCAGTAGACGTCAGACCAAATTCAGTGTAAGTAAGGCAGTTTGTATTATATCTAGTGTACAAAAAACAATGAACATACTAAACAGACGAGAAGAAAAGCCTAATTCCAGTTCTCAAATGTTGAGTCCCCAGTACCTCAACTGGTACATGTAATAGTTTCATGTATGTGTAAGGAGGGAGGGCTTGGGGAGGGGCTCTGTCTGTCTGTCTTTCTCTCTGTCTGGGAAGCAAGCTTGACATTTTGTCTGAAGCTCAGACAATTTTTTTCCATCAAAATGCTTCAGAACAATGCAGGTCCAACAGTCTAGTACCCTTCCTCAATGTCCCCACAAATCCACATTCCTCCTTTCTCCTTCCAGAGTCAGAACTCAAGACCCAGCCAACTTCAGGTGTATGAGATTATGTGGCATCCAGTGTAAGTCTTCTCAGCAGCTATCAGCACTGCTGTTTTCCAGATGTGCACCCATTCACTGCATGCCAGGGTTGCAGCTGCAAATTTGGAAGTCTGCAAATGAGTCATGAAGTAAAAATG
Source organism: Phoca vitulina (assembly GCF_004348235.1). Lineage (NCBI taxonomy): Eukaryota > Metazoa > Chordata > Mammalia > Carnivora > Phocidae > Phoca > Phoca vitulina. The sequence continues at coordinate 6,053,046 of NW_022589774.1, read as the reverse complement.
ACTAGGAAGCTCCGGCATCAGCCATTACATAAAAACCGAAATTTGGACCATCCACTGATTTCTCCTTTAAAATATTGATGAAGAGGATTGCCTTACAACCAGAGTCACGCTCGATATTGGGCAGAAACTCATGGATAGTTTTTCTCAGGCCCTTGGGGAATGTCAGAAGGTTCTTATTAAAATGAACACTGAGTAATAAACTTTAATAGTCTCCAGAGGTACATAATGCCAGAGAATAATACATAAAAAATGCTGATTTAATAAGAATACTTATAAACTCCTCATAAATCACTTATTGCAAAGCATAATTTTGAATTACTCAAAAGATACTAAAACCATGATAAATTATAACTCATGCTGAACTAAGCCTTATGTTTCCAGTATCAAACAAATAGATCAATTAATGTCCTTAATTAGCAGCTGATGAGGAGAAATCATGCATAGCTTTAAAAGAATCCTATAACATCTGTGAAATTTCCAAGTCTGTTGGCTAAAATAAGCTTTTCCCTTTCACAGTTATTTTTTTTCCTGGATCTCCCTGCAAGCTGTCAACCCAATATATCATGCAGGATTGTGAGGCTGCCCATCACAGGAAATTGCTGTCTGACAAAGGTATTTCCAATCTGTAATGGTTACTCTATCTGTCAAGCAGATAGTTAAAGTAATAGCATAAAACCAAGAAAATTTGATGCTTCCCCATATGTCTGGGTAACCAGTGTTCCTTCCGTCACACAAGCACCTAACAGATGCACTGTATTTGTTAGCAGAATACAAAATAAAACATAACAAAGCCCATTTTCTCCAATTTGCATAAGCAGTACCAATGTGGGAGGGGAATTTGGAATGAAAGATTCTGGGTTACTTTCGCTTGTATCTTCCAGTTGTCAAAATCTGAAAAGGTATAATCACCCTGACAAGAAAGGAATCAGCGGTTCCTATGGCAATGTTGAGAAGAGAATGCCAAAGAAGAGCCAAAGGAGGTAGGAAAGGGGTCAAGATTATTACTATAGTCCCCTTTCTCTCCGAATCTTGTTATTTTAGACATTTTGACTCAAAAAATCCAATTTTAGTGACTTTTCTTGATGTTTCATGGTTAAGTGTCAAATTGTTAGTCATGGAGAAGAATGAGGGGAAGAGAGTGGGAAGGAGGTTCTCATGATGGGATCAGGCTGCTGAGATCTAAGTGGACCTTCAGGATTTTCACTCCCATCCGCAAAGTGAGGCAGACGTCACACTTAAACTCAAAGCCCTCCAGAGAAAATGAGGTGGAGGAGAGATGGAGCACTTTGATTACCTTTTGAGACACATGAACATCACACTTCATCCCAGATAATTTAATTATCTACTGTTTCATTTGTTATGGAGTTATTGTATTTAGAAATTAAGAATTTGGAAAAGTTCCTGACACGTGGACTACCCATAGCCTAAGACCTCTTCATTATAAAAATGGCTACCTGAGGCAAGCACTTCATCTTTGTGGTCCAGCTTTTTTTATAATCAACAAGTATTTTAAAAGTCTATTTTCTCCCCCACTGTTGCCATATCTAATGCAATAACTGGGTGGGGATGAGTGGAACAGGGCATGCTAAGAAAAGCTGAACTAAAACTGAACCTGGCTACTGAGATGGGGCAGATGCCAGAGGAGCTAGAGTCTGGGGGCACAGTATGAATAGGATAAAGCAAAGAGGGGGCACCAGGTTGGACAGCACAGAGAAACAGGGTCTCCCAAAAACTACTACTGAATGCATTGGAGGAGAATCCAGGGATATTCATTTGTCAACATACTTTTATCAAGCCCCTATTATGTGCCAGGCACTGTGCCAGGTCTTAGGAATGGTGAACCAACTAGGAAGTGTCTCTTCCCTGAGAGATTTTGCAACCAGTAGGGATGACAGTTATGATAGAGAAAGTAAGATGTGCCTTAGGAGGATCTAGCAGGAGCTCCTAATCTAGGCTGGGAGAATAGGGAAGACTTCCTGGAAGCAACACCACTTTGGCCAACCTAAAGCATGGATAGGAGCCAACCAGGTGAAGAGAGGGAGAAAGAGTATCCCCAGCTAGGGGGCATCCTAAGGTCCTATGGAAAAGGAGTCCCTGGCGTCTGATGTACTGAAAGTACACCACTGTCGGGGCGCCTGGGTGGCTCAGTCGGTTAAGTGACTGCCTTCGGCTCAGGCCATGATCCTGGAGTCCCAGGATCGAGTCCCGCATCGGGCTCTCTGCTCAGCAGGGAGTCTGCTTCTCCCTCTGACCCTCTCCCCTCTCATGCTCTCTCTCTCTCTCTCAAATAAATAAATCTTGAAAGTACACCACTGTCTTAGAATTTAGAATATGTCAGCTGGGAATAAGAGGAAATGATTTGAAAGAAGTGGGGGAGAAAAGGGCAAATTCCTACAGGTTTTGTAAGTCAGGTAAATACTTACCCAAGCACCAAGAGATATTATCAAGGAATATCAGCAGAGGAGAAACATGTTCTGATTTGTGTCTTTGAACATCACTAGCTTTGATGTGAAGGATGCATTTGAGGAAAGTTTAATGCAAGGCTTCACAGCTTTAGAGTGCTGCTGAAGTTGTGCAGATAGCGACTCTGGTGATGCAGATGAGGGTGTGACAGTGGAAGTGTCAAGAGCCATTTAGGAAACAAGCTTAACACATTATGGCACCGATTAGATTGGGCCTGAGGGAGAGTAAAGAACGAACTAAGGATGAAGTCTAGGTTTCCGGCTTCAGCTCCAAGATGGGGAGAGGGGATGTTTGAAGAGCCAGTTGGATAGTCCTATTCACAAGTTCACCCTGTATGCAGGCAGCAGGACCCAGAAGGTTCAGAAAAGGAGCGTCAGATCCAGAAGGAAGATGGTAGAAGCAAAAGGAGCCCCAAGCTGCCCTCTGCCCTATGCTTTGGGTTTTTGCTTATGTGCTTGCTGTTCAGCCCCACACTACCTAAGCCCTGTCAGCAGAGGGGACTGATAGCTTGTGCTTCAGTTCTGTAAGTGACTCCTTGCCTTCCCTTGACCTGTGACCCTGTCTTTAACCTGACACCTTGGACAACTGGACGTTAATCAGTTGGTATTGGTGAGGAACTTTTACATCCCTTGAGAGACGTTCTTCACTAGTTAAAATTGTTAACTTCGTCTGATCCAAGACACTTTAGTGTTTTCAATTTCATATTCCATCCTGGAAATTTTTTCATTTTTCAGGTAATGACCCAAAAAAGCTAACTGAGAATTATAGCTAAGCCACCAACAATAACTTTCTCAGATGACAAACAAAAAATCAGGAAACTAGAAGTTCCTTCTAGGCATTCACTCATTCATTCATTTATTCATTCATTCCACTAATATATATTGAGTCATTCAAACAAATATTTTAGAAGCTCCTTTCAATGTTCTAGGCTGCGTTAGGCACCAGAAGGGAGCTGTGAGCAAGACAAGTTATCTGCCTATTAGTGTATGCATTCCTGTGGAGAAGATACTAAATAAACAAATAAGTACACATTCTGGGAAGTGCTATAAAGGAAACAAATGGGGATGAGGAGCAGGGAGTACCTAGGGATGGCCATTTAGGATGGAGTGGTCAGGTAAGCTTGAGCTTCTATCATAGAATGGGACCAGCCATGCACAGAACTGGAGAAAGATCATTCCAGGTAGATGGAACAGCAAGTGCAAAGGCTGGGAAGGGGGGAAGGGTTTTGCAGGTGGAGGACACAAGGTTGTCCAGGAATGTCATGAGTGAGTAGGCAGATGTTTTACATTGAGTGCAGAGGTGTAGGTAGAAGCTCTGTGAGTTCAAGGCCTCATCAGCCATGACAAGAATGTTGGGGTTCATTCTAAATGCAAAAGAAAGCACTGGATGTCTTAAGAAAGGATTGACAAAATCTGGTGTATTAATTATAAGGTCACTCTGACTGCACTGTGGAAACAAACTGGAATAGAAGCAAGAGATTAGGGTCAAGAGGTGCCGCAGGAGTCTCTTTGAGAAGTGGGAAATGGGCCCATGACATAATGGAGATGGAAAAAGGTGCAGTAGCTTCAAGGAAGGTTGGAGCATGCGGGTGGATGTTGGGGACAAGGGAAGATCTCTCCGTATAAGGCCCACACTTTCTCTTTTCTTTTCTGTACAAATTTCCCATTTTATCTTTACTAATGACCTGTGGAAACTATTCCTTTGTGGAATGACAACTTAGCGAATATCACTGGGTTAGTTCAGCTTGAGTCTATTTTCTTGTCCTGGCCTATGTGTCAGGTGTATTTCAGGTCACTAAGGAAGGATTCTGGACCCAGCCATAAACACTGGAGGGGAGGTTTTTCATTGCTTGGCCCGTCTTACCTTATTTTTCCCTCAACCCCACCCTGCTGGAAAACACTACACTCGCACAGCTGGAAAAGATGACTGTTGGGGACCAGGATGCCATTATTGCTGGGCAGGCCAAGGAATTGCTTTAAAAATAGAATATTGAACCAATTAGTAGCCTAGTAAAAAGTCCAGATGCCATTAGATGGGGGCTCCCACTGCCTTGAGAAAAACCAAGGGGGGCTTCGGGGCCCTCCTTGACATTTACTTTCCCTGTGCCTCCTTAATCTCTAGTTTGGGACAACTAGTCCAGCATTGCCTTTTGTACGCTGACTTTGGATACAATGGAATCATTCCTGCATGAGGGCATCATCACAAATTTTACAGGCTCATCTAAGAGGATCAAACACAGTGTCCCTATTAGCCTCTGACTAAAGAAATCTCTTTCAGTGAAAACACAATGATTGAGCCCCAGTTCATCCTCCTCCCCAAATAGATCTCCTTTTTTCCCTATAAAATCTGCACCAACTAGAGGCACAGAGTGTGCTGAGTTGTTCACTTTTGGTATTCCCTGCTAGTTAAACCAGAGCGGGTCTCACCTCTCTCCCGGAAAGTGACCCAGAACAGCTTAGGGCAAGGAAGGGAATTACTTGCAGATTCTCTGTGTCTTCACGTGTAGAACTTTCTTAGCATGTCCCTGGAAAGAAAACTGATGGGGAGTAATTGGTGACAGGGAAAGAGACTTGTAGGGCTCTCCATCTGGTGATGAAGCAGACTGCAGCTTTATTTAGTTCAGATGCTGCCACTCTTCGTCCTTCTGTAAGATTTCAGCTGCCTTGTTAGATTGCTCCTCGGCATCAAATATTCCTTCCAAATCATTTCATTTCTAATAACAAAAATAATCCAGTATTTCTGAATCATTTACATAGAAAAACTTTTTAAATTGTGTACCTCAGTTGAGAGATATTTCTTGGGGGGAAAGTTGTGTTGTTTTATCCCTATGTTATCCCCACAACAACTGTTATGGTGAAATTCATCTGGTATATTAACATTTATGTACCAGAAAGAAAAGAAGCTAAACATATGGCTTATCTTTCTGTCAGTTCTGACCCTCTCCAAACATTTTGCGGGATAGATAGTAAGATGGAAAAAACCTACCCAAACTCAGTTGCTCAGACTATTCTGTTAGTTGTGTTGCCTTCTTAACACAAAATACTTCTTTTGAAAATGGGAACCGGACTATGTATCCATGAAGGGGAATTAAGTTATCTATTATTTGAACCATAGCACTGAGTTCAGGAATCAAGATGATTTTATTTTCCCACTTCAGGTTGTTTTCCTAATAGAAAGGGTAGATTTATGCTGACTGGTTTGTTTCTAATAAAAAAAAAAGTTGTAGCACTGGGTGTTATATGCAACTGATGAATCATTGAACACTACATCTGAAGCTAATGATGTACTCTATGTTGGCTAATTGAATTTAAATTTTAAAAAACTTGTATTTCCTAATTTGCTTACTGTAAAATTTACTCCTTGTGATGTACAATTGATTCTATGGGTTCTGACAAATGCATAGAGGTATGTGTCCACCACAGTTATGATACACAAAGTTCCATTGCCCTCCTCCCAAATTTTCTCATGCAGCCCTTTTGTAATCAACATGTTCCCCCTGTCATCCCCACTCTTTGCTTTTCCATCCCCACAGTTTTGCCTTTTCTAGAATGTCATATAAGTGAAATCATGCAGTATGTAACTCTTTGGGTTTGGCTCCTTCACTAAGCAAAATCCATTTGAAATTCATTCAAGTAGTTGCATGTATCAATAGTTCATTCTTTTGTTGTTGAGTAAAATTGCATTATATGGACATACCACAATGTGTTTATCCATTTTCCCACTAGAGGACATGTGGGTGGTTTCCAGTTTTTGGAGATTACATATAAAACTTGTATAAACATTTGTGTACAGATTTTTATATGGGCTTAATTTTCTATATCTTTTGGGTAAATACTTAGGAATGAGATAGCTAGATCTTACAGTAAGGGTATGTTAAAATTTCTAAAAAACATTTAAGGTTTTCAGTGGAGTTGTATATTTTACATTCCCACCTGTAATCCAAGACAGCTCCAGCTAATTCACATCCTCACCAGTACTTAGTACTATCATTTTTCTTAAATTTTAGCCATTCTGATATGTGTGAGGTTTATCATTGTGCTTTAAAAAAAAAAAAAAAGATTTATTTATTTATTTATTTATTTATTTATTTATTTATTTAAGAGAGAGGGTGCCCAAGCATGAGGAAGGGCACAGAGAGAGGGAAGCAGACTCCCCACTGAGCTCAGAGCCCCACGGGGGGGGCTCAATCCCACAATCCTGAGATCATGACCCAAGCCAAAACCAAGAGGTTGACACTCAACTGACTGAACCACCCAGGCACCCCATCATTGTGCTTTTAAATTTTATTTCCTCAGTGATGACTCCTTCAGTTCCAACCATCATATCCATCCTTTAGGCAAGAAGAATGGGAAGACAACAGGCAAAAAACATATGCTAGCAGAAGTGACTCCCTTTTTTTAAAAAAGATTTATTATTTATTTGTGGGGGGGGGCAAGGGTTAGAGGGAGAGAAAGTCTTGAGAGTGAAGCCCGACTTGAGGTTTGATCTCATGACCCTGAGATCCCAACCTGAGCCAAAACCAAGAGTTGGACACATAACCATCTGTGCCACCCAGGCTCCCTGAGGTGGCACCCTTTTTAAGTGGCATTGCTGGAAGCCCCACCCAACAACTTTTGATTGCCTGTCATTGGCCAGAACTAGTCACAAGACCTCCCCTATGTGCAAGGAAGGTTAAGAAATGTAGTTTTTTGTTTTAAATATGAGTGCATTACCACAGAGAAATTAGGAATTTCTTTCTTTTTTTTTTTAAAGATTATTTATTTATTTATTTGAGAGAGGACGAGTGTGGTGAGGGGCAGAGGGAGAAGCAAACTCAATCCCGGGACTCTGGGATCATGACTGGAGCCGAAGGCAGATGCTCAACTGATTGAGCCATCCAGGCGCCCGAAATTGGAAATTTCTAAGTAAGAAGGAAAGAATGGACCTTGAGTTATCACACTGATTTCCCTTCTTTCACCTCTGTATGGTCAATTCTTCACCTGGGGCCAGAGTGATCCTCATTAAAATTCGTGAGATCATGTCACTCCTGTACTCCAAATAATTCAGTGCTTCCCAGCTCTCTCAGAGTAAAATCAAAAGTCCTTTCTATTGTTCATAAACCCTTTCCTGATCTGCAACTGCCCCACCTTTTGGAATTCCTCTACTACCAATTTTCCCCCTTGATCACTGTGCAGCAGACATACTGCTATTCTTCCTCTTCCGTGAACAAACCATGCATGCTCTCACTTCTGGATCTTTGCACTTACTACTCCTTCTGCCTGGTTAGTTCTTCCCTCAAATAACCTCACTGCCTTGCTCCCAATTCCCACAAGTTGGCACATAAATGTTCTTGTGTCAGAGAGGCATTTCCTCTTATAAAATCATCTTATATAAAACAGAACTACCAACCCCTCTCATATTCTGTTTTATTATTCTTAGTACTTAATGTCATCTGACATATGTTTTGCTGATTTGTTAATGGGATCTTTCTTCATGTCTGGAATACAGGGGATCAGGAAACTTGTTTTGTTCACTCCTGTGTCTAAAATAGGGTCTGGCACTCAACAAATATTTGCCAATGGAATGAATGAAGAGAAGATGGAGGAATGAAAATGAATGAATGGACTTGCAGGAAACTCACAGAAGAGAGAGTACTGTGGTATGTCCTCTTCCCCTACTGTAGGTCTTTTTGACTCCATTTCTCAGCTGGGTGAGGAGGACCTCAAGAGAGCTTAGGGGTTTGTAAAAGAAGAACCTGACCTCACACCCCTAGCTGCATGTTTACTGAACTAAAGAATTCTGAAGAGAGGAGTTGCATGTAGTTGTCTGATATTTCAGGGCATGGAAATAGAGGAAGGAATTAGGAATTTGGAAAGAAAGGGAGGCATAAGTCTTCCTGTCTGCCAAATGGACACAACAAAGGCAGCCAGGCTGTGCCATATTGAAAGAGCCCCACCCAAGTGCTTTCCAGGGTGTATTACTTTGCTAGGGCCATCATAACAAAGTACCATAGACTGGGTGGCTTAATCAGTAGAAATTTATTTTCTCACAATGCTGGAGGCTTGAAGTCCAATGCAAGGTGTTGATGGGGTTGATTTCTTCTGAGGCCTGTCTCCTTACCTTGTAGATAACCATCTTCTCCCTATGTCTTCACATCATTTCTCCTGTGTGCATGCTTATGTCCTAATTTCCTCTTCTTATAAGGACACCAGTCATACTGGATTGGAGCCCACCTTAATGACCTCATTTTAACCTAATTACCTCTTAAAAGATCTAATTTCCAAATACAGTCACATGCTGAGGTACTCAGGGTTAGGACTTCAACACATGAATTTTGGGAAGACACAGTTCAGCCCATAACACAGCGTAAGGGATTTCCAGCAGAAAGAACTTGCATAGACTTGCATGTCTTTCCAGAGCACAAGATCTGGGAGCATATTGAGGCCTACAGGAAAGAACATCACCAAGGCCAGGGAATGGTACAGTGCATAAATTCCCTCAGGGAGATCTTGAAGAACCCACAAGAAGAGCCTCATTGAGGAAAGAATTTGCAGTTGGACACCTGACATTTAACAGCCAAGAAACTATAAGAACAAAGAGCAAGAGTTGCTAAAGAAAAAGACCTTCATTCCTTTTCCTTCTGTTTTCTCTCCCTTCAAACATTTACTCTGGAGGGTGAAGAAGAAGGTGAAGGGGGGAGAGTAAAAGAACAAACCATTAGCCTCTTTCCCACTGCAGGGTGCAGAGCTGTGTGTTACACCCAAGCTGGGGGAAGGAAAAAATGTTGAATTGGGTGAGAGATGAAAGTTTGATTTCTGAATTTGGCCTGCTGTGGACCGGGGATGCTGGGGAGCAAGGCAGGTCAGAAATGTGAAGACAGTGGGGTTTTACCAGCAGGAGACATGAGGCTGCTTTGGAGGAGTGTCAAATCAGACTGTCTTGAAGAAGCCATGGCTTTCTGGGAGGGGAAGCATTGCCTGCACCATTAAAACTGTCCTCAAAGATCAAGTCCCTAGCACAGTACTTGGGAAGGAGTATTTTCATAGTGATTCTGCCAAGAAAGTTAATTGCCCAGGGGCACAGTCTCAAGACCTTTATACCCTGGTGGTCTTGAGTCCAAGGTCTTCCCATTCTCTATGATGCACTCTCTGATTTCACACATCTCTTCTCATGCACGTGCCAGGCCCCAAAGCACAAGGTCAGAACTGATTCCAGCACCAAACATCACAAAAAACCTGGAACCCCAGAGAATTCTCCCCATGGACCAACACCCTAGGGATGGGCAGGTTTTTGTTTCTAACTTCAAAGTACAAAAGGTCTTGTGCACCCTTCTCCCAGGACGATCAGGTTTATGTGTCCTATAGGCACCCTACAAAAGGAGGCCATGTTCTGCAATTCCAAAATGATATTCTATCTCCACAAATACATGATAGAGCTGGCAAGTTCTCTGTATTAGTTTGCTAGGCCTGTCTTAAGAGACTGGATGGCTTAAACTCTATATATTTATTGCCTCATAGTTCTGGAGATGTCATCAGGATTGGTTCCTTCTGAGCACTGTGAGAATCTATTTTGTGAATTTCTTCTAGATTCTGCTAGTTTTCTGGCAATCTTTGGTGTTTCCTGGCTTGTAGAAGCATCACCCTCATCTCTGCCTTCATCTTCACATGGCCTTCTCTCTGTGTACATGTCTTTGTGTCCAAATCTCCCCTTTTTATAAGGACACCTGTCGTACTGAATTTAGGGCTCACCCTAATGAACTTGTCTTAACAACTACATTGCAAAGACACTATTTCCAAATAAGGTCACATTCTGGGCTTACTGATGGTTAGGATTTCAACATATGAATTTGGGGCAAGGAGGGCAGACACAGTTCAACCCATAACAGTTTTCAGCAAAGAAGAAAAAGTTTAATCTCTAGCCGGGCACCCCATTGGCAGGGTATCATCCCACTCCAACTATGATTATGATTTTTTTAAAAATACATATATATAAAAGCCTGGCAAGAAACCTCACTCAGGTAAAGGAACCACAACCTCAGCAACTAAATAATCAACTCACTATAGAGTAAGATTGACATCAGTACCAACATGTTCCGCTTATCCCAGTCTACTAACATTACCAAGTAATAGTAAAAAGCAATTACTTAATTTTTAAAAAATCAATGATTTCAACCTTTGCAAATCAAATGTCATTTCCATTAGGTGAAAGAAAAATGCATGTCTTGGAGTCACGTTCTTTGAGTGCGATATGAAGGCTCATATTGAGATGTGAGGCTTTATATTTTATCTGTTAACTTAGCTGCTTGTTGATTCATCTGTACCCAAGAGTTTACACACTAAGATTAAATGTGAGTAGAGCTTTGCTTTGACGTCAAAAGTATGTTAGGGCTTTTATTTGCTTTGTTTGGAAATATTTTTCTTGGACTGCCTTATTTGATTTTCTATTATCCAGGGAATTTAGAGAAGGCAGAAACACATCAAGTTTCTTTAGTGCTCTCTACCATCGAGTCACATTAGAACGGTTGTAAAAGAATGGTCCTTGCATGGATGTGGTACTTTTATTCAGGATCTCAGAGTTTTTTATGACAGGTATTATTTTCTATTTTATAGTTTCAAAGGTGGTTGGAAGCAAGTCCAAGCCCCATGAATAGATCTGGGGGGAAAATCAAAGAATAAAGTATTATGATTGAATCCCTAGCCCAGAAGCTACACTTCTTTAAAAAATGGACTACTTTTATAATACAGTAATCGCCAGGTGCAATGTATCTGAACATCTGCCGTCCAAGTGAAATCTAGCTTGGCCACCAAGGGTATTATTTATTTAACAAATGTTACTAAGTCCTACTATGTGCCTCAGATCATTCTATGCATGAGGGATGCAGTGATGAGCAAAATTCTCATGAATTTACACCTTGTTGAGAGAAATAGATAACAAATAAGATAAATATATTAATGTACTGAGTTGAATAGGGTCCCTCCCCCTAAAATTTATGTCTCCCTGAAACGTGTGAGAATGACATCATTTAGAAATATAGTCTTTATGAGTGTAATCAAAATAAGATGAGATCTTATAAGATTAGGGTGGGCCATAAATCCATATGAATGATGTCCTTCTAGGAAGAGGAAAATTTGGAAATGGAGGAACACAGGAAGAACACCATGTGTTGACAAAGGCAGAGATTAGAGTGAGGCAGCTTCAAGCCAGAGAACACCAAGGATTGCCGGTAACCACCAGAAGTTAGGAGAGAGGCATGCACAGGTTCTCCCTCAGAGCCTCCAGAGGGAAGTGACCCTACTGACACCTTGACTTTGGACTTCTAGCCTCCAGAACTATGGGAGAGTAAATATCTGTTATTTTGAGATAGCTGGTTTGTGGTTCTTCGTTACAGCAGCACAAGGAAACTAGCATGATTTGTGAGTGATGATAAAGGCTTAGGAGAACAAAATAATAAAACAGTGAAGCAGGACAAAAAGTCCTGGGAGAGACTGCAATGTTATATTGGACAGTAAAATCCTCAATTAGAAAGTAATATTGAGTAAAGCCCGAAACAGGATGAGGATACATAATGGTACCTAGACAACACGTTCCAGATAAGAGGAAGGGCATGTGCAAAGGCCCTGTTCAGAGAACAGCAAGGAGGCCAGTCTGGCTGGAGTGGACACACAGACAAGGAGAGGAAGAGGAGAAAATGAGCTCAGAGAGATGATGGGCAGCCAGATCATGGAAACGCTGTGAGCTGTTGTAAAGTCTCTCTGACATTTACTCTGAGTCAGACAGAAAGGAAACTCTTGGAGAGTTTGAAACAGGGAAGTGGAGCAGAGGAATGACAAGATCTGACCTATATTTTATAATAGGATCTTTGAATTACTGAGACCATTCTGAAAAGAACAGGACAAAAGCAGGTAGACTAGTTAGAAAATGAGTTCAATAATCCAGGTAGGAAATGACATGGCTTGGACCATGGTAGTGGTAGAGGTGGTAAAACTGATTGCACAGGGTCAGTTCCAGAGCATATTTTGTAGGTGTGGCTGATGATACTTACTGTGGATAAGATGTGAGATACAGGTAGAAAAGGAGAATCAAAGACTGGCCCAAGTTGCTTTGCCAGAGAAGTTGGAAGAAGGAACTTGTTATTTATTGAGAGGGGAAGGCAATGGGAGCATGAGGCTTGTGGGAAAGATCAGGATTCCATTTGGGGCATATTAACCTTGAGATGTCATTTAGATAGATGTGAGAACATTGACCAGGTAGTTGGCTACACGAGATGGAGTTAGGGAGAAGTCTGGGCAAGAGATACAAATTTAGAAGTTGTTGGAGCAGAGATGGCATCACATTCCTATGCATTCCCTATGCCTCTCCATAACACTTCTTGTTTCCCTGCATGATTTGACAATGTAGGGAGGGTAACCCTGCCTCTGACTTGTGATAGTTCTACACCCCTCTATGGGAAGAACTCTAAAAAATGACTTACCACAATCTGTCCAATGTTCTAGATTGTTATATATTTATTTTTTATAACCTTTCTATTAAAAATGTTAGACAGTTCACAATGTTATAAGACATAAAGTAGGAAAATTACAATTTAAAATGTAGAAGTGGCAATTAGAGAAGTTAATTAAGTAAACCAAGCACCTGTGAATAGGAGAGTTCTTTAAGTTCATTTATGATCATCACATGTTGCAGGAGAAAGAAAGGAGAGTAAGTACAGTCTCCATGGAAAATTTCCTTTAAATTCTTTTTATTATTATTTCACTTTTGGAAAAACATTAAAATGTATTATTTTGAATCAATGAACAAAAATATTTCCTCCCAATCCTTCTAAGCCAATTCAAAAAAGTTATCTATAAAAACTGGAATAAGTTTGGGGCACCTGGGTGGCTCAGTCAGTTAAGTGTCTGCCTTCAGCTCAGGACATAATCCTAGGGTCCTGGAATCGAGCCTCACATCAGGCTCCTTGCTCAGCAGGGAGCTTGCTTCTCCCTCTCCCTCTGCCCTTCCCTCCTCCCCACTTGTGCTCTCACTCTTGTGCTCTCTCTTTCTCTCTCTCTCTCAAATAAATAAATAAAATCCTTAAAAAATAAAAATAAAAAGTCCAGATTTTAAAAAGACCTATACATCTGTTTGGATAAAGATATTTTTTTCTGGTATACATCTATGAATATTTATTGCATGAATTTTCATTTCAGGGACATTGGATGAGAGTAGAAAATGCTTACTATCATGCTTTTGCAAATAATACAGACTACAAATGATCACTTAAGTATTATCCTTATACACAATGTGTGGTATTACATAAAAATCAAAATGTAGCTTCAAGGAATTTTGATTATGTAACCTGGAAATAAGGAGAATGTAGGAAAATAGAGGAATTGATAATTAATATGTCTCAGGTACCTCCTTTAAAATAACAAAAGCTTGGAAATTACTGAACTGTCATTAATTCATTGTGCCTAAAGTGTTGTTATTCTGTAACATTGATATAAAAGACAATAAGATTTATACAAATCTTGCAGAAAAATAAAGGAGGAAATATTTGCCAACTCATTTTGATATCAACATAACCCTAATAGCAAAACCTAACCAAAAAAAAAAAAGAAAGAAAAGAAAAAGGAAATTGCAAGCCAATATGTTTTATGAACATAGACACAAAACTTCTTAACAAAATATTAACAAATCGAATGCAACAATGTATAACAAGCATAATATATTATGACCAAGAGGAATTTACACCAGGAACGCAAGTTTAGTTTGACATATGAAAATTAATCAGTTATTTGACACATGAAAACAATAAAAAGGGAAAATTATAAAATCAGTTCAAAAGATGACAAAAATAGCATTTGACAAAATTCAACACATACTCTTGATTTTAAAAAGTACACTCAGCAAATAAGGAATAAAAGGAAATCTCAATCTAATGAAGGGA
>NW_022589774.1:6026857-6038668 GCF_004348235.1 Phoca vitulina | reverse complement strand
TCCCTTCATTAGATTGAGATTTCCTTTTATTCCTTATTTGCTGAGTGTACTTTTTAAAATCAAGAGTATGTGTTGAATTTTGTCAAATGCTATTTTTGTCATCTTTTGAACTGATTTTATAATTTTCCCTTTTTATTGTTTTCATGTGTCAAATAACTGATTAATTTTCATATGTCAAACTAAACTTGCGTTCCTGGTGTAAATTCCTCTTGGTCATAATATATTATGCTTGTTATACATTGTTGCATTCGATTTGTTAATATTTTGTTAAGAAGTTTTGTGTCTATGTTCATAAAATATATTGGCTTGCAATTTCCTTTTTCTTTTCTTTCTTTTTTTTTTTATTTGGTTAGGTTTTGCTATTAGGGTTATGTTGATATCAAAATGAGTTGGCAAATATTTCCTCCTTTATTTTTCTGCAAGATTTGTATAAATCTTATTGTCTTTTATATCAACGTTACAGAATAACAACACTTCAGGCACAATGAATTAATGACAGTTCAGCAATTTCCATAAAAAAGGAAGGAAATCTTGCCATTTGCAACAACGTGGATGGAACTGGAGGGTATTATGCTGAGCAAAATAAGTCAATCAGAGAAAGACATGTATCATATGACCTCACTGATATGAGGAATTCTTAATCTCAGGAAACAAACCTTTGGTTGCTGGAGGGGTGGGGGGTGGGAGGGATGGTGTGGCTGGGTGATAGACATTGGGGAGGGTATGTGCTACGGTGAGTGCTGTGAGTTGTGTAAGACTGTTGAATCACAGACCTGTACCTCTGAAACAAATAATACATTATATGTTAGAAGAAGAAGAAGAAGAAGAAGAAGAAGAAGATAGCAGGAAGGGAAGAATGAAGGAGGGGAAATTGGAGGGGTAGATGAACCATGAAAGACTATGGACTCTGAGAAACAAACTGAGGGTTCTAGAGGGGAGGGGGGTGGAGGGATGGGTTAGCCTTGTGATGGGTATTAAAGAGGGCACGTACTGCATGGAGCACTGGGTGTTATGCACAAAAAAATAAATCATGGAACACTACATCAAAAACTAATGATGTATTATATGGTGATTAACATAACATAATAAAAAACAAATAAATAAATAAAATGTATAAGGAAATGCAAAGAATCTGAAATAGCTTTTTCTTTGAGCAAGAATAAAGTTGATGATGTATACTGCCAGATATCAAAACTTACCATAAAGTAATATTAATCAAGACAGTATACTATTGCTACAAAATAAACAAAAGGATCAATGAAACAAAACAGAGATTTCAGGAATAGATCCACACATATATAGTCAATTGGTTTTCCCCCAGAAGGTCAAAGAAATTCAATGGGAGAACGTCTTCATACAAATGGTTGTAAAATAACTGGACTCCACATATACAAAATAAATAAACTATTTCATTTCATACAGAAAAATTAATTTGAAGTGGATCATAGATCTAAACTTGAATACAAGAGCTATAAGGCTGCAGGGTAGATAAAGCTTTCTTAGATCACAAAAGCACTAACCATAGAAGAAAAATTTGGTAGATTAGACCCATTAAAATTAAAATATTCTGCTCATTGAAGACTACCACTTAAAAAAACAATGGGCAAATTACAGACTAGGAAAAAAAATAATTGTTAAACATCCATTTTGAAAAATCTGGTATCCAGGACACATAAAGAACTCCTAAAAATCCATTATTTTTTTAAAAAGCTTATTCTTTTAAATGGTTAAAATATTTGAATAAATCCCTCACCAAAAATACATATATATATGCATATATATATATATATGACCAATAAGATATTTTTAAAAAGCTCATTACTGTTCAAAAGGGAAACTCAAAGTAAAATTAAAATGAGATACCATTTCATATTCACTAGAATAGTTCATATAAAAAACTGACAATACCTAATGTTGGTGATGATGTGGAGCAACTGGAACTCTCACACACTGCTGGTGAAAATGTAAAAAGGTACACTACTTTAGAGAATGGTTAGGCAGTCTCTTATAAACATACATCTACCCCTTGGCCAATAATTACACTTCTAGTCATTTATCAAAGAGAATTGAAAGCATTTATCCACAAAAAGATATGTACAGGAATGTTCTTAGCAAACTTACTCATTACAGCAAAACTCTGGAAATAATCCAAACGTCCATTAACAGGTAGCCACCTGTTGGAGGGGGAGTGTGATGACTAAAATGGAACACGAAGGAACTTTCTAGAGGAAATGGAAATGTTCTATATGATTTTTGTGGGTGGAGGTTCCCTGGATGTACACAGTTACCAAAGCCATCAAACTAAACTCTTAAAATCTGTGCATTTTATTGTATGGGAATTATACCTCAACTTCAAATTTTGGAAAAATTTCATAACAAATTTGTTTTAAGTTAGGTGCCTATGTGTTTTCTTTCACTGTAAATGAAACACTGGAATAGAATAACCAAGATTTTACTTTTTTTAAAAAAGAAAGGAAATGTTAAATCTTCTTAAGCACTTGGATACTGAGTCACAACATCATACCTCCATGTCATTTAACAGAAATTGCTAAACACTATCAAAGAACAGAAAACAAAATTGTACATGAGAGCCAAAGATTCTTAAAGGATAATAAACCGGCAGTTCTGATCCCCTCTCCTGACCTGTAAGTGGGGCAGCCTCTGCACCTTCATTAAGAAATCATGTGATCTTCAGAAGAGCTTGAGAGTCCCTAACATAAATACAGGTCAATGTCTGGCTTTAAATGCTGTAAAAGAAAATTTGTTGCAATCTCCTAATTAATGAGTTTCATTGCCAAATGTTGTTTTTTTTTTTAATTTTGCTATATTCTGTTGAGAGGTATTTGTAAGGGTGCATTATATTTAAATTTAGAGAAATTTCTAACCAAGACTATAATTTCAGCTTTAGTTAGCTGATGTTAAGTCCATCTTATAGAAAAGATGAGCCCACAGGCTCTGTTGTTTCCTAAGGCCATCCTTTGTTCCCAATAATAAACCATTCTGTCAACATGGAACAGGTTCCTTGAGGCGCACAAGAAGGCGTGCATCCAATTAATTGAATAATCTTGCCAGATTATTTAAAGTTAGGCTAATAAGAAGAGAGCAAATGACAAATTCCAGTTTTGCAGCATTTAGAAATGAAATTCCTTTTGTTGGAAGCCAATTCTTACCTACCCTAATCCAGTAGCATTTGTCATACTAGAAGTTTTGGGAAAATGTTACAAGTGACACTTTGAAAAAAATGTTATAAATGATAAAATATGTTCTAGAAGATATTCTTTTCTAGTTCACTGAAGTTTGTCAAGAAAGGAAAGCAAAAGCACGATATTCTCTTTTTCTCTGTATTATTCTTATCTACTACCTTGGGCAAACGAGCAGAGTCTAGCAGTTATCAATAGTGGGATTGTTATAACCAAAGCCTACTTGTTTCCACATACATAGCATCTAACTAAGGACCTGCTCTGCACCATTAATTTTGTTTTCTTTTTTCAGAAAAACTGCCCACAGTTTTTAAGGAGCGTATAAGACACTAGTAGGTCTGTAAATTGGGACAAACCACAGTTTTTCTTTTGTGAAAACTGGATAGACAACACTTCAAATCCACTCTGATGTATTTCTACAGAGGAGCTATCTAAAGTAAAGTTTGAAAGACACAGTGATACTTACTGCCTCCTGTTCTGGCAGGGAGGAAAGAAGAATATAACTTCTTTTGCTAATATTCCCAGTTTTAAATATTAGCACATGTCAAAGGAATCAACTGATAAAGTAACAGTAACAAAATTAAAAATTTGCACGGCAAAACTCACGATAAATAAAGTCAAAATACAAATGACAAATCTAGGGAAAACATATTTAAAACTCATATAGACAAAGAGATAATATTCTTTATAATGACCTCAGAGAAATCAATAACACCAACAAACCATGGAGAATGGAAAATGGAAAAAGGGGAGGAACATATAAGATACTAAAACTATAAACAGCCCTTAAATACATGAAAAGATGATGTCCAATCTCAGTAAAAGAGAAATAAACATTTAAGCCAAAATTAGGTGCAATTTTTTTATCTCCCTGATTGTCAAATATCTAAAAGTGTGATAGACCTCAGTGTTGGTAAAATTGTAGGGAAACAAGTCATCTTCACACATTGCTGATGGGAATACAGAGACAATGACAGACAGTACAGATAATCTGGCATCGGTTTGGAAATGTCTACCAAATGCTCAAATGTACAAGGATATTCACAATCATACTGCTTGCAATAAGTGTCACTGGACACCATGTACATAAATTATGCAATATACATAGAGAAGAATGTGATACTGAATCAGGAAGTTCCCTTTGTAATGATCTTAGGGCCAGGGGTGGGAATTTCCATATTTAAGAAAGGCCTCTAAACCCTACATCTTCTACAGAGGATCAGATCTTAGAGTAAGGGAAAAGATAATTAAAAAATGCTCCTCTTCAGATAATTTTGGCATGGAATACCAAAGAGCAAGGAATGATTAAGCTCATTAACAAGTGGGGTCCATAATGACAAGCAAAGGCTTTGTCTTAGCCTGCAAACAAACAAACAAACAAAAACAGAGCCTTAAGAAGCTCTATTTGCTACTACTTTTCAGGGAGCACAAAGAGGCAGGAGTGAGAGATAAGGGGAGAGGGACTGGGAAGGAGATAATGAGAGGAGGCTTTATCAAGGTGGCCACCGCCAAACATGACTGATCACTGCCTCTTTTCAAACCAATCTCTGAGAAGTTGCTTGGGAAGAAAAAAAACGCACCTAATCTGAAATACTTGATCAAAACTGGAATTACCCGGGTAAATATTCTGCCACCAGGCAGAAACGAGGCTCAAGAGAGAGATAAAGATGAGTTATATAAAGATGAAGTCACATTTCTAGCACCCCTGAGGACGTTGCTTGAAAATATTGGTTGCACCCCTTGCATATTGGTTGATTCAGTGACAGCAATATCGAGACTCAAAGCACGTTCAAATTGGTCTAAAAAATCTTTCTCCAGAGTGGAATTTGCAAAGAAACAATGACTATTAATTAATCAATAGGGCTGGTCTCTTGATACAAGTAAAAAAAAAAAAAAATTTAGACAAGTACATTAATTTGCTAAAGCTGCCATAACAAAATACTACAAACTGGGTGGCTTAAACAACAGAAATTTATTTTCTCACAGTTTTGGAGGGCAAAAGTTCAAAATCAAGGTGTCAGTAGGGTTGATTTCTCCTGACGCCTCTCTTCCTGGCTTCTAGATGGCTGTCTTCTCCCTGTGTTTTCACATGATCTTCCCTCAGTATGCATCTGTGTCCAAATTTCCCCTTTTTATAAGTCATATTGGATTAGGCACTAGTCATATTGGATTAGGACCACAATAATGACCTCATTTTAACTTAATTGTCTCTGCTAAGACTCTGTTTCCAAATATAGTTACATTCTAATATACTGGATGTTAGGACATCAATGTGAATTTTTTTGTGGGAGGGACACATTTGAACTCATAAAAAGTTACATTTCATTTTGTTTTCTTTTCTTTCTCCTCCTCCTCATCCTCCTCCTTCGCCTCCTCCATCTTCCTCTCCTCCTCCTCCTCCTCCTTCTTCTTCTTCCTCTCCTTTTCTTTTTTATGTGTGTTAGGTGCTATGAAGCAGTCAGAGAGAGAGAAGGATCTTCAAGAGCATTACTCAGGACATGTGTGAGGAGTGGATGAGGAAGGTAAAGAACCAAGAGGTCGGGGCAAATTATTATAAACATATCAAACCTCCTGAAACAAACAGAAGTAGACTTTAACCAATGGCAAGGCATCCCCTGTTCTTGGATAGGGGACTTGGCATTAAACAGGACAGTTTACCCTACATTAATTTATAAATGTAAAGCAATCCCAATAAAATTATCAAGAAGTTATTTAATAGAGTTAGACAAGTTAACTAAAATTTACATGGAAAAACAAATATGCAAAAATTGCCAGGAAAACACTGAAAAAGAAAAACTGCAGAGAGGGACTAGCCCTACCAAACACTGAAATGCACAATGAAACCTCTCTAATTAAAAGTGTGGCATTGGCACAAGAATAGACAAATAGATCAGTAGAATAGGATAAAAAAGTTCAGAAACAGATGCAAATATAAATGAGCATTCAGTATATAACAAAGGTGGCATCTTAAATCATTAGAATAAAAATGGACTTTTTAATCAGCGGTCCTGGGATAACTCAGTCAGTGGTGCTGGGACAGCTCAGTGAGTGATGCTGGTACAACTCAATGTTGCTGACAAGTCATTCGGAAAAGAGAAGATTAGATTTATATTTCACACCATACATAAAAATATTACACTCTAGGGGACGCCTGGGTGGCTCAGTCGGTTAAGTATCTGCCTTTGACCCAGGTCATGATCCTGGGGATCCTGGAATCCAGTCCAGCTTCGGGCTCCCTGCTCAGCGGGGAGTCTGCTTCTCCCTCCACCTGCTGCTCCCCCTGCTTGTGCTCTCTCTCTCACTCTGATAAATAAATAAATAAATAAATAAATAAATACTTTAGAAAATATATTACACTTTAGTTAGCAAATCTGTTTCTTACAAGGGAATGGGATAGCAATTCTATAACCCTTTACAAGTATTTAGGATTAAACAAATAAGTAAAGATATTATATATAAATGAGAGCCAGCTTTCTCATTGTGGGAGAAAAAAATTACAAATAAGGAAAAGGGGAAGACTAGAAAGACCTCATGGTGTTGGACTGGAGTCAGTGATATCAATATGAACTCGTAGTTTTTAATATATATATATGCAGATATAGGAATATAGAAATAAATATAAGTGTATGGATGTACATGTACTGAGAGGGCCTGGGAGCAGTGATGTTATAGTAACAATGAGCACACCCAGTACCCAGATTTGTATCTTCTAAGTACCATTCTTCAAAAAAGAAACCAAGCTTCCTGAAGAACTGGCAGGTAGCAAGACTGGAGCAGAGAAAGAGAAGCCTGGGATATCTTGTGATGCTAGAAAATAAGGAAATGCGCAAAACAGAAGGAGACTTGTCAAAGGGTTACAAGAGCTGACTGGAAGGAGCTCTCAATGGCCAAAGCTAGAACCATTTGGGCAAAATAATAATAATAATAATAATAATAATAATAATAATAATAAGGGGCGCCTGGGTGGCTCAGTCGTTAAGTGTCTGCCTTCGGCTCAGGTCATGATCCTAGGGTCCTGGGATTGAGCCCCGCATCGGGCTCCCTGCTCCGCGGGAAGCCTGCTTCTCCCTCTCCCACCCCCCCTGCTTGTGTTCCCTCTCTCACTATGTCTCTCTCTGTCAAATAAATAAATAAAATCTTAAAAATAATAATAATAATAATAATAATAATAATAATAATGGATTATAAACCATAGAACAAAATAAATATCCATAAATCCTTGCAGATATATATACTCGAATAAATGAGCAAATTTGGGATATGGAACATCTCTTTACAGAAGAATTCCAATTAATAAATGTAAAAGTAAAAAAAAAAGTGTAAAAGAAAAGAGGGACTTAGAAAATCACCATTAGGCCAATACCACAGTAATGTCTGTTGCAGACAATATCCACTGAGGAGTGCCTGGGTAGCATAGTCAGTTAAGGGTCTGACTCTTGGTTTTGGCTGAGACCCCAATCTCATCAGGGTTGTAGGATCAAGCCCCCCGTCAGGTTCTGTGCTCAGTGCCGAGTCTGCTTAAGACTTTCTCTCTCTCGGGCGCCTGGGTGGCTCAGTTGGTTAAGCGACTGCCTTCGGCTCAGGTCATGATCCTGGAGTCCCTGGATCGAGTCCCGCATCGGGCTCCCTGCTCAGCAGGGAGTCTGCTTCTCCCTCTGACCCTCCCCCCTCTCATGTGCTCTCTCTCGCTCTCTCTCTCTCTCAAATAAATAAATAAAATCTTTAAAAAAAAAAAAAAAAGACTTTCTCTCTCTCTTTTTTTTCTCAAATAAATAAATAAATCTTTAAAAAGATTAAAAAGATCCAAGGCATGCTCAATATCAGTGGGAAAACCTTGACAAAAAAGTGGATACTACTATACTCTCAAAGTATCTCCCCCACTATATTTACTAATTTCAAATGTAAAAATAATGACTTTACAGTGAAAACCTAGCAGACACCGCCTTAACTGAATGATGGAAGTTAACATCACCAGCAGTAGGACACATCTGCCCCCTGATACAATGGTGCTGACAAGTCAGGATGCAATGGGTCATCTGTGGTATTTCAGTTAAAAATACATAACCTCAGTCTCATCATGAGAGAACATCAGACAAACCCAAATTGAAAGACATTTTGCAAAATTGACTGATACTCATCCAAAGTATCAAGGTCATGAAAGACTTAGAAATAACATGGAGCTGTCACGGAGGGGAGGAGACTAAAGAGACAGAGTAACTAAGGGCAGGAGAGGTCCTGGTAAGATCTTGGGACAGGAAAAGGACCTTGTGAGGAGGAGAGACCTGGTGAAATTTGATCTACAACTTTGTCGTTGAGTGAATAGAATTGTACCCATGTTCACTTCTCAGTTCTGGTCATTGGTTTTGATGACTGTACTATGGGTATAGAAGTTATTGACATCAGGGGAAGCTTGATAAAAGGTATATGTAAATCAGTGATGCTTTTGCGACTCTTCTGTACACCTAAAATATGTAAGTTTTCAAAGAAAGACGTTGGGGAGGAAGAAGCATCTCTTATCATCTTGTTGTAGGAGACACAGGATTCAAAAGAGAAGATAGGCTACAGATAAAGAGGTTCCAAGACAACAAAGCAAAAGCAACTACAAAAGCAAAATAGAACTACACGGAAGACATAGTTTGACCCATATTATTAACTCAGAAAAACTCCCACCCCTAACCAGTGGCCCACTTGCCCTCGAAACCCATGTCAGAGGACCTCCCCTGAGGGAGTAGAGAAGTAACGGCCTCTGGAGATCAAAGCCCATGCTGTTAATGTCCACTCCCAAGAACAAGGTGAGGATTAATGAGGAAATGTGTGCAGAAGAGCCCAGTGTGGCGACTGACAATGGAGACTAATTTCTGGAAGGGAGAAGTTGGGTTAGTGTTTGTCCCCTGCCCTCACACATCCACAGAAGACTCCTGTTCCACTTCCCAGGAAGGAGCAGTGGGAATAACATTTCCAGTCGCTCCTCATTTCCTCCCTTTTCCTTAGGAGGAGGAATATCTTCTCCGAGTGTTCAAATCACAGAGCGACTAATGAGACCAGGCCATATAAAGAGTGAGGTTCTCCAAATCAGGACAGGCTCCTTCATTTCTCACTCACTGTGGGCTGCCTGCCTCGGCTATCTGTTAAGAAAAGAAAACAACCTGGCTTCATCCTCCATGCAGTAAGCAGAGGTCTGCTTCAGCATGCCTGCCCTCCCTCAGCCTTCTAGACAGAAGGTAAGTGGGTAAGCTCGGAGAGCATGAGTCCCAAGATCATTTCCCAATGGGCATTTTCAGTTCAGTCCTTACTAAAAAGCACTGTTCTTAGAAACAAATTAATGAACTGTTGTCCGGTCCTTTATAACATATATATTTGTATCTCTGGTCCTATCTCTATGGACATGTTCTTTGGACTTTGGAAGATAAGAGAAGTGATAGAATCTAGGCATCAAACCTGACTCTGAACGTTATACCATTCTATTCTCTTATCTTTATAGGAGACTTGAATTTAGCATAATTATGATACGTTATGTGATCTTTGTCCACAAAGGGTTCCTAAATTCTAACCATGCCTGAATTGTCAACTGAAGCTCTCTTTCATGAAAAGAGCAATAAAATCCAAGAGCAGAGACCCTACTATATTTTTTTAAAGGTCTTGCTAGAATGATTTAAATTCTAATCAAGTCTGATTGCCAGATTAAGAGGAGGGAATTCGAAAGCATATTAAAAGAATCTTTTGGCATCCCTGCTTTAGTGATTATCATCCCAGGGACAGATCCTCCATTAGGCTTCCTTCCCCCAAAGTCTGTTACTTATATAATATTTTAAATATTTATTGATCAGCTTGTATGTGCCTAGCACTGGGCAAATGCTGTGAGGAATACAAAAGATGCATGAATTTCCTCAAGAATTCCAGCCTCACTGAGGAAATGACAGAAACACAAAATACACAGATTAGCAAGAACCATCAAGAGAACTATAAAATCATGGAACAAAATATGGCATAAGTGCTGTAGAAAGTCAAAGGAAGAAAAAAAAATCAGGATTGCCAAGAATATTTGAAGAAGGCTTCAGGAGAACATAAAAAATGAGATGGATTCTGAAGGATTTATATTTGTCATGGCCAAGACAAGTAAAAGTCAAGAAATGGTATGGTAGGCAGAATCATGGCCCCCCAAAGATGTCCATGAGCCAATCCTGGAACCTGTGAATGTGTTCCCATATCTGGCAAAAGGCACTTCGCAGATGTGATTAATGTTACAGACTCTCAGAAGGGAGGATTATCCTAGATTGTTCTGGTGGGTCCAATCTAATCACATGAGAATTATTAGAAGAGAAAGGCAGATGGATCTGTCAAGGAGATGGGAAGACAGAAGAAGAAGCAGGAGAGATTTGGAGCTTGAGAAGGACTTGAAGTACTCTTGCTGGCTCTGAAGATGGAGGAAGGGGCCACAAGCCAAGGAATGCAGGCGGCCTCTAGAAGCTGGGCCCTCAGCTGACAGCCAGCAGAGAATAAATAAATAAAATAAAGAATCCTTAATCCTTCAGTTGTAAGAACGTGAATTTTGCCAAAAACCTGAATGATCCTGAAAACAGACCCTCTCACGGCACTCCAGAAAGGAACATAGCCCTGCCAACAACCAGATTTTAGTCCAGTGATACCTTTACAAAACTTTCGACCTACAGAAATATGAAATAATAAATTTGTGCTGCTTTAAGCACTAAATTTGTGGTGATTTGTTACAGCAGAAATAGAAAACTAATACACATGGGCACAGTCCCCACAGCTTGTGTGAGAAAACCTCAGTCAAAACATTTATTTCTTATTTCTTGTGCAGTAGTTGTCCATATGGCCCACTAGGAACTCCATGAAACCTGGTTGCAGTCATGCTGCCCCTGCTCAAAGTGGCCGCCATGGCCATAACCCACTTCTAAAGGTTTTCTGACATGTCGGTCTCTACGCTTTGAACCATGTAGCCCTAATACCATGGGCAGAATTGAATGAACCAAGAAAGGGCACCTGACCTCAGGCAACCAAAGTAGTTCACCAGAAGCTTATTGGGTGACCAGGAGCATATTTAGTCCATGGTGCATGGACAACATAATCAAATCCTCCATTCAACACCAAAAGAGTCATCTGCCAGATGGCTGTTGGAAGGAAGGAGACACACAGAGAAAAGTGGTAAAAAGAAGCTATTCAGAAGCTAACAGAAAGCATGAGTATAAGCCACAAATTAACAGAAACCCTGATATTAAAAGAAAAAAAAGGGGGAACACCTGTGCACCAGGGGAAGGAAGCAAAAACCTTCTGCCGTTAAGGAGGCATAAAAGGAATAAGATTGTACAAACCATTTTGTACTTGAACAAGTTCCCAGGCTTCATGAGATCTTCTGAGAAATTTTCCCATTGTTTAGTCCCTATTCTTTGCCTTCTTATAATAAGCCTTTTTCTCCTTAGGTAACCTGACATAGCTCTTATTTTGCAACCTGAAAGAGTGGAACTAGCAGGTTCACATGACTCCACTGACCTACTGAGGGTGGTCTGCCCTATTGAATGAAAACAAGTATATTGTTTTAAGAAAGAGAAAGAAAGAAGAAGAAAGAAAGAAAGAAAGAAAGAAAGGAAGG
>NW_022589774.1:5956704-6026757 GCF_004348235.1 Phoca vitulina | reverse complement strand
AAAGAAAGAAAGAAAGAAAGAAAGAAAGAAAGAAAGAAAGAAAGAAAGAAAGAAAGAAAAAGGAAAAAGAGGCACCTGGGTGGCTCAGTCGTTAAGCGCCTGACTCTTGATTTCAGCTCAGGTCTTGATCTCAAGGTCTTGAGATCGAGTCCACATTGGTCTCCATGCTGGGAGTGGAGCCTGCTTAAGATGCTCTCTCTCCCTCTCCCCCTGCCCCTCCCCCTGGCTCACATGGGCTCTCTCTCTCTCTCCCCACCCCCTGCTCACACATGCTCTTTCTCCAAAAAAAAAACCACAAAAAAACAGATATATTGTAAGGGGGCTCTTGACCTTTGACCCTTCTGGATTTCATTTATTGTTGTCCTTTAGGTTGTATTTGAGAAGGTGGCTACTATTCCCCAGAAATTACTCTCCAAACATAAAATCACATTCCAAACATCACAGAAATGAGCAGAGTCTGATTATGAGCAGGAAATCAAAAACTACCCTTAATCCTTAACACACACATCATTTAGCAATAAACTATATGCATAATTATAACCTAGTATTTTCCATTGTTTCACAGGAATTCGTCCTTTCTCCATATTAAGCTATAAATTTTGAGAAGAGAAGCTCTATATCTTATATTTCAATAATGTAGAGGACTCAGTTATGCATTTAATAAGTATGTATTGGTCCACTACCTTTGGGGCTGTTGACAAAATAATGTCGTTTCTGAGAAAAACAATCAAAGCCCCCATAGCAAAATCAAAGACCATCTTTCTTTTCTTTCTACCACTTAATACTCTCCACTTTGCCCAATCTTCATCAAAGAGTCCTCTTCCAATTAGGCCAGCTAAGAATAATACCCCACCAATAGTAGACACCAGACTAACGACTTAGACACATCTTTCTAATAACAAATGGGTGGGGAGTTATATGAAGGTTTATTCATGCTTTCCTTAGCTCAGAGGTAGGGGCCAGAGTTGAGAGGGGCTTCGGTTCCTTGTCGACGGGGTTCAGGTCTAGATGGCAGAATGGATATTCTCAAGCCAGGAGGTTCCGAAGCCCTCAGGCCTTCCACTTCCTTTCACCTGCTTTATATCCCCTTGATTATTGATCCGAGGTGTGTAAGTAAGTAGACCCCGTCTATCTCAGGAAGCAGGGTTAGGAGCCCTACTTTAATCGGCCTAATTTAATTGATAAGCCTTCAGGGAAAGTCAGTGGTCTGGGCTGTAACTTCAGGAAGAAAACATTTGCGTTGGGACCTGGTGCCACCTGTTGGTTAATCCGTGAAACTGGCGATGTAGGTGTTTTCACCCCGACACCCCCACACCAATACTCACCAACCAGGAATTCTTTAAAAAGAAAAGCCATACCAAGAGCTTGTCTCTCAGGCTTGTGCTTTCCCACGTCTGGCCTCCAATCTGTATCCAGACAGTTGGTGCCATGCAAAAATGACTGAATTTAGAAATCAGTCCCAGTTTTCCCACTCACTACTGTGACCTCTGGAGAGGTGAGTTAATTTCCCTGAGTTTGAATTTCTCATCCATTAAAAAAAAAAAGATGTTACTTTCCTACCTCCCAACTTCGTTGTGAAGATCAAATGAGATAATGCAAAGGGGAAGTGAGGTGTAAATAGAGTGGCACTCGATAGTCCACTTCATTGGCACCTGTCACTGTCTTTGGTTTCAAGTTTGACTTTCATGAGAGTTCCTCCTGTGCAGTGGCTCGGTCCCCCTGCTACTGCATCACAGAGTCCCTGACTTTATCCCTGTCTGACTACATCAGAGTTATTTCTGGAACAATCTCTATTTTTGACTTATGAATTCCTAAGGGAATGGGCAGAACCTAGACAACTTTATGTACCCACAGCACAATGTCACACATATACTGGGAAGTCAAATACGTATTTAAATTTTAACACTTAAATTTAGGGGCGCCTGGGTGGTTCAGTCAGTTAAGCATCTGCCTTCAGCTCAGGTCATGATCCCAGGGTCCTGGGATCTGCCGCGTGGGGCTCCCTGCTCAGCAAGGAATCTACTTTTCCCTCTCCCTCTGCCCCTCTCCCCCACCCCTTCACCCCCACTCCTGCTCTCTCTGGATCGCTTGCTCTCTCGCTCTCTCTCAAATGAATAAATAAAATCTTTTTTAAAAAGACTTAAATTTACATTTTTTCTCCTCAATAAGCATGTGGTATTGAGTGAGAATTATCTTTGAAATGCTTCATTAACAGAAAAGAGATGACTTTTAATGTCAAGTAATACTGGAAATAAGAGGGGCAAGGGAGAAAAGGTGAACTGCAAACAGACATAGTCATAAAATCTTGTGTGAACAGACTGAGAGTAGAAAAGCCAGTTGCAGAGAGGGAATAATTTCCTGATGTCTATGGAGATCTTTTTCTTTTTTGAAACACTTTCATGAAACGGTCTGCAGGATAGAGATGTTCAATGACTTCTCCAGAAGTTAGATTGTACAAATCAGGACAGGAATGTGTAGTTCTTGATTTTCTGCCCAGAGTTCTTTCCACTATATCATGATATCACCTCACCACATGGCGAGAGCTCAGATTATCATGATGCACATGTGCACACATAGTTTGTCTAACTCCTATTCACACTTCAAAACCCAGCTCAAATGTCACTTTTTGGGGAAGTCGTTCACCGTGCCCTGAAGTAGAGCTCATGGGATCATCCTCTGTAATCACATGAAATGCAGCCACCCATTTTCCATTTACAGTTCTTTCTCCCCACCCCTCTCCCGAATCAGTACACTCTGCTGCCATTTAGCATCATACTTAGCACATTTTAGATGATCAGTAATCATAAATGCACACTTCATGCTGCTCCGGGCATTAGCTGCCGTCTGGGAACTCACTGTTGATACCTACAACGCAGGGTGGTCTTTTTTATCTAATTATATCTAGGAAAGTATAAACAAAGAAACAAGACAGAGAAGTAAATCTCATGATTTAAAAGATTAAGCAAGGGCGCCTGGGTGGCTCAGTTGGTTAAGCGACTGCCTTCGGCTCAGGTCATGATCCTGGAGTCCCTGGATTGAGTCCCGCATCGGGCTCCCTGCTCAGCGGGGAGTCTGCTTCTCCCTCTGACCCTCCCCCCATCTCATGCTCTCTCTCTATCTCATTCTCTCTCTCAAATAAATAAATAAAATCTTTAAAAAAAATAAATAAATAAAATTAAAAAAATAAAAATAAAAGATTAAGCAAGACTTAATCATCTCACAGTTCTAGATGCCAGAAGTCCAAAATCAAGACTTTGAATAGCATTTGGAAATGGCCCGTTTTTTAAATGTTAAATGTCAGTCAACAAGGGAAGGACCTTACCAGGAGTACTGGGCATACAATGTTACCTCATGGGCAGATGTGGGAGTCAGGCCTTGGAGTCCTGGGTCCAAAACCAAATTTATTTTCTCGGACCTTGCCCAAGTGCGTCAATTCTCTAAGCCAAAATCTATCATCTTATGAAATGGATTTTTCATGTCACTTCCTTTGACATCCTGAGCTAACCAAAACTCTGACTTTCCCATATCTGGAGCTTTATGAAACATAGTAAGAATTGCACACACATTGCCAGAACAAGAATTGAGAAGCTTATTTCCCATACACTGTGCTGAAAATTCTCTTGTTTATTAAACGGGGCTTAGTACTGAAATGGTCTCAGCATGCCACACAAATTTCAGGGCTAAATAAGGATTTCTTTAATTCAACCCTGAAACCATGAAATGTAGCCCAAAGAAAATATTTCATTTCATCCTGTTATTTTGTTCACTTTTCTCAGGGTTAACTATAGATAAGAAATAAAAATGGCATCATCAGTCTAAGAAAGAATCTCATGCATTTTTCATACATGTGTGACATTAATATACCTTGAGTACCCTGAGCCCATTATTGGTTTGTTGTTTTTTTTTTTCCGGTTATATTTATGACATTCTACCATCTGCAAGTGAGATTCCAACTAGAAGGAAATATTTATATACACCAGGGATTCATGCATAATTTAATTCTGGAGCAGGAAAGAAGAAAGAATGTGTTCCAGCATGTACTACAACATCCCTTACAAGGATATATATCTGGATAGGAGTTGAAGATCAAAGGATTTTCTTCCTGAGCAACACCAGATATTGAGAATAAGAACAAATCTAATTTGGATTTTTACCATTGACTATTCCCTAGAAAGCCAGGCCTTGCTTTATGTATCTCTGAATTAAGGGATAAATTGAAATATTTCTTGGAATATTTACAGATAGAAGTTTTTTATACAGCACATGTATTTTTCAGCTCTCAGAAAGTCTAGTAACAGAACAGACTGCTACATGTTATCTACATAATAATAAAGTCAACCATATTCTAGCAATAATCTCTGACTTTCTAAGAGTTAGCATTAGGTACACTAACTGCAACACAATATGATGTGCTTGACTCTTGGCACCTCACATTAATCGCTTTATTGGCAATGATGCTATCTGAGAATTGCATAGTCTTTTTAGAATTTTTGGTTTTGCAATTCATAGTACTTGTTCCCAGCATGAGGATTGTAAATTAAAATTTAGACTATATCATAAAGTGTATTGCAGCAATTTAATAATGAAAATGTCAGTATAAAATGCCAACACATGTTAATTAAATAATATTAAGTGAAGAAAATTAAACCAATTTTTCTATAAACTTAGACTAAAACTAGTAAAATTATGTACTTTTGCATGAATACATTGTGATGATGGCTAATGCTGTTCACAAATATTCCAATTTCCCCCTCCTTCTGCATACATAGTAGGCTGTCTTCATTTCTAGGGGCTGTTGTGATAAAGTACCACAAACTAAGTGGCTTAAAACAACAGAAATGTATCATCTCACAGTTCTAGATGCCAGAAGTCCAAAATCAAGTTGTCAGCAGGGATGGTTTCTTCTGAGGGTTGTGAGGATCTGTACCATGCCTCTCTCCTAGCTTCTGGTAACCGCGGGCATTCCTTGGCTTGTAGATTATGTTTTCCCTGTGTTTTCCCATTGTCTTGCCTCTATGAATGTTTGCCTCCATCCAAATTTCTCCTTGTTATCAGGACACTAGTCATATTGGATAAGAGCCCACCCTACTGACCTCATTTTTACTTGATTACCTTCGTGAAGACCCTATTTCCAAATAAGGTCACATTCACAGGTCTGGGGGGTTAGGACTTCAACATCTGTTGGGAGGTACAGTTCACTCCACAACAGTAGGATTGGACTTTGAAGTTAAGCCTGATCGCATGACTTATCATGACCAGTGAAAGAGGGACAGAACTAACGTGTGTCATGGAAGCACATGATAGGGCACAGCACCTTTTTCCTGTCTCAGCAACCAGCAAAGGATGCACTCAGAAGCATTCTCCATTGGTCTGAGGCCCTAAGTCATTCTGATGAACCAACCCTCTTTGGACATCATGAACAAGATATAGATTCTCTCATAAGTCATGATGTCATGTGTTATGTATTACGTCATTGATATTTTAGAGTTGTTCGTTACCGCACCATAACAGAAAGATATAAAAATCAGCCCCTAAAAGTGGAGTGCTACCAAAATAGAAGCTAAACGGTGTGGTATTGGCTTGGTGGCTCATCGGCAGGTGGCAAGAAAACTGTAGATGGAAGTTGGAATGGTGGCAAGCCAAATTACATTGTGGCAACACACCGGAAAAACACTGTCACCTGTGCAAACTTGGGAAACAGATCACAAACCCCCTGAGCCTGTACTCTAGGGGAAGCAGTGAGGAGGCATACTGTTAATCCTTTGTACTTGTGCTATTGTTACATTTGGCAAGGCTTACGAGTGGGAGATGAGCTCAGAAACTAATTGGCCCCTCTTGAAAGCAGGCAAGGAAGGTAATAGAGCCCATGACCTCAGAGTTGCAGGGAGGGAAGAGGCAATGGCTTGAAGCAAGGATCAAGTCAAAAAGTATCTTACCCATATCTAAAATCTCGAATGGATTAGAGTACCTGGGAGTAGTGATCAGCTCAGGGTGTGGTGTGCACTGACGTCTTTCAATGGGTGAAAGGGCTAAAAATGAGCGAGAGAGAGAAAGAGAGAGAGAGAGACAAATGAAAGGTCAGGCGGAAGACGGAGCCCACTGCTGATCCTCTCCGGACATGCAGCACTAAAAGAAATAAATTTTGCAAATTAATAATTTAGTCAAGAGAGAGAAACCCTGGGATGAGAAAGTAAAATATATATATATATATATATGTTGTATATGTACAAAAGTATGTATATATAATACACACACATGTAAAAGTCTAGAGGTCTAGAAAGGAACTGTGGTGTGCTTATTGATACCTGAAATTGATTGGAATCAAACATGGAAAGCTTGAGCTGCCTGTGGAAGCCTGAAGCCCGTCCCTTCCTGGTTCAGACATGAAGGAAGCACAAGAGAGAATGAAAATATTTGTTCTGGCAGGAAGTTAAAATTAGAGGTGAAATTAGAGTTTTCTTTCCTTCCACAGTGTTTTATAGTTGTTTTAATAATGTCCTTACAAAAACAAAGAAATTACATATAAAAACTTAAACTCCGGTGGCTACTTTGTTCTTTTTTAAGTAAATAGCATTCTCGTGAGCCCAAGGTCAGGGATGTGAGAAGTGACTTGGCATCATGAGAATCTCAACAGGAATCAAAAGGACTTGGCTGTGCTGTAGATTTCCACAGATCCCCAGGCAAGGGAGTACAAATTATATTCGGGCAAAAGAAACTCTATTTGGTAAAATTTGAACAGGGTATGTTCATGTCTGAATTTTTTTAATTGTTGTATTTGCTACTGAAGGGATATGTCAAAGCGGTTGTACTCTTTTACAGTTCAGTTGATTATTTTTGTACAAAAATAGGCACTGTAGTATATGATGTATAAGGGCTTCTGTTTCCATTTTTAAACATGTTCATTAAATTCTTGTTTTTTGTTTTCATTTTTGTTTTCTTTTCATTAAATTCTTTTTTGATTCAGATTTGCAGTTAGAAGCCCAAGTGAGTATAAAAAACGAAGTTTTTCTTTAAGCTTAATATGTTATTATCTCAGATAAACAGAGAAGATCAGATGCTTCAATGTAAGAGAAAAAAAAGAAAGAAAGAATCGAGGTTATAGAGAGCAGAAGGGAATCTTTGATCACAAGGACTATCAGATTCAAGGCCAGATCTTGGTGGAATTATTTGGGTCTTGATTTTGATTCAGAAAATAAGAGACCAATTCTAACCCAGCCAAATCTAACCCCTTTGATCCAGGGAAATCTTCCTTCATCTGGAAAAGAGATTTTATGATAATGAATCCCTTGGGAAATCAGACTTTCAACAATTTGGCAACATTTTCTGAATGGTCGCTATTTTATGTTTCTGTAGTTTCCAGAATTGATCTACAAACTCAAATTGGATATTCACATGTGAAAGACATTTTTAAAAGATCTCCCTTGCCTCAGAGAGTTACCTATAATAATGAAGCTAATTCTCATATTCTACACCCAACATTCATGTGGGTACAGGCACACACAGACATACACACACACACACACACACACACACGCACTCCTTGTCACCAGTCCTACAACGACAGCTAGATCCAAACACGCCCCAAGGGGCCAAAAAAAAAGTCAAACTCAAGGATAAAGAATTATACACCAAAAACAATTCAGAACTTTGCTTGCTTGTGTTGGCAAAACTCTAAGGAGTACGTACAAGAATATATTTGAAGGTATTCGACCCAGGAAGAAAGGAATGTAGTTTTATATTAGGGCTGAAAGTATCTACATGAGCACACTAAGCAGAAATTCTAGATTTAATGACCTTGCTCAAAAACTGGGAGTGGTTCTAGTAGTGTGCTCAGCTGCTTCATAGAAATCTGGACTCAGTGTTGGACCACTGAGCAAATTGAAATGCCAGAAATTCCTCAGTGTAATGTAATGAATGGACTCTGAAGACTGGAAGATAGGAACATTGAAGTGTATCGATCACATGACCGATGCCCACTCAGTCTCGGACTATGGGCCCCAAAGTGACCTGGCAGGCACTTCCTTCACTAAGTCCTTTCAGGACAATACCAATATCTATGAAAAGCTCTTTAGTCACTGATCTGCATCAGTGCAAGATACTGATCTTGCACTGATCTTGCACCATTGCAAGATACTCTGGTGAAAGTTAGGGCTTTCAGATTTCAGCTAGATTTGAAGGATCCTGGAGCAGCAAAAGCCTTAATCTCCAGCAGCAAAGTAGGGTGGCTTTTTAAATAGGTATCAAGGCAAGCAATCAAAATGGTCCAGTTCTTTGGCAGTGACCAGGGTTCCTAGGGACAGAATATATGAGCGACTCACTGAGGTCCTATTTGACTTTTTTTTAATTATTATTATGTTATGTTAATCACCATACATTACATCATTAGTTTTTCATGTAGTGTTCCATGATTCATTGTTTGCACATAACACCCAGTGCTCCATGCAGAACGTGCCCTCCTTAATACCCACCACCAGGCCAACCCATCCCCCCACCCCCTCCCCTCTAGAACCCTCAGTTTGTTTTTCAGAGTCCATAGTCTTTCATGGTTCGTCTCCCCCTCTGATTCCCCCCCTTCATTGACTTTTTTTTTTAGATTTTTTTATTTATTTGACAGAGAGAGCATAAGCAGGGGGAGCGGCAGGCAGAGGGAGAGAGAGAAGCAGACTCCCCACTAAACAGGGAGCCCAACGTGGGGCTCAATCTCAGGACCCTGGGATCATGACCTGAGCCAAAGGCAGACGCTTAACCGACTGAGTCATGCAGGCTCTGCTTTATTTGATTTTTTAAATAAAGAATGCTCCATACCTACTAAGAGGTCTGATGTGAGAATCAAACAGTAAGTGGGGTTCAGACATGGTAACCTCAGTGAATCCCCCAACACATTTTGAGGTTATTTCCCCAGTTTCAGAGCCAACAGTTGAAATGGATATCTTTAGAAACTAGAAGGTTCTTCATATGAACTCATTAGCCCAGGGCAATAAGGGATAAGACGGAAGCAAGAACCAAGTAGAAGTCTGTTTCTCCTCCTCCTCATGAAACAGTAAATCCAAAATTTTAAAAACCAAGAGCTAACCACTTCCCTGGTAGAAATTGCAGAGATTCATGTTGTCATCAAAGATTTAATAGATGCAGGGGTGGTGACCCTGTAATCCCCATTAAACTTTTTCAGTATGACCATTGCAGAAGATAGATAGGTTTTGGAAACAGAATTGGATTCTGAGAACCTGAATCATGTGACAAACAAGACCTGTTTTGGAAGTTGTCTCCTTTCAGGAATAAAACACTACAAATCTGGCACCTGGATTGCAGCTCTTAACCCGGCAAGTGCTTCTATTGTATCTCAATATAAAGACAATGCCAGAAATCAATTTCTGTCACTTGGCAAGAAAGTAGTACACCTTAACATTCTTGCCCCATGGTTCGATCAACCCTCAGCCCCTTGCCATGATTGAGCCTACAGAACATTGACCACCGAACCATCACGCTGGGTCACTACCTTGCTGATATCTCATGCTGGCAGGACCCAGACAGCTGGAACTAGCAGGTACTCTTAGAAAGAGACATATGTGCTAGAGATCAGGGGATAGATCTTATAGGAATAAAGAGGCCTAACAATTCAGTAAAGAAGATAAGTCAGGGTTCAGTGGTTTCAGGTATGTTGGATATCCCTTCTAAAGAAAAAGACAAAGTCATCACCCCACCAGTAAGAAAAGAGGCACAATATATCATGTGTCTCTTCAAATGTGGAAGGCAAAATAAGTCACATTTGGGGGAGATGTTCTGATACATTTACAAGTGGATTGCTAGCCATTGGCCTTGAGTGAGACCAACAGCAAGATGATGCTCTCTGGCTGGGTAGACAGTAGAGTCAGGAATTTTTCCATCAACATTATGACCCAACCATGTGGGGAACTCAAAAGGTCTCAGGTAGATTGGGATGTTGTATGGAGACTGTCACAAACTCCTCTAAGGAGAATCAGAGAAGAGGCCCCTTAGGTTCTAAAGGAAGGCTCTATTTAGAAGCTCATGGCTTGCTACTGAGTCCAGGTTCAGAGTGAACAACTTATAATAGCTTACAGGGGACCATGGGACCTAAGCGATATATATGATAAATTCTAGCCTATCCACCTTCAAGTGCAAAAGATATACAGGCAGCTGGGCCCCAGCAAGTCCTGAAGACACAGGAAGTTGCTTGAGTGGGTTGCTCATCCTTCCCAGCCTGCCAGCTCTTTTCAGCCCTCATGGTAAGGGGATACCAGACAACATTCCTTCTGAGCAATGAACCCAATTTACCATAAAAGGATGAAGACAATATGCTTGTGCCCATGAGATTCACTGGAATTATCATATTCCATGACATCCACGTGTAGCAGACATTATACAATCAGTCTACTGGAGACCTAGTTACAGTGCCCAAAAGGACTCAACATTTGCAAAGTGGGAGGGCTATCCTGTAAGGTGCAGTACGTGCTCTGAAATAGAAGCCAATTTGCAGCATTTAACAATGGTTCCACTGACTTGGAAGCTGACAACTGCAGGCATCTCCTGACAATGGGTAAAAATGAGGGAAAGGATGTCACGGTACTAGCGATTACTTCTGACTAGCAGAAAGAATGGACTGACAGCTACTTCCCGGGGGACCAGAAGAGCATGGCTGGAGGTCCAGTCAACGTATGTGGACTTCCCCTTGTAGAAGCATGTCCAGGGGAAAAGTTAATTAATTAATCTACTCTGTGCCAGGCACTATAATAGGCATTTAGAACAGAGAAATTAAAAAGCAGACAAGATTACGACCACCCTGACCTCCAAATACCCGGGGGAAGGGATCATCAAGAGGGCAGTGGAGGATGCAAGTGATAAATTCCGAATACAGCCTCTCGACCAGCTGCATAAGGGTTTCTCTCTCTTTTTCTCCCCCTGTGTCCCATTATGGTTTGTGAGTTTTATTGGTGATTGTTAATTTGAAAAATTAGTTCAGAGATGGCAGAATATCAAATGCAATGAAGACTCATGTAAAAGAAAAATGGGCATTTTTCAGAGATACTGAACCAGATATAAAATATGACAAGGCTTTGGGTATTTCCCACTGAAGAAGTAGTTGTTTGAGTAATATTACTTATTTTTCTTTTTCAGTGTAAGTGTGGATAAAGGGTGTGTTTCTTAAGCAGCCAGGGAGACAAGAACCAGTGAACATTAACCTTTTCTCTTTTTTTGGCCTCCCAGCAGCCAAACTCTCTTCTTCACTGTGTGTGGGATTGGGAAGGTGCGGTACTCCAGCTCCCATTCTGGAAGCCAACATACAGAAGCCTCTCTCTTTCAGCCCCTGGCACGTGGGGGAAAAAAAACTCAGCCAACCAGATCCTCCCATCTGGGCCTGTGAAAATTAAAGAAGCAATATAAACATGTAGGAACACCTCAGTAAGTCTATGCAACAGCAAAATCGTCAAAAGACCGATGGCGTATCCACCAACAAGAGCCAGAGCAGGACCCTGTTTAATCAAGCTACTCATGTGAGTTCATCTTGACAATGGTTCCAGCCCCTGTCTCTCCTCTGGATTCTGTTTTCTGCACTTGTTTCTCCAGCTATCCTATGGATCTTTCTGATACATTGCCTTTGAGCCTAGGTTAGCCAGAGATGTTTCTATTGCTCACAACTAGCATCTGGAATGGATGCACACTGCCACCCGTCCCCCCTTGCTCACTTCCTTCTGGTCAATCTACGAGATTATGGCTATAGTCTCCATTCTTGCTTCCTGCCCCCAGCCCGTCTCTATTTGAAGCAATGCAACACATTCAAACCAGAATATTCTAATGAAATCTAGATTCTTATGATGTCAATTCACAGCTCAAAACCTTAGTAACCATCTCCTGTCACTCCTCACTTCTACCACTACCTCCACCATTCACCTACTGAATGAAGTGATATCCTCTCATCATGGGTGAATTTTCTGGCATTATGCTCACTACCTCTCTGTTGCCATAGAACTTTATGACTTTCTGCTCTCCAAACCCAAGCCATGTTTTTAAGGTACTGTACCTCTGCTCATCCTGTTCTCTCCACCTATAATGGTACATGTTCACCTGTCAAAATTCTATCCATCTAAGGCGCATCTCAAATGCTACCTCCTACATGATGTCTTTCAAATCTGCCCCCCCACAAAAAAAAAATGGGTAATCTCTCCTCTTTTTGAATTTTTCAGAGTACTTCCTGGTTCTTCTCTTGTATCAATCATAGTATTCTGTGC
Organism: Phoca vitulina; assembly: GCF_004348235.1. NCBI lineage: Eukaryota > Metazoa > Chordata > Mammalia > Carnivora > Phocidae > Phoca > Phoca vitulina. The sequence continues at coordinate 6,014,512 of NW_022589774.1, read as the reverse complement.
TATAGTTATTTGTGGATTTTTCTTCTTATGTTATCATAGAAGTAGTTTGTTTTTCTTTGTGGATCCCGAAGCACCTGGGAGGTACCCTCAAAAAATGATTGAATTAGACTGTTCAATGAATTCTTTGCATAAAAGTGTCAACCTGTTCTGTGTGAAGAAGAGAAGTTGAATCACCTGCACCCCATTGGCTAATGTGCTTGCTCGAAAACAACTCCACCTTTTAGTGTGGCTTCTTGTACAAGAGAGACTGGAAAACTAGCACCTGGGTACAAAAAAATTTCAGAGTTTTTGTACTTTCCAGATTCTATTACAGCTAGGGCTCCTCACACGATGTGGACACCAAGAAAGCAAACATAACCCAGTCGGAGGTGCACATAAGCAGTGGACATGCTACCTCGCCCAGGGCCACTGGCCAGAGCCACGTTTGCTTGGTGACACCCATATCCTGTGCCCACCCGCTACTGGGAGACCCCGAGTGCAGCAAGGGTCACGTGCCTCTTGAATGTTCCTGTTCTTTCTTCCATTTCAATTTTGTGACATCTAACTTAGTCTGGTACATTATGTTTGTAGTTTTTCACTTTGCATTTCCTAGAAAAGACACATGAGCCAGTTATTAAAAAGAATCATTACTTGTTTTCATGGAACCTGAAATGAAATTTTTGATTAAATTTCTTTGACTTATTTATAACATGTCACGCTAAAGTATCATCCCTAGACAGTAAGACTTTAATGAATGTTCAATTGTGGGCTTCCTAAGAGACTTTAAACATTCAAAACAATTAAATTTTTTATAAATTAAATTATTTCTATGTAACATGTAGAAACTCCCATCATTTTAAACATTAATTGGTTTCTTTGCTTGGCAATATGCAAAAGTTCTTTTGCTCTTTTTCTTTCCTGGTTTTTATTAATAGTGTTCCAGACTTTTTATTATGCTATCTTCCCTTGCTTTTTCATATTTCATAGTAAATACAATAGGATAGAAAATAATCATGCCATCAAATTTACTTACATAAAACCATAGTAATACATTCATGTTTGACTAGAAAAGGCTGGTTGTTGCCATTCCTCAAAACCAAAGGACATTAATATTGCATTGCAGCCACGCAATATGCAGGAGGCTTGAACTCCTATTGCACCAAATTCTACCAGCTTCCCAAAAGACACCCACACCTTCAAGATTGCCTTAAATTTCTTTCATTATCAGAACATACATCATACGTACTGCCTAAGTAGCAAAATTCAATGACAGATCACAGACTTCTGATGTCAGTAGAAAGTTTTCAGGAAGTTGTTCATGCAGGCTGCTCTGTGGTCTTGTTCTGACAAATGTGTCAGGCAGGCATGCCTTGTATATGTCTTTCTCAAAACAGTCTACAGTTCCTTAATGGCTCTCTCGGGGTTGCTGAGTAATAGTCTTAATTTATAGTGTTTTCCACTGAAGAAATGCAAAGTTCCTCTCATAAACGATTATTGGGAGGATATATTGTTACGATAGTTCTCTAAGATAGCTTAACAACGTATCAAGTCTTAATGGATATATAAAAGCCTTTAAAAAATTCTGCACACCATTTTACCCAGAATTGTCACTTTCAGAAATTTATCCAAAGAAGAGATTACTCTGAAATATGGCATCAGATAGGTGCATATTGTTGGATGCAACATTGTTTACAATATTAAAAAATTACAAAGAACCAAAATGTCTTGCAACAGATTATTGGCTAAGAAAAGTATGGTAAGTTTTATTATGTGATGGTTACTGAGCATCTCTTAAATGTATTCTAGAAAAATATTTTTAGTATGGAAAAAAAGTCACAATACACAGTATTGCTAAGTAAAAAAAAAAAAAATCAGGTCACTCAAACACTATTTGATGTAAATATGTATCAAGAAGAGGGGTGGGGGGCACCTTGGTGGCTCAGTCTATTAAGTGACTGACTCTTGATTTCAGCCCAGATCATGATCTCAGGGTCCTAGGATCGAGCCCAGTATCGGGCTTTACGCTCCACTTTCAGCATGGAGTCTGCTTGTCTCTCTCCCTCTGCTTCTCCTCTTGCTTCTCTCTCTCTCTGTCTCTCTGTCTCTCTCTCTCTGTCTCTCAAATAAATTTTTTAAAAAATCTTAAAAAAAAAAAAGAAGAAGAAAAAGAGGTGTGGATTGACTACAAAGCCACCACACTTCTGCTCCAGGCCCCTGTTTTACACAAGCTCTTCCAAAATCGGGCATGTCCTCTCTCAAGAAGAAAAGAGCAGCTTTAGCCATTTTCCCAGGCTGGAGGTCACCCTCTCTATCCTGGTGGTCATCTGGGGGTCCAATAACCTGCAGGCTACCAGACCTACCTCCATATCCACCAGGTCCAGCAAGAACACATCTTGAAGGATCTTCTACAGCACTCAGGTCTTATCTTTGTCCCTAAGGAGGAAGATCTGTATGAGATACTGCCTAGTTCTCAGATCAGAGGGCCACCTTGGTCCTGGTCTCATGGACACCTCCACCCCCTCCAGATTAGACAGACTTTGTGGGGGCAGGGGCTGCCCCCCCATCAGAAATACCCATCCGTCCCTCCCATTTGCAACAGAGAAGTTACAGATGAGGCAGTACCAATAAGGAGTGTGAAGTTAGATTCCTCCAAATTACCAGTAATAAATGAATTGTGATCAACTATGTGAGAGGGAAGATAAATTATCTTTTTAGCTTCTCTATAGAAAGTGGTATAAAAAAAAATCATTGTCTTACAAAGAAGCAGTCAGTGAGTATTCAACCCAAAATGTGGAGGGGGAGGTGGAGTGTCAAACAGTAAAACATCAAAAACAGTAATTTGTTTTTTTTCTGACATTTGTGGTAGTTTTCTACTTCACAAAATTTGTAATTTCTGTGATTTACTTTACTTTCTATATAAATATTCCTTTTTGAACTCGATTTTTTATTTATAATTTTGTATTCTTTTTCTTAAAGAAGAAAATATAAATGTAAAAACTTGGGCCGCAAAAAAGTTCTAGTTTTTCTTTATCTAGAAAAAGCACTGTAAGGATCAAATACACCAGGGTATTAGTGATGAGGAAACCAGTGGAATTATGGGGGATTCTTGCTTTGGCTTGTTCCGCTTTCCCACACTTTCTGAGTTTTCTACACCAAGCATGTATTACATCACAATTACCAAAAAAAAAAAAAAACACTTAAAAAAGTCTAGAGAATTGCAAAGATTTTTATATACTAACAACCATACATCTCACATCTTAACTGATCCCTGAAGCTGAATTTAAAACATGGTTAAAAAAAATAATGTCCACTCCATATACTCCCTCAATCTGGACATAAAAATAATGCCTACATATAGTAAGCTCTCAGTGCTTGAGTAAAAAATATTGGAAATAAAACTCTTGAAAACCATAGTCTTTTATATGTAACTGAGAGAAATGTCTTGCTAATGACTTAGTAAGTTGTATTAAATTGTAAGCTTATTAAATTATTTAAGTCAGCCTATGAATTAACCTGCCCACAGACTAATTAAAAGCTATCAGGGAAAATATCAAACTGCAACCAATACCCAAAAAATTATTACCCACCTCTCACTAGCCTTCCTCTAAGTGTGAAGGAATACAAAATAATTAAACTAATATATAGAGCTTGCCCTCTGGAGGCTTCTAATATAGTTGAAGAAGCAAGATATATGCAATGAAATAAGTCATGAACAAAACTTATATCCACTATGGCTTGTATAAAAGTACATGGTAGAGGGGAGCCTGGGTGGCTCAGTCAGTTAACATCTGCCTTCGGCTCAGGTCATGATCCCAGAGCCCTGGGATCGAGCCCCTCGTCGGGCTCCCTGCTCAGCGGGAAGCCTGCTTCTCCCTCTCCCACTCCCCCTGCTCGTGTTCCCTCTCTCACTGTCTCTCTCTCTCTGTCAAATAAATAAATAAAATCTTTAAAAAAAAAAAGTGCATGGTAGAGACATCTAGAGAATAGAATGGTATGTATTAAGATTCTGATTGAGTAGTACAAACTTGGAAGGATTTGAAAAAGAAAATTTTCCAGGTATGTAGATATCCTGAACAAGGCCTCGAAGGATGTTGACAAAATAGGACTGGGGAAGGCCTTCTAGATTATATATATATTTTTTAAAGACTCAAAGTTGGCTGAGCACAGCAGGGTTAAGAAACAGGCAGGAGACACCAGCCTGATGGTAGCAAATAGCATTTATTGAGGAACAAAAGTTCACATTGACTTTTTTCTGATTGCTACCTAGTGATAGTTGAAAAAACCCACCTCTACCATAGAATTTAAAACTGAGAAAGTCAGTGACACAAACATATTTTAATTGAGGGGACGCACCTGATTAGAAAAAATAAAAATGCAAATTATTCATAACTATTCGCCCAAGTCCAGCTTAGTTAACCAAGATTTATTTGTATAACTAACTCTTTCTCTCTAATTCAAACCTGGAAACATGGACATATGTTCAAAAAGATATATATTTTCTTTAGGTATCAGCAAATGTCAACAACTGAACAAGAATAATTGATGTGTCTTCGTGCAGATAGATTAAGAAATTAAGTTTGTAATAACCCACTTAATAGTCACTGGATATACTCTGGCCAGGCATAATTTTCCTCAATAGTAAAAGGGAACTATTTTTCACATGCCCATCAGGGACTCCGCGAAATCTGCTTTAAAAAATGATGATAGTTAATTCATTTCCTGGTAGAGAGAGAACATTTGCTCTCCTGGTTGAGAGGTTTAGGATATGATATGATAATACTAGAGAATTTCAGCAAAAAGGAATTTCTGGTTCAGAAACCAGAAATTTTTAAAAATATTTTGTATCTTCATTCTGGTTCATATATGTAGATTCAGACTTCGACCCTCTTAACTATTGTTCATATCAAATATTGTGAGTCTTTCATAGGAAATATAAAGATCACCTGAATAGAGTATCAGATATAAGAAAATGAAATATACACTGAATATAAAAATAAGAGTATGAAAATGAACAAAAGAATTCCATTAGAGTTACTCATTCCTAAATAAAAGACAGCTTATTAGATCAAATAACTCCATAAACACAGCATTGGCATATTGAGAGGATAGATCCTCTTATCTTAAATTTCTCATAAACAGATTTATAAATACCAGATTGATGACCCAAATCTCCCTAAAACAAATTGGCCCACAGGATATAAAAAGGTCACAATTACAGCTAACAAGACCCACTTCCAGGTTCACTGTAATCCAGGCACTAGACCCACCTCCTCTCGGTCAAGGACATCTGGGGGCATCACGTTTCTCATAGGCACATGGCCATGACTGACACCACCTTTCCCTTCCTACTCTTGCTCTCAAGAAGTTCCCAAGGTGCCAAGAAGATGGCCCCAACCATAACCCTTCCATCCTCACCGATATTGGGTTAAACTGGAGGAAGTCCACTTGTGTTGCATTATATTACCAACTCTGCAGATTCACTCAATTTCTTGGAGAAGTAATTGTGCATATTTTACTTTATTTCATTTTATTTTATTTACTTTTAACTTCTTATTCAGCCCCTCCCTCTAGGGCATTGGCAAAGCTCACTAAGGAGGCAGGGTCAGATGCTAATCTGGGTTACACCATTAACCAGGCATTTATGGCTGGCTGAGCTGGGGTCCAAACATGCTGAATACAGACAGGCATCACTTCTCTGCCCATCCCCAATTCCACATTTTATCCCCACTCAGGTATTTACTGCAACACTAATGGGGGTATACTTTTACTTCACAAGCCGAGGTTGAGGGTCAAGAAAAGGGATGAGGAGAGAGCGGGGATGTGGGTGGAAGGTATAGCTTCTGTTCCCCAATAATTCTCTTAGACTCTGTTGGCGCACCTAGCACAGTCTTAGAAGGAGGCTATTAGAAGCCAGGCTGTAGGAGCTTCTGTCTGGGTGACATCCGGGCTCTTCCATTTTTGGATCTGTAAAAAGGGTTTGCTGTGATGATTCAATCATCATTTTAAAGTCTGACATATGGTCAGCCCTCAGTAACTGTTTTTATGATAGAAAAATTGGGTCTTGAGAAAAAAATTTCCTTTGTTTTACCTACTTTATAAGTAAATGTGACTATTGAAAAAAGATCTTGTAGGCCTTCATATGACATAGAATATTGCCTTTCTAAGGTACATATGTAATTGAAAAATATGTGTATTCAGTGTCACAGAAGATGCTCAGCTCTTGCTTCCCAAGCCCTGTTTTATAAAAAAGAAAATGTAATGGTTTCTGTCTAAGGAGGAAAAAGTCCATTGCAAAGTTGAGTAAATTTCACTTAAAAAAAGAAAATGAAAGAAAAAATGTAAAGAAAAAAAAATGCTGTCATCGGAATCAGTCCTCCCACTATCTCAGATTATCACATGGAGAATCCAAGCAAAACATTTTGGGGATAGCTCACCATCAGCTTTTGGAAATCATTAAAAAGGAAACTACAATACTAAAGGATGTTTATTTAGGACAATATCTACAAAGTGTTATTTAATGCTTCCAGTAGTTATTCACAGCCATGACACAATGTGAAAACAGAAGCAATTTCTCAGATCATAAAAGAATCTCAAAATGTTGCAAATGGCAGCCAGCCCTCAATTTGCAACACATGATCTTCAATGAATAGTTTTGTCATTTTCTGACTCCTGTAAAGAGTCAAAAATAAAATGAGTATGCGATGAAAGATCATATATTCCGATTTATTTATATCTCGTTACACCTGAAGGGTCCTCCTCCTGTTATGCTTAAATTTCTCTTCTAAGAGGCATGCATTCGGAATGAAAACAAGCTTTCAGTTTCTCTCCAGCATACCAATTAAAACTTCCACACTTATTGGGAGATGGTGGTTTGAGGGAGATTAAGACAAAATTTTAAAACTTGCCTTTATTTGATTTACAACGACGTGGATGGAACTAGGGGTCTTATGCTAATTGAAGTAAGTCGGCCAGAGAAAGACAAATACCATAAGATATGTGGAATTTAAGAAACAAAGAAGATGAACATAGGGGAAGGGAAGGAAAAAAAGAAGATAAAAACAGAGAGGGAGGCAAACCATAAGAGACACTGAACTCTAGGAATAAAACTGAGGGTTGCTGGAGGGGAGGTGGGTGGGGGGTTGGGGAAACTGGGTGATGGACATTAAGAAGGGCTCTTGACGGAATGAGCACTGGGTGTTACATGCAACTGATGAATCACTAAATTCTACCTCTGAAACTAATAATACACTATATATTAACTAAATTGAATTTAAATAAAAAAATTTTTTTAATTTGGCTTTATTTGCCTTGTTATCTCAGCATCACGTTGGTTAGTCACTTATTATTTTAGTAACTATTGTTCTTACAAAACACTGATTTTAGGAATATTTATCACACTTATCCATAAATCTATTCTAACCCCTTCTTCTATATTCTAAAAAACATTTTGTTCACTAGGTTACTTTTACAGAACTTTGGCACAAGATTAGAAACTAACCATCCTAGATTTTCTCAAGGATAGTCTTAAGAAACATTAACTAATCACAAAGCATGCAAGAAAAAAAAAGCACTTGGAGGTCAAATAAGAGTAGAAAATGCTACAAATTAAGCCGTATTTATTGCATTTTAGAAGGTGTCTTTCAGGAACACAACACTGTTTTTAATCTAGCTGCTGTAAATTTTTTTCTTTACTGCAAAACTCCTTTCCCACAGAGCATCTATAGGTAACCTAAACATCGACTGTTCTTGGCCTGCCCATTGGAAAATGCTGGATTAGGGAACAGTAAGGCAGAAGTCTGTATGGATGATATTTCAGAGTCCTTCCTCCTAGAACATAACCTAGAATCCTTTGATTTATGGTGTTCTAGGACTTCTCAAGAAGGAACACACTTTTATGTTATTCTATAATGAACTTTCTAGATCATGAAATAAATCTCAGTAGCAGTTCATTTGTATTCCACATCTATTTCAACGAAACCATTTATTATGCTCATGCTAAGTGCAGAGAGTTTATAACACTCCTGTGTGGGCATCACTATTATTATTTCATTTTACAAATGAGGAAACTGGCTTCAGAGAGATTAATTAACTTGTACAGGATCGTGTTGTTATTAAGGGGCAGTACCAAAGTCTGTTTCAAAAGTCAGTGCATTTTTTCATACCTTAGAAAGCAGAATGAATATTAATAGTAGTATTTTGAGCACTTGTTATGGAATTTGCTCTTGTGTTCAGCCCTAGGGATTCAATATTCGGCAAAAATGAACAAGATTCTTGCCATCACGAGGAACAGGTGCCAAAAGGTGAGACCACCATTAGTCAAATAATCATGAATATGAGCAAGGCACTGTGTTTGTGATTCAAGGAATTACAGAGACTATGCATTCCCTCAAAAAATTTACCGTCTAATTGACTGATTTTTTTAAATGAGAAATTTAATAATAGTACATAGTATAAAATAATAATAATAAATTAAACATACAAGTAGGATCAAGAGGGAGTATCTGAACATTGAAATCAAAATTAACTACATGGATAAGAGTCTCCAGATATTTATACATAATGCACATTTGGGGAACAATAAATTGGCCTATGTTGCTAGAATAAAGAGATAAAGATACAAGAACATTTATTTAGTCACCATCAAATATTTACTGAGTAACCATTATGTGTCAGGCACTATGTTGCATTTGAACCTATCGTAGAGGACTTGTGTAAACTAAGTTAAAATGTTTAGACAGCAAGGCAAATTTTCATTCCTGGCTCCACCATGGAGAAGTTGCATGAGGGTAGGTGAAGGATTCTCTCAGCTTCATTTTCATCATCTGTGATATAGAAACAGTATCTACTTCATTAGATTTTCTGTGATATTAAAACCAGAAAATGTATGGGAACAGCTAAACATCTTGATTGGAGCATAGTGGGTGCTCCATAAAGAGTAGAGGTTAGCTGTCAACAGAAGTGAAAGAGTCATGGGAGAGTTCTGAAGACACCCAGGACGTGACCACTGAGGGACTTGAGAAGATTCATGGGCAGTGAGGTTAGATCGGATTGGAGTGAGGAAAGATGGGACCACGTGCTTGACCAACACCAGAGAGAAGGACTGTCTGGGTGTGAGATGAACAGGAAGGGAGTGAGGGCGGTGGTCGTGATCTTCAAAACTAAAGGTTAGAAAGGCATCAGGGGAAAATTGAGATCAATAGGGCCTAGTGTCAATATTGCATCTCATCCAGTGGACTGGACTTAGTACGTGCTGATTGGTCAGCGACCAGTTGTGATGGAATCACCTCTAAGAGTAACAAAATGGGCAATTAACCCCTCTAAATCTCATTTTTCTTATCTATAACAGTTGGGAGGGAGAGGGGTATAATTTTTCTTACTCTGGAAGCTATTAAGTGGCTTAAACTAATGTAAAATACCCTGCACATAGTAGGCACACAATGAATCACTACCACTACATTAAAAATACATATTCTGCAAGAGTACAGACCGCAAAGCAGCCCAGTGCCTTTCTGTCATGTTATGCCAAGCAATATGCCATGGCTAGTCTTCAGTGAAGGGTCTAAGCCTCTTTTCTCTTCCTCCCATTCACACGGGCCACATATTCTCATTAATCAGGCCCACGTGCTCTAATTTCTCAGCATGTCCCTGCCCCTCCCACAACACTCCCTCAAAACACCCCTTGGTCCAAAATGACTCAAGATTCAACTGTGCCCTGTGAAAAAATGAAAAGTATCACTTTTGAAATCATATAGGAACTACTGTGCCCCAGTTTTGTGTGTGTGTACTTTCCTATATAATAGATAAAACAGCAGAAGAAATAAAAACTGATCTAGCATTTAAAAGCCTACAAAAGAAATGCTTTAGCTTTACTCCACAGCCCCACTTAACTCCAGAAATATTTCCTAGGAGCCCCACAAGATGAGCAACAGAGTGTGCAGGCTGGTTTTATGAATAATGAGTCCTGATTATATTCAGATCCGATGCAAGGCAGGCAGGCTCAGTGAAGTAGAGCTGTTTATTACAATGCTATCCAAGGCCTTTTAGAGTGACAGCCAGAGCGGGGCTAGTGTTTGGGGGCATTTGTTTGCATCAGAGCTACAAGGAACTAGAGACCATCCACTGCAACTCCCTGCCCCAAGCCCCATGCCCCTCTACAACACGGCCGAGGATGCAATCTTGCTGAAAAGTGCCAGTGAGGGAGACCATGGGCTTTTTAGTTTGTGAAAGTTCTGATTGTTAGAAAGAGTTTCATCCCAATAAGCTGAATTCTGCATCCACATTCCTTAGCATCTTCGAACCTGGTGCTGTCACTGACAGGTTCTTCTGAACTCTTTCAAAAACCGCTTCGGTTCTTTGACAATATGCAACCAGTGCTTCCTATGCTCCTCTACTATGTTTCAAGTCCCACAAATTCAGCAAATTAGAAAACAAAAGCCAACATTTACTAAATGAAAGTAATAATAAAGAGGAAGAATAACGGAAAAGAGAAATACAGTAGGAGACCAAGGGGTGAGAGTAGCTAAGGAAAGCATTTGTCTAAAAAACAAATATTGGTAACCTTCAAAAAGACATATAGGATTTCCAGGCCATAAAACACTTGGAAATGCTAGATAAAATAATTTGAACACTTTTAAATGCATTGCTGGGCTTGTCAGGAAGAAGACAAATCTCCAGATGCCAAAAATCAAGTAAAATCATGAATATGAAAGCGAAACCCAGCAGCTGCCTATCTCCAGTAAACCTGAACCTGTTTTATTAGACGACTCTTTGCATATAAATAGTAAATTAATAAAGATGAGAAAGAAATCACAAATGTGGGAATAAAACCACAAATCAAAACAGATTTCTCAGGTATGTGCAAGTAAATATGAAAGCATAGATGAAAGAAATTCTTTCTAGAAGAGTCCAAGAGCAATAAAATCATTTCCATTAAGTCAAGGACAAGACTAGGCTGTTAACTACCACAAATATTTAGCATTATTCTCAACTGACTAGCTGATGCACTTAAATGAAAGAAAGAAAAAGGTGTGAGCAGCAGAAAGGAGGTAATGTTTACATTTTTTGATGCTTATAAACCTGTAAAATCCAAGAGAATCCACTATAAAACTATTATACTGAAAAAAAGTGAGAATTCAGAAAGATGACTTCGTTCAAAATTAATTCAAAAAATAGCCAAAACCAGCTCAAAGACAAACTAGAAGGGAACTCAAAATAGTATCGCAAAGTCTAGAAATAAACTTACTCGAAATGTAAAAACTCTATATGCAGAAATATTTTAAATACTACTGAGAGATACAATAATAGACCTTAATAAATGGGAAAATATGTACTATTACTGGATAGGAAAATTTAATGTTGCAAAGATGTCAATTCTCCCTAAATAAATGTGTTTGTTGTCATTGCAATTAAAATAAAAATAAGAGTTTCTTTTTAAATAGGAAAGCTGATTCTAAAGTTCCCATGAAAAAATACATAGGAAAACTCTTTAAAAAATAGAGAAATAATGACTAGACCAACAGATATTGGAATCTATTCTAAAGTTACAATAATCAAAACAGTATGATGGGACGCGTGGGTGGCTCAGTCGGTTAAGTGTCTGCTTTCGGCTCAGGTCATGGTCCCAGGATCCTGGGATCGAGTCCAGCATCCTCCCTCTGCCTCTGCCTCTCTCTCTGTCTCTCATGAATAAATAAATAAAATCTTTAAAAAAAAAAAACAAAAAACAGTATGATGGTACTAAAGTAGTCAAGACACACTATCAAAAGAAAGAATCCAGAAACAGGGGCAAATACATTGAGGTCTTTAGAATATGATGAAATATGATTCTGCTCCAGAAGATACAGAGGGGTTACTGGATAAAGTTATTATTCAATAAATAATGCCATATCGATACCCAAGTAAATATCAGATGGAGCAAAGATATAAAACATTTATTTAAAAGAAGCAGAAAAGGGGGCACCTGGGTGGCTCAGCTGGTTGTGCACCTGCCTCTAGATTTTGGCTCAGGTCATGATCTCAGGATTGTGAGATCAAGCCCTGCATTGGGCTCCATACTCAGTGGGGAGTCTGCTTGAGATTCTCTCCCTCTGCCCCTCTCCCTGCTCTCTCACTCTCTCTCTCTCTCTAAAAATAAATAAATCTTTCAAAAAGAAAAGAAAAGAAGCAGAAAAGAAAAAGAAACCATAAACGATTAGCAAGCACCAAGGGGAAAAAATTATTTTTCTTTAATCTTAAGGTAGAAAAATCCTAAGTATAACACAAAGTCCAGGAGACAAAAGAGAAAATATTAACAAATTCAAACATGTAGAAAAAAAATTCATTTTTTTCATGGCAAAAACCAAACAGGGATAAAAATTTGTTGCAATAGGTCATTAGCCCTTAATTATGATGAGTTCCTCCTAAGGCCAACAGACCAACAGAAAAAAATGGGCAGAGGATACAAACAGATCATTTATAATACAATAGAAATGGTCCTTAAATATTTAAAAGATATTGAACTTCACTCATAATAAAAAAAAATTTCTAAACAGAACTGTAAGATCCCATTTGCTATCTTATTTATTACCTTAAAAAATCAGAATGGCGAAAATCAAAAAGTTTGATGCTTTTTCACTGAGGGGAGGGATAAACAGGGCTTTATCCTCTTCATTGGTATGAAGTTAACCCTGGTTTTATATTGGTAGTTTGTGGATGTCTACCAAATTTTAACAGCCACAGTCCCTTCATACTAACGACTCTGTCTACAAATTTGTCCTTTAGAAATGCTCCAATATCATAGGTGCAAAGCTCTTCATGGAGCATGAACGAAAGATTAAGAAACAAACTACAGAAAACTGATTGACAGCAGACTGTTTGAAGACATCTTGGTAGAGATATGTAATAGATTAATAATCAGCCACATCTCCACAGATTCTGAAACGGAACAGTCTTCAGTAAATGTTGTTTAGTAAAAAACGATGAAAAACTGTATTGTATACTACTGATGTGAAAAACATCACATGTATATATTCATATATCTGTGAGCATAGACTGTCTCTGGAAGGACATATAATAAAGTGATTGCAGTTCACTCAGACAGAAAATTGGGTTGCTGGTAGACAAGGGTAAGTAGGAAATTTGTTTTACATTGTATCTCTTTTTGAAACATTTAAATTATATAGCATATATATTAATTATTTGAAACTTAATTAATTTTTAAAGTAATATACACAGTGACCTCAAACAAATAAATAAACTGGTTTACTGTGCGCTGTCAGCTTGGTAACTTGTACAAGTTGAAAAACCATGTGAAAAGGCTTTGTTTTTGTTTTTTTCAAAATAAAAGTATTACACCCTTTTCGAACAAAAGAAGACGTTTATCTTTGCCACCTGGACTTTGTTAGAAACAGCATACTAATATAAACAGAATTTGAAAAGTAAAATGCTACATGAAGGAAAATGTATCCATTGCTCTATTAAAGTCACATCAGTAATATGAGTATAATTTTGCTACATTTGTTCTAATAAGCTTCTTAAGAAGAATTTAGCAAATCACATAAAAAAGCAAAATTATCTTAATTTAGTTGTTTTAAAAAAAACCTTATAGATGTTTGGAAAATACACATAAAAAGAAAAATATGTATTATTCCACCCATCTTCCAATTAAGATGTTCCATATTTACTGGGGTATGATGCATCTATATTCATAAATAAAAATTTCTATAAATCTGTTTTAGCAATTCAGATGTGAACAATTTTGTGAGTTTATCATAATCATCTACATAATGATGATAATTTTAGTGGCAAAGTTTGATTTTTTTAAATATAAATGCCTAAGAATAAGCATTTATTGAGATAATATAATTTTAGGAAACATGATGGCAATTACTTTTAATATGTGATAATTCTCAAAGCTCACTATATAAAGAAAGAACATTAAAATATAATAAATTCTGTTAAGATGATGTTCAGAGGATCTACTAATGAAAATATAAAATTTCTTAGGGCAAGGAACACATCTGTGTGACTATTCACCTAAAATTATGAAACTATCATATGGGAAAAACCTTTAAGAAACACTCTATAAATAGATTTTATTATATAGTTCACTAAACTTAATTCTAGGATTTCATTCTGTTATTTCCTACTTCAGTGTTTGCTGTGAAAGATCTCAAAATAAATGGAAAGAAACTTTTCTCCCCTCCTGACTTCTAACAGCATATTTGAGTAGACAATCCTTAAGAGTGTCAAAGTAACCAAAAAGCACAGCAAAAATTCGGAAATATCAACCAATTAACTTAATTGACATGTACCCAGTGAGCATCTATTGTGGTTTCAATATTATATCATGGTCACTGCTATATAAAAAATCATAACCAAGTGTGAGATACACAAGCATAAATTTATGAGTAAGGATTAAATGGGATGTGCTACAGATTCCAAATGTACTAGGAGTCCAAAGAAGAGGAAGAGCAAAGATCTATATAACCCGCAAAGGTCTCAGACCTTCACCAAGATGTTGTAACTAGGGAGGATATTTTTTAAAAATTATAAAGTTTAACCTAGGTGAAAGGTATGAAGGTAGAAGATTATGGGCCAAGGCAGAAATCAGCTTGATACATGTGAAAATAGGAGGAAATAAAGGAAGATAAGGAGAAAGAGGCCAAGTCTATGGCGGCATTCAAAGCTCCACAAATTAAGAATTCTGCCAAGATCACGCAGGCAGCAAGGGCTCAAGTGAGGATGCAGCCCACCAGAACTGCTGCCATATTTGTTTAGCACCCCCACCTCAGATATATTTTCCAAACTTTGCATGGTAGAAAAAAATGATTTCCAGAAAAAAACTAACTGTTTGAGTGTGTTAATGGTTCTACATCATGAAAGCATTTTCTTCAACTTTATCCCCATGTTATGGATCTTCTCCAATCAGACCTTCCTCCAGCAGGTTCCCGTTGGGCAAAAATACTCTTTTTGCACCTCCTTGTCTTTGCTAATTGCTGCTCCATCTACAAAGCATGCAATCCTTCCTCCTGGATTCTGACCGAATTCTACCTTTCCTTCAATAATAAACTCCTAGAATATTCCACCATCTGTCTCGGTTCTTCTAAAGATACACTGATGTCTCCTTTCTCCAGATGCATTTACAGTGTATACCACATGACTGAGCTCTTAATTATATTCTATCCTGTATGTTCCCTAATTTTTATGTCAGTCTGATTTACGGTATTTTACAGGAATCACATATTTTTTTCTATGTCTATCATTGCCCTAGATACATATTATCCTTATCACACTTTTCCCTTTTCTTCCATACAGCTTTGCTCAATGGCTCCACAGGTCGGAAATACTGATGGCTAACATGGGCAGTGACTTCAACGTTCTCTCCTGGGAGAAGAACTGAATAGGACATGAAACTAAGAACATCTTGTAAATTTCCAAGTCACTTAACCTTTTCAAAATGATCTCACTGAACACAAAGTCAGATAATACAGAGAGCTAATATAATAAAGATGGGTTTTTCCTCTGATCATTTTTCTGTTTGAAAAACACAGAGATGCATTATGGGTTCTAAAATCTGAAATGTTCAATTCACTCACTTCAGAAAAATAAACATATTAAAATGCGATGTTTATTTTAAAGTTTTCTCCTTGTAACATCTAAAATTTAAAATCCAGATGAGTCACAAGTTTATGTTTAATTCAGGGACCAGAAATAGTCAAAGGTCAGCTAAGAACTGAGTTGCTACAAATGGATATGCAATATCATGTCCCCTGATAGTTCATAATGCTCTTATAAGTGAAATAGCCTCAGAATTACTCAATTAACAATGGATTGATTTGATGATCAGACAGCTAGAATTTTTTTTTTTTAAGATTTATTTATTTTATTTGAGAGAGAGGGAGTGGGGGGTGAGGGGTGGGGGCGCACTCAAAGTGAGAGGGGGTGAGAAACCAAAGCAGACTCCGCACTGAGCATGGAGCTGGCACCAGGCTCGATCTCACGACCCTGAGGTTGTGACCTGAGCCAAAACCAAGAGTTGGAGGTTTAACCGACTGAGCCACCCAGGCGCGGATAGCTAAACTATAAAACATTTCCTTAGAAAAAATATTGACCGAAGTGTTAATTTTTGCCATTGTTGCAAAATGATTTGTGAGGTACTTTTCTATTTTTATCTTATGATAATTCCTGTACATACACATGAATAGGGTAAGATGATTTAAAAGGAGTTTTTATAATACTAACAGGTGCCTCATTAAAACTCTTCCATTTGAGATTGACATTTAAGGTATACTTGTGGGGCCATAAATTCTCCATTTTATTCCCAGATGATAATTTGACATGTCAGAGATACGGAAAGATTTTTATATATAAGAGCATTTATCTTCATCACCTTCCACAGTATCTAATAAGGATTGAATAGGTCATTCCGTGTCTGGGGGGCCACTGCAAACAGAGTGCACTCTGAAGGACCTTACAACCTGAACTATGAACTGAAGAGGCTATACCTGGAATTAACGTGGTCACATGATCTAATTATCGATTAGGTGATTATGGACGTGATTAGGGGTTGGGCAGCAGAAAAGATGTTAAAGAAAAGAGAGAATGCAATAAAGCAAAAGCAAAACAAAACAAAACAAAATATGATTCCTCTCTTCAAAGGAGCTTACATTCTAGACAAGAAAAATAATTGATCGTTGCTATGGAGTGAATTGTGTGCCCCTCCAAATCCATATGTTGAATCTCTAACCCCCAGTACGCCTATATATGAAGACAGGGCCTCTAAAAACGTAAAGTTAAATGAGATCATATGGAGCTTTGATCCAATAGAATTAGTGTCCTTATACAAAGAGACACCAGGCCATTCTCCCTCACCCCTCCCTCCCCTTTCCCTCTCACTCTCCTTCTCCCTCACACTCTACACTTTTTTTAAAGATTTTATTTACAATTTTATTTTCAAGTAATCTCTACATGCAATATGGGGCTCGAACTCACGACCCCAAGATCAAGAGTCTCATGATCTACTGACTGAGCCAGCCAGGTGCCCCTCAACACTGCACACTTTCACATTTTACAATTTCATTTGTCCCTTATACCTCAGCTGGCCAAAACAACACCCGGACAAAAGAAGGAATGAAGTGCTGATCCATTCTACAATGCAGAGGAAACTCGACTGCATTATGCTGAGCGACAGAAGCTGGACACAAAAGGTTACATAGTGGACGATTCCATTTATATGAACCATCTGGAAGAGATAAAGTCAGAGACAGAACAGAGTGGTGGTTGCTAGGGGCTGGGGAGTGGAAGGAATGCAAAGAAACTGCTTAATAGATAGGAGTTCAACTCTGGAGTGATAGAAATGTTCTGGATCTAGATATAGCTGATGATTGCACAACATCGTCAATGTACTAAATGCCACTGAATTGTTCGCTTTAAAATGGTTCATTTTGTTATGTGAATTTCACTTTAATATGTTATTTTTAAAAAACACTTACTAGACAAAAAACAATAGATGTCATATGTAATCAACTTTAGATGTGAATTGTCAATTAGTTGAGCTCTAATTAAGCTTTGTAATAACTAACGTGATTTATTTTCTCCAGAAAGTCTTCTTAAAGATTAGATCCACAGCAAATGACACTCATCATTGCTAAAATATTAACATAACAAGCAAAGTTGCAAATTTGTTTGCAGTTTACTGAAGAAACAAAAATTGTCGGGAGAGCAGGGAAGGTTTCTTGATGCTGAATCTCTGCCACATTTGTACAGAGAAGCCTTGAAGCACCTTTATCTTCTAGCAAAATACAAATTGCTTTTTGATTCAACGCTGCTTCCATAACAAGTGGGAAATTTCTCCTACTTTAAACTTGGCTGAAGATGAGAACTATATCTCAGCGTATAATGAATGAGAGCTATTTGGAAACATGAATATAAATATTCTATGGCTTATGGTCAGTCCTTTGTTTTCAACAGCCTACTCGCTTGGCTTCTCTAGCTTGTATTAATATTCTGATATGAAGATTACATCCGAATCTTTGTTTCACATATTGCAATTGCCATTTGACATTGGAAAAGCTGGAAAATACACTTACTTTGGGTTTGGTTTTCTTTTTCTTTGAGAGCAAATCAAAATGACATGGAAATGTCCCAAACATTTTTGCAACCAGCATTTTCTTTTACTTTTAACAAGAAAAAAATCAAACACTAATTTTTTTTCCTTGGATCATGGATAAATGGAGACGTTATGGATAAATCCATATGGAAGCCATATGATATAGAGTTTGGGAGTCAGAAGGACCTTGGATTTGAATCCTGGCCCTGCCCCTTATAAACTCACATTACTGTGCACATCGTAGTTATCCATAATTATGATCATCATCCAAAAATCAGAGGTTTGAAAGAGAAGGGAAGAGAAGTATATGAGAAAGGAAGGAGAAAGGGAAATCTACCAAATGGAAAGGGGCAAGTGAGGGAAGAGAAGAGCACAGGACTTCGAGAAAATCTCATTTGTTGTCTATGCTCAAATGGAGGGTGAGAATCCTGGGTCTTCGCCCTGGTTGTTCCTCTGCTTTTACTACCAGATTCTTCACTTTCTTTGCTCTTTTCTCTCTTTTTGGGGATGTTATGTAAAATGTCTCATCAGTTTCTGTCTCCTCTTGGGTGGTGCCGTATGAGTACACAGACTTCACTAATGGGATGAAGGCAAGGAAAACATCTGGGGAGGGTTGCATTTTAACTAGATCTGAATATAATGGAAATCTCACTGTTCAAGCCCAAAGACCAGGAAACAACTTCACTTTTCCTGATGAACCTTTTCTGTGACTATTAGAGTCATGATCACCACAGAGAGTTTTAGAAACATGGGGAAGCACTAGGAAAAAATTAAAATCACAGTGAACATTCCCATCCAAGGATAACACAGTTAATATTTTATTTTATTTTATTTATTTTATTTTATTTTTTCCTTCCAGTCTTTTTTTCTAGTTTGGTGGTCTCAGGCTGTAGTATGCTATTGTCTTCTGAATTTTTAGGGGTTTTGTATCATGAGCATTTTGTATGTCATTATTTACCCCCAAATTCTCTATTGTGGAGATGTGCTTTCACATTTAATATTAATAAAACATTAATTTAATGATAGACCTTCTACCCCGACCCACACCCCTACCCCAAGCACTTCTGCTCAGAATCATATCAGAGCCATAAAAGAAATGTATACTGCAGAAAGCAACAAGGGCCTTAAGA
The DNA here is from genome assembly GCF_004348235.1 of Phoca vitulina. Lineage (NCBI taxonomy): Eukaryota > Metazoa > Chordata > Mammalia > Carnivora > Phocidae > Phoca > Phoca vitulina. The sequence continues at coordinate 5,995,315 of NW_022589774.1, read as the reverse complement.
TGTAAGTATTACCATTTGTGTCTTAGTTGTTTTTTTTTTAATTTTATTTATTTATTTATTTGAAAGCAAGAGAGAGTGGGGGGGGGGCAGAGGGAGAGGGAGAATCCCAAGCAGACTCCATGCTGAGCATGGAGCCTGAAGCAGGGCTCCATCTCATGACCGCAAGATCATGACCTGAGCCAAAACCAAGAGCTCAACTGACTGAGCCACTCAGGTGCCCCAGTGTGTCTTAGTTTTATAAATACAAATTAAAGATGGGAAGAGCCGAGATGTCCATCAACAGATGAATGAATAAAGAAGATGCGATATATAGATATGGATATGCACAATGGAATATTACTCAGCCATCAGAAAGGATGAATACTTACCATTTACATCAATGTGGATGGAACTGGAGGGTATTATGCTGAGTGAAATAAGTCAATCAGAGAAAGACAATTATCATATGGTTTCACACATATGTGGAATATAAAAAACAGTGCAGAGGATCATAGGGGAAGGGAGGGAAAACTGAATGGGAAGTCATCAGAGAGGGAGAGAAACCATGAGAGACTCTTAACTCTAGGAAACAAACAGAGGGTTGCTGGGGGGGAGGTGGGAGGGGTATGGGGTAAATGGGTGATGGGTATTAAGTAGGGCACGTGATGTGATGAGCACTGGGTGTTACATTCAACTGATGAATTATTGAATGCTACATCTGAAACTAATGATGTACTATATGTTGGCTAATTGAATTTAAATTAAAAAAAATAAAAAAATAAAGGTGACACTAGAGTATAGAGATTTCTCTGATATTAAAAAAATAAAAAAAAAAATAAAGGTGTATCTCAAAAATCAAAGAAAGTGGAAAAGATAGAAAAATAATACCACCCCTTCCCAAGGGTGTTTTTACTCCTCATGTCACATCTGTCATTTTCCACATCTGTTTCTGTACCACCACAAGCAGAAAGAAAGCTCTTCCCCTTCAAGTCCTTTTTCAGTGCGAGTTGGTTACATGCTTTAGAGGAGGCAAGGCCATGTCTTCCAGGATACAAAGGGATCATTCTGGTCACAGATATGCTCAGGCCTTGACTTTTTCTTAGTCAAGGAGGCAATTTGCCAACAAAATTCACTAAGTCAGGTCTCAGCTGACTGCAAGTCCATGGTTTTCACGGAAATTTGATTCCAACCTACCCCAGACCTTACATAAAAATGAAAAACAAAAATGAAAGTTGAGTCAGGTGCTACCTTAAATCTTTGGGTTTTCTGTTTATTTCAAACATGGAAGCACAATTTCTTTTTAAATCTCTGGATGCAAGAACTAGGGAGAAGCATCTTACATATTTCAACTCCCTTAAATATTTTCACCTGCTAGTAAAATAGGAGGCACTAAAATACATAATTGTTGACAAAAGAGCAAATGAATGAGCACATTTTAGCATTTTATGATGTAGAGAGCAGAAACCAGAGAACAGGGTCGACTCTTGTGAGCTTTGGTGTTGTGGTAAGAGGTGGCAATAGAAATGCGTTTGCAAGGGCGCCTGGGTGGCTCAGTTGGTTAAGCGACTGCCTTCGGCTCAGGTCATGATCCTGGAGTCCCTGGATCGAGTCCCGCATCGGGCTCCCTGCTCGGCAGGGAGTCTGCTTCTCCCTCTGACCCTCCCCCCCTCTCATGTGCTCTCTCTCTCATTCTCTCTCTCTCAAATAAATAAATAAAATCTTTAAAAAAAAAAAAAAAAAAGAAAGAAATGCGTTTGCAAGGACCATGAACACTTCCTGACTTGGGTTTTGCACCTCTGCCCTAGATAGAGTCCTTCTAGTATCCGGACTTCAGCTCTTCCACAGCTGCACCCCCCTGGTCTTGTTCAGCCTTTAAATACTCATTTCCAATGGAATTAAAATTGTTTGAACTTACTAAGAATTTCTTAGATATAGATGAAGTCATAATTATGCTTCAAGAATTTTGATGTGAGAATAATAAAAGTGGGGGTAAATACTTGTCTGTATTTAATTTTTTCCCTCTTTTCCCCTCTGCTAGTTTCCTAAGAATAGAATAACTTTTACTATTCATGACATAGATGCCAAATTGAAGGATTTTAGGGAACTCCTAGTATTTAAACTTAAAGACATTTGGCAGACATTAATGATGAAGTTCTGTGTTCATACATTCATAGTGTTCCTAAGAAGTTTAAGTCCAGAATTATGGTTATGCTTCCTTAATGAAATGATTACCAGCAGATAATATAATTTCAAGGACATATTTTATTAATAAAAGGGTAATGAATGAAAACCAGTTATAATGGTGAAGTTGCTAACGTGATTTAAGTTTGTTTGAAATATTTTTGCTTCTATTCACACCCTGCAAAGTGAATTTCAATGTGTTTCAAATTAAAGGGAATTGAACCCCTAGATACACTCTCCCCCAAGGAGCTCACCCATTAGGAAGCCATGTAAACTCCTGCAGGTAACTGTTTAATGCATAGTGATAGACTTCAGCCCCCAGAGTCTTGCAGTGGTCAATTCCCATACCATACAAAGAGTAGTCTTTGTGATCGCTTGTTTCCAGATAGCTGCCATTAATTTCTACTATCCTGATACCATTCCCCCATCAAACAGTGGAATCTATTTCTGATGTCATGACCCCTTAAGAAAATGGAATCTGTTCTCATCCTTCCCCTGAAAGGAGGCTGGACTGGGAGACCCGCTTGACCAATGGCATGCAGAGGAGTGATACTCTGGGACTTTTGAAGCTAAGTAATTAGAAGCCTTACAGCTTGATAACACTTTCACTTTCTCTTAAAACGCTTGCTCTGGGGGACACCAGCTGCCACATGGGAAGTTTGACTCCTTTGGCACCACTGATATTATAATCCTGAGCAACCTGAAGAGCCCCTGGAGGATGAGAAGACAAATGGACCAAAAGAGGAACCAAGGAGCACTGAGAGTGAGTGAAAAAGTCATTTCGGGAATGGGTCCTCAAGACCCCAGTCTCCCCAGTGATCACCCCAGGGAGCAGAGAAAAACTGCCCAGAGAAGCCTTTCCCAAAATCCTAACCTACAAAATTGTGAAGAAAGCAAAATGGTTGTTGAAGCTAATAAACTTTGGCATTGTTTGTTACTTAGCAATCACTGCAATACATAAAATACTCTTCTTTTAGAAATTTGGTGTCACTGATTCATCAATAGCCCACAAGTCCTCACTTTTTTTCCCATCTGGTGTCATTGATAAGAGCTGATCTACCCCCACTCTTTCGCCTAGTTTCACTGAGATCAGTCACACAATATTGAGGCCACTGGGCTGGAGAAGACAGAGACACTAAACAGCTTATACAGCAGTTGAATTTCTGATCCTGGTTTCATGTCACTCTATAATCTTCCAGGGAATCATGGAAAAAGTGTGCAGGATTCAGCCTGTTGGGTCAGTCTCATAAGGGTATCTTGTATTAATGTTCAAGTTACTATAATTGATCTCACCCATCAACTAACAGGGAGGAACTGAGTGGAAGAGTAAAATATTGCCTTGAACAAGGTAATACAAATGCAGTCTAATTAAGCAGAAGATCTATGATTATTTGGGTTAACCACTAATTTGCCATACAATCACCTCTAGTAAGATAACGACAAAATTTAAATTGCAAGCCCTGAAATCAAAAGGTCAATAGTTATAAAACAGAGATGGTGACAAAAACATGACCATGGAACATAGAGTTTGAAATAATTTCTTTCTAAAAGTATAAGGGGTTGACACATCAAAACATTGTGGTGATGAATCAAAAGGTAGGTTTTTCTTTAAGAAATCAACATGAACAAGCTATAGGAACTCAAATTATTTTAATAAAATATATTTTCAGTAATTGACTGAGTTTTAGGAATGAGAGGTAAGAGGATTGAAAACAAAAAAATTTGACCAAAAGTGACAATATAAAAATTCTGCTCTAAGGTAATGCCCAGATGAAAGTAACATATTCATCTCTCATAAATGTATTTTTTATCATAGTTTAGCATTGTAATATTTATGCTTTTGTATTTTCTTTGTATTAAATTCTTTTAGCCCTAGTTGGGAACTATAATTAGAAATTAAAAGATATTGAGGGGCGCCTGGGTGGCTCAGTCGTTAAGCGTCTGCCTTCGGCTCAGGTCATGATCCCAGGATCCTGGGATCGAGTCCCGCATGGGGCTCCCTGCTCGGCGGGAAGCCTGCTTCTCCCTCTCCCACTCCCCCTACTTGTGTTCCCTTTCTCGCTGTGTCTCTCTCTCTGTCAAAAAAAAAAAATCTTAAAAAAAAAAAAAGTTAAAAAAAAAAAAAGATATTGAGTTCTAGACTTTCCAGCCTGGCATGTCATTGATTAATGTAAATATTTAGAGTTTTTGAAAGCTTTAAAAAATTACAACTTTATTTAGAAAACAAGGGAGCCTGACACAGAGTTACAGTTTGTACCTGTTATAACTACTTGTCACAATCAATAGTCCATTAGTATTTTTGCTTTTTTAAGGGAGCTAGATATTATGTTTTTATTTTACTTCTCTGATCATCTCTTTATTGTTTATTCTATTTCACAGGACATTTGATGGCGTTTCAAACACATATTAAGAACTAGGCTTGATGAAAGGGGTTAATTTTAAATATCTTAAATTTGCATTTTTGGGGTCACCTCACAAACAAGTGTATGTCTTGCAAACCAAGCTTGAAAATTAGTTGTTTTCATCCATTGTGTTTGCAGATAATAAAGAGAGCCTCCAACCTTCCTTTTATATTTTTTAACATGTTTTTTACTTCTGCCTCCAAAATCTTAAGTTAAAGCATTTGGGTACTGTGCTCATTGGTTTAAATACTTTAGGCTTTGGTAGAGGCACTGTTTGTCACTACAAATTTCTTCTCTGTCATGTGTGAAGTACAAGGGAGAATGAACGTATCATTCTTTTGTTTCAAAAATCAGTCTCAGGGTAGATCCACTTCAAAAGCTCATGGTCCAACTTTGAAGTTCATTCCACTTCAAAAGCTTTGCCTTGAAGTGTGTTATGGAGAGAAATGCACACCAAGACATCCTGAATTTTAAGGTTTATCGACAATTACTTCCTGTGGTGAAAAATAAAAGCAAAATAATAAATGCGGGAAAGTCAGTCTCAAAGAAAACTTGAAGAGATATAGACATCAAATTTTCTGTTATTAAAAAACAAAAAATGCTTTTTTTCGTGGTTTATTCTGAGTAACTTTCAACCAAAAGATACAATGTTGTTCATTCTAAATAAGATAATATTGTAAACAGTTTGAGTATTTTTTAAAATCCTAATAAATTTTAAAATTGTGTTAAATAGAAACCCACACATAGAGCCTAGGGTAAGAAAGAGTAGTGTTATTTGTCTCTGTCATGTAACAATAATTTAAAGTGTTACTTAGTGCAATGAAGAACAGAAGAAAGGTGGTATAAAAGATAAATACCATTTGCTTGTACTTAGAAGTTGTATTTAAACTCTGGTAGTTCCTTAAGGACAGGGGCATTTGTCTGTTTTGTTCACTGATTTGTCTCTTTCATTTTATTAATGCCAGCCGCATTGTAGATGCCCAAAAAACATTTGTTAAATAAATGAATCAATCACTGATAAGTCACTAAGAAGATACAGAAAAAAGATAGCAAAATGTTCTCAGAAATAGAACATGATGGTTTACTACTCACAGATCATTAAAAAATCTAGAGCCAGAAGAAACCTTAAAAAATTATGTAGACCTTTGCTCCTCAGAGTATAAGGTTCGCAGACCAGGAACACTAGCATCACCTGAGACTTGGTTAGATGTGCAGTCTCAAAGCCCACCCATATGTACTGAATCAGAATTTGCATTTAAGCAACCCTGGGTGATTCACATGCACAATGAACTTTGCAAAGCCCAGACTTAGATGACTCTGATGCTCACAGCAGAGTTGTAACTAGGGATCTAGGGATCAAGTGTGGTCACCTACCACAGGATGGGTTGTAAATGAGAGGCCTAGGGAAAAGGGATCCCACAGCTGGTACGATACAGAGTCAGTCTGAGGAGCAGGCACAGGATCTAAAAGGAAACAAAAGTCTCTGATCCTAAGCTGAACAAATTGTCAACAAAATATGGTGGAAAACCAAGTAGACATACTTCCCAAAGTGGGGGAGAAGGATAGCAGTGGTCAATTCAGATCGAGTTCTTGGAAGTCCAGAAAGGTAGTAAGCACCTTTGGGCTTCTTAGATGATCCACATAGGTGACAGAGCTTTGGACATTGAGCTGGGACAGAAGAGAAGGGCTCTGAGGTGGGGTGACAAAAGAAGGAAAGAAGAAGGGAGGGAGGGAGGGAGGGAAGGAATCCAGAAATATGTGAGAAAACCAGAAGATAGCATCAGGAACAGGAAAAAACAATTTCTATTAAAGGAAAAAAAACTATTTCTATTAAAGATCTACTACATGACAGACACTGAACCAGATGCTTTGCATAGAGTATCCGGTTAAACTCCATAAGATAGACATTATTATCTGAATTTCTGGATTAAAAAAAAAGAAAAAAAAACTGAGGCTCAGAGAGAAAAAAAAAACAGTCATCTCAGAGGAATTGCCTATGAGCAACACATACAAAGAGCTCAGCTTCACAAGAAATCAGGAAACGCAAATCAAGACCAAAGGAGATCCCATTTTATAACTACGGATTGATAAAAAATGAAGAAGCCTGACAACATCAAGTGTTGCAGCAGATGTGGATTAATAGATCTCTTATACATTACTAGTAGGAATATAAATTGGTATAACTCCTTTGGAAAAATTTTTAGCATCACCTTATAAAATTAAAGATATGCATAACTTTCGACCTAGCAATTCTATTTTTAGACATATAGTTTAACAAAAGACCATCTTGCATATGTGAACAAGAGGACATTAAAGAGAATTTTTGTAGCAGCATGAACTAATAAGAACCAAACTGGAAACAACTTCAGTACATTGACTGAAGAGCAAGATAGATAAATTGTGATATAGTCATATAATGGAATAGTATACTGCAGTGAAATGAATGAATCAAAGCCACATTCAGCAATATGGCCGAATTTTTGTGATATTACATTTAGAAAAATAAGCAAGTCTTAAAAGACTATGTATAAAATGAAACTTTTGTTTTTAAAGTTCAAAAGCAAATAAAACTAAATGTTGAAGCAAATGTGAGCACTAAAGCTAAAAAAATAAGGCAAGAGAACGATAAGCATAAAATTCAAGTCAGTGATAACAGGAAGGGTAGAGGCAAACGGAGGGAACAAAGATCAAAGTTGCACTATGGCCCTTGAATTGGATCATGGATTCAAGGATATCTTTTATATTATTAAATAAATAAACCCAAAGGCCAATGACTAGACCATATAATGAGCAAGGATGATGACTAATTCAGTACTGTACACTGGGCATCCAAATTTGGAAAAGAAAAAGAAAAGGAGGGAATAATTTTTCAAGTATTATATTTTTTTGATCAGGTTACAAAAATCAAGCTTGTTACAAAAACTATCACATCATGCCATCATATAATGTAATCAGAAACATTTTATTAAAAATCATTTTCTTTATTTTTACCTTAAGAATTAGTACATATATGCATTTAAAACCAGGATTTTGTTAACTCTAAAATAAAATAAATTTGTTTGCATAATTGTAGTTTCAATTTTAAATTTCAATCAAACCTTTTTTTATTTACTAAATTTTCTGTTCGAAGTGGTATTACTTTAATTGGTGCTTTCCTAGAATCAATATTAAACTAATATGACTTTTCCATATTAGAAAGAGCTTCCTTATGTTAGTCCCAAGTCTGTCCTTTGTAATTTCTCTATGGGCTCCATTTCTGTCTTCTGGGATGCTTCTCTACTTATTTGAAACCACCTTCCTTCCAGAGTTCCACTTCCTCTGTTACAAATCCTGCTCTGAGCACTCCAACACTCAATGATTACTGTCTTTTATGAATCACTGTCTGCATCAGTAAATTGAAACTAACGATACTTTAAATCTTTAATTGAATTTATTTGCTCATTCCTGGGTTCCTCAGCTACATAATAAGCTACCCAAAGGCTGCTGCCTTACACATTTTATATCTCATAATATTAGAGATTTGGAGTGTCAAACACTCACCATTCCTCCCATCCAGGCCCTTCACGGTAGAGAATAGACACTGGAAGCTGTATAGAGATCTAAAAATCAGTTTCATTAATGATGATCTAATAACTAAAAAAACAAAACAAAAACAAAAACAAACAAAAACAAACCAAGACTGATAAAGCTAGATTGGAGAATATAGCTGGAATCTGAGGCCAAACTGTGAGCCTTTGAAAACGATTGAGGCTGCAGAATAAATGGGAACTGTCAGACTTTTCCTTCTGTACCTCTAGTCCCTTAAAAAGTCCCACCCAGTGGGCCTATGATGTGGAGAATAGTCATGTAGGCCCATCTTGCATGAACATAGGCCATAGGCATTTCCTGAAAGAGAAATTTCCCACTATCAGGCAATAGCACTGACCAATAAACTTGGGTAGTCCATTTAATTAGGTGAAAAAGAAAGAAACTGAAGTGTTCATTCCATTAGTGTTTCATCCAGTGGGAAAAGAGTAGCACTCTCCTCTTGTAGAAATATGAGGGGAACATGGGCATCTTCTGTTGAATGAATGAATGAACAAATGAATGGACTGAAAATACTCATGGGACAAGATGCAAATTGTTTGTGATGAGGCATGCCTCTATACAAAGATAAATGAACACAGATATTCAGAGGCAAATGACTTCCAAACTCCAACCCTATTGGTTCATTGGACAATAGCTACAAGTCAAGATGTTGTAAACTGAGCTGTTATTCCCCGTGGGTACAATATGTCTGGAAACATATTTTATACCTAAAGAAATGAAAATAAAGCACCAACATATGTTTTTAAAACAACTAAATAAAAAGCTACATATAAATGTTTCTTATGTGTGTGGCGGGGGGGTTCTCTAGCTGACTTGGACTAGATGAGGCTTTTTTAAATATATGTCCAAAGACATGTCTCTTTCCCAATCAAACACCATATTCAAACAAAGATGTTCTTCTTTCCTCCAAGGAGCTTTGATCTGCATTAAAAATTAAGGTCATCTTTTCTACAATTATCATTGCCCATGCAATGTGCATGAATGGGCCCAGAAGCTTTTGAACAGTAAATGGTAAGAGGGTCGGGGAGTGGAGGGGAGAAGAGATTGCTGTTTCCATAGTGACTTCTTCACCGTGACCAAAAGATGCAGCGGAACAGTCATTCATCCTGGGTCACATTCTTTAGGCTGTCATCCATAAATAAGAATCAGGGTCAGGACAATAAATAGCATAAAAACAGCGATGGAGGGACTGTTGGATCAAACTATTTATGAATGTCCTGTGCCAGTGAGTGTCTTAAGACTGTCTATTCATGGGGCACCTGGGTGGCTCAGTTGGTTAAGCACCCGCCTTAGGCTCAGGTCATGATCCCAGGGTCCTGGGATCGAGCCCCACATCGGGCTCCCTGCTCCACAGGAAGCCTGCTTCTCCCTCTCCCACTGCCTGCCGCTCCCCCTGCTTGTGCTGTCTCTCTCTGTCTCTCTGTCAAATAAATAAATAAAATCTTAAAAAAAAAAAAAAAGACTGTCTATTCATATCCTAGTCTCTGTTTTTTTAATTAACTCAGAAATTTTAAAAGTGGAAATTTATACATATTAATGCCTTTCGGGACCCAGAAATAATGACTCTTATTCATCATTTCTAGCAAAATGATAAACACCACAATCTATTTGGAGTGGAGAGAAAGAGGAGTGTCAAATATCTACAGCAAAGAGTGAAGTAGACATACATGTGGAGCTATGGGATATAAAAATAGGAAGTAGTAGGGTTTTTTGTTCCTTCTAAGTTATTTAGCTTCATTGGATTAGGCAAATAAATACATGCAGAGCTGGGATAAGCTCTGTTATTAGCTTTCCATCTTTTCACAGGTTGGTGGCATCTACCATCATGAAAGGAGGGAGAAAGTTGCTCAATGACCTAGGTCGACATATGAGCCATGTCAAAAGTAAGAATATAATCGCCTATTTGCGGCGATTTTTGCTTGTTCGATGGGCCAATTCAGCTGGACAGTTTATAGGGTTTATAGGGTATGACTTTCCTGAGAGGACAATTCAAAGGCCTGGCACAAAGAAACACAATCATTATAACTGGCAACGACCACAATGCTCTGTCAGCATCAATTTAGTAATTTTCTCCTGTAGATTACCAATTTTATCTTAAAAGTGCATTTAAGTACTGACAGAGGTATGAATATTGGTTGTAAGTGTTTTAAGGAAGTAGAGTGAGGAAAAGCAAACAATGTCTTCCCCCAGGAACTTACAGTCTGGTCCAGAGGTGAGAAAACAAAAGTGTGATAGCTGGTATGTCCAGGAACAAAAAGGTACTCTAAAAAAAGTGAAATCACTAATTTGAAAAGATACATACACCCCTATGTTTATTGCAGCATTATTTACAATAGCCAAAATATGGAAGCAGCCCAAGTATCCATGGATGGAGGAATGGATAAAGATTTATATATACAATGGAATATTATGCAGCCATAAAAAAGAATGAGATCTTGCTATTACAACAATATGGATGAACCTTGAGGGCATAATTCCAAGTGAAATAAGTCAGACAGAGAAAGACAAATACCATATGATTTCACTCATATGTGGAGTCTGAAAAAGAAAACAAATGAACAAACAGACAAAAACCATAGAAATAGACCCATATATACAGAGAATATACTGATGGTTGCCAGAATGGAGAGCTTGGGGAGGATGGGCAAAATGGATGAATGATAGTGGGAGGTACAGGCTTCCAGTTATGGAATGAATAAGTCATGGGAATAAAAGGTACAGCATAGGGAATATAGTCAATGGTACTGTAATAGTGCTGAATGCTGACAGATGGGAGCTACACTTGTGGGGAGCACAGCATAATGTATAGAGGTGTTGAATCACTATGTGGTACACCTGAAACTAATGTAGCAGTGTGTGTGAACTATACTTCAGTAACAACAAAAACAATTGATGAGGAAGCAAAAAAGAGAGAGAGAGAGAACTATGGAGAATGCCTATCTTTTTTTTTTAAAGATTTATTTATTTATTTTAGAGAGAGAGAGAGAGAGAGCGGGGGTGGGGCAGAGGGTGAGGGAGAGGGAGAGAGAATCTCAAGCAGACTCCATGCTGAGCACAGAGCCCAACAAGGAGCTTGATCTCATAACCCTGAGATCACGACGTAAGCTGAAACCGAAGAGTCCAGTGCTCAACCGACTGAGCCACCCAGGTGCCCTGAGAATGTCTATCTATAAAGGGCAGAATGGGGAAAAGAAATCCATAGAGATAGTAAAAGCAAAAAGGTAGGAAAATTACAGGGATTCAGTATTATGGAAGTCCAGAGAGAGAGTAATCAAATATATGAAATTAAGACAGAAGTCAAGAAGATAAAGACTGAGAAATTCCCATCGGATTTATATATTTTCGCTTTGCATTGTATTAGTTATCTGAAGGCAATTTCAGTAGAGTATGGGAAGATAATGAAATAAACATTTAACAAACAGTTTTTATGTTCTAAGCATTTTACATATATTATCTCATTTAATTTTTCCACCCTAAAATGTAGATATTATTGTCACTATTTTACAGATTAAGACAAAACTGGCATAAACTCACACAGTGAAAAATACAAACCAGGGTTATTTAACTACAAAGTCCATGCTCTATGCCCAAAAATCTCCCCAGGATTTAAGAAATAAATGAATGGTTAAGGATACTTTTCAAATTCTCTCTGTAAGGACATACAAATAGCCAGCACTTATTGAGTACCTACTATTAATAGGTCTTGTTCTGAGTGCTTTGCTTATATTACCTTAATCATAACAACCCTGTGAAAGGGCTATGGGGGACCCAGCTGGACCATGCTCCCCAGAACTGAATGGGAGCATCTCATCCCAACTCAGAATTCAGTAGGTCGTGTTGGTAGCTTGAAATCAGCCAGGGCGGAAGAATTTACACAATGGAAATTGGCACACACACAAATCAGTGCTTCCTCTCTGACCTGTCCCCAGAACCGCTTTAACAGAACACCACTGTTTACAGAAGGAGAGCTCTCACACAATGTCACACAGCTAAAAAGAGGCACAACCGAAACTGAACCCAGGCAGGCCACCTATAGGTTCTAGATTTTGAACCCTTGCCCTATATTGAGATACTTGAACTTGAAATGGTGGCACGATCAAGTAAACACATGTTGAACCCAAACACCTGCTAGGTTTGGAGGGGGAGCAAGCAGAGAAGGCAAAGTGAAGATATAAAAAAGACATCACACATGATGTGTGATTGCGTGGGAGGACAAGCGAAATGGAATCATGAGCTCGGATAATCAGCTTTGGACTGAGCAAGGACAAAGGCCAGTTTTACCTAGAAAAGAAGCAGACAAAGGTCTAGTGAGTCTACATGGGGATTTTAAAGGTGGCAAGGAGGAAAATTAAGGCATGCATGTGATACGGGGCTCACTCTTGTCTGTAAAACTGAAGCTAAGGTTATTTGTCACGAGATAGAGGAACAGAGATTAGTTGAAAGCATTTAAAAAGCAGGAAAGTTTTGAAATCTCATTATCGACAGTGTCTCATCAGCCCTGTCTTAGATATTTGAAAATGAATATTATGTGCAGAAAAATGGTAAGTGAGAGGTTGAAAGCCCACCATGCGGGTAATATCCTGCAGTTTGCTAAACGGATCTTGCAAACAACCACTTCCTTTATTTAATTTGTGGCGCATGTTCTGCCGTTTGCATACCTGCTGTCTGGCTGGCAGGGCTGCATTCCCCTGTCAGACAGTGTGGAAGGAGCTGCTTTGATTTACTGAGTTAGCATTCATTGCTTAGGGAGATGAGTGATTAGTAAAACACAGTGGGATGATGAAGTATTTGCACTTATTTTGACCACAAGGGTGAGACCTCTGAGAAATAAACCAGAAATCTGTCCTCAAGGAAATGTGCTTGCAAGCAATTTCATTTTATCTAAAATAATTAAAATAATGTATTTGAATCTTAGTAGTGATCACTTCTCCAAGATTTCCTGAGAATATTCATGTGAGTTTAACGGTTTTCTGGTAACCAAATTGGAAGCAGAGGACATCTCTGAAATGAATGTGATATGGTTTTTGAGCTATTCAACTTGTGGAGATGGGGCGCCTGGGGGGTGCTCAGTTGGTTAAGCTCCCAACTCTTGGTTTCAGCTCAGATCACGATCTCAGGGTCGTGAGATCGAGCCGTGCGTGGGGCTCTGCGCTCAGCGAAGAGTCTGCTGGAGATGCTCTCTTTCTCTGCCTCTCCCTCTGTCCCTCCCACCCCCAGCTCATGTGCCCTCTAAATAAATAAATAGTAAATAAATAGGATCTTTAAAAAAATAACCATAAGATTAAAAAAAAAAGTTATTCAAATTGTGGAGAGATCGGGTTGACTCTATTGTTTTTGAAAACTTGCCAAAACATTTTTTCCTGTTATTATCTTTTTCCCCACAGAAGCAATGTCAGCATCCTGATGGCTGGTTTTACATTCTTTTACATGATAGATAGGAGGAAATGTCTTCGTGAGGTATCCGTTAGCATAGAATCGATGTTTTCAAGGTTGCTTACATTTTAATTTGAATGACTTTAGTAGGCAGTGAATAGTCAATTGAAGAGAAATAAGTTGAAATCTTTTAAAATCAGTTCATCTTGACAAAAGGGAACTTTGTAGAAAGAAATGATACATGCTTCTCTCTTGGACTCACTTCAGAGTTGTTTCCCTTTTTAATGGCGTCTCTCCCCCATGAGGGCTGATTTTCCAATGGTTGTTGCCATCTGGGTATTCTCTTAAAAGTCAGCGCCAGGCAGTACCTTACAGTCCCTCGGAGTCAGCCAAAGGTATAAATTCCAGCCCTTCCTATGGGACGTGGTGACACATGTCTTTGGAATCTATACCTGCCTGTTTTTATTTTATTTACTATGTGCAGTGGTTATTCTCCATGCGTGATCCCAAGCGAACAAGGACAACTCCTTGAGAATGACTCCAGAACTCTGTAGAGCTCCATGTCTGTAATATTTTCCCTCTTCATCTAGAGCAAACATCCTCAGAGACAATCACTGCACCCTGTACAAGAAATGAACGGCTGGGTTTGGGGCTGCTTTTCCTTTTCGCTGCTTATTGTATGGAGCCAATACTCCATATTCTGGGGCATTCTGTTGTCTGTGATGTACTTCTTAATAATACACCAAAGAGATCATTTTTGGCAGAGAAGGGCTAACAGAAACTTAGGTCCAAAAGGTCATATGATTTTTAAAACTTACATGGGCCACTTGTGCCAGTGACTAGAACAGCTAACTCAGGAAACCCAGCTACATTTCCCCTAGAGAACTGTGGCTTTGCTTCTCATGGAAGCATGTTAGTTCATAAATCCAAACCACTTCTCAAGCGCTATGAGTACAGCACACAGATCTGTCTATGAGGGAAAAAATACCTGGAGCTTCCTGGGGAATTATTCTATAAAGCACCAAATAAATAAAATAGGTCACATACCGGGATAGAAATAGAAATGAGGAGGCATTGCTCCTTTTTCTGTCATTCTGTATTTTTCCATGATTACTTTTCCTGTATTTTCCATGTTATTTTTTTCATGCTGCTTCAGCATCAATCGCAGATCCCTGTTATGCTGGGAATGGCTGGTTCCTCTGACGCTGGACTGATCCAGACTCTCACACCTCAATGCACCTGTTGGGGAGGGGCTGGGGAAGGTGGTGAAGAGGTCCTAGTTGGCCTGGAAGTAGTGTTCAACCTTTTAAAAAGGGTTGGGCAGAAGAGCCTGCTTTCCTGTTTCCTGTGTCATGTGATCCAACATGCTACACCTGCTCTCCCCAACTTCATCCCCACTCACATGCTACAAAGAGAAGTCTAGGGTTTTGCTATTTAAAAATGTCTTGCCCAATATGTGTGGTCTGTTTAGGTGATTTTTATAGATTAAACCATATGAAATGGACAATATTTAACCTACAAAAATGGCAATTCCATATGGTTCCCACCTAAAACCTCTATACAAATACCACCTTCCAGTACAGTGAAATATACTGCTAGTTTAAAAAATGTTCCTTTCCAGGCTATCAAATATTGTCTTTCCATTACATTTCCACAGTTCAATAATTAACCACATATCATTCTTTTATACTTACATCATGATATGAAGACATTTAATTGGTATTTCAGACTATAATTTGAGGAGAGAATTTTCTAGCCAACTATGGTTAACTTGCTTCTCTTTGTTGCTATTCCTACCCATATTGTATATTGCATTAGCAACTGTCTCAGGAAATAGACAAGTAAATGGCAAGTATAAATCAAACTGATTTTCCTGGTAGTTTATAGTTCAGGTAAATTTTTATTATGAACAAGGCTGAAATGAGGCTTAGAGATTAATCCAGCACCTACATCCCCTTTCCTTGGAGAAAATTGAATGCCAATTGCAGATGTAATGGTGAAATAGATATCTACATTAGCATCCATAAAATTTCCCAAACCTTCCAAGGTAATTTTCATCCAGTCTAATATAGGATATGTGATTATGTGAGGCCAGTAACACAAAACCAAGCAAAGTAATCCTCTAAAATACTTTTCAGAGGAAACTAGATATGCTGTGAATTCTCAAGAGCATTATGTTACAGAATTAATACTATATACAAAAAGCACATAAGAGGCTGAAGGCGTCTTGGGAAACAGGTAAAGTAGGCCATTACGCTAAAAGGAAACTTATATTTAGATAACATTTCTTTCTTTATTGGGGCCTACTAATTTGATGCATTTAGTGAAATACAGTATTGTTCTATTATACACTTAAAAAATCATTTAGCCCTCATAGAGATTATTTGTCTTACCTAGATTACTAAGAATTCTACAGCTTTGAAAGGAATTCTTCTCTAAATACTTCCAGTGCTTTAATCTTGTATCTCTTTTGTGGATTTCCCAAAAATAACAAAAATGGAATAAAACAGATTCTTTACATCCCTAGTTTTAGAAGAATCTCTAACATCTCCATGATATTCCTTCTAAATTGAACATCTTCATTTGGCTTCTAAATATTTTTTATTTTTTTATAGCTAGTGATTTCATAATAGAATGAAAAAATTTTATGTAGTTTTTTAAGTTCTTCATAAGTACACAAAACCATGGATTGACTGATATTTCACTAAATGTTTTCATCACGGCTTTTATATTTTGAAACTTAAAATGTAACCTTAAAACCTTACATTTGTAGCACCCCTATAATTTCGCCATTGTCCTTCAAAATGAACTTGATGATATCAAATGTTATATGCTAATTGTTAGCCAGTCACATTTCTTTCTCTAATTGTCTGCTTTTCTTTGAACTGTTCTTAAATTTTTGTCTTCTTAAAAATTCCTGTGAACAAAATGATGAAAGATTTCAAAAGCAAAATTAAAAGACAAGTTGCACCTGGGAGAAAATATCCACAACACGAGTAACAGGGAAAATATTAATACCTGGGCATTAGAAGAAATTTTAAAAGTCAATGAGAAATACTTTCACATCTAGAAAGATGAAATAGAAATGCTTTTCCCTATTCCTCTCACCAAGAACAACTAAAAACTAAAAAAGAAGGCAGATTGGCTAAGGACCTTGGGACTTCCTGGGCTTTCTTTTTACCTCAGATAGCTCAGACTTCATGCTAAAGTAGCTGCCAACCCAGAAATGCCAATAAGAAGTCCCAACAAAAGTCTGCTGTTTCTAGTCAAAGGACCAAGAGAGGGGAAACCTAGCAAAATGGAAACATTTTAGACAATTATCACTCTCCTCCACCAAACACCCAAGAAAACACTGGAACTCCATTCCTATTAGCAAATGGCCAGCAAAGGGCCAGTGAGCCAGGCTTCCACCCCAGTAAGGCTGTAACAAGGCACCCAGAAACTTTTCCACTGGGGTGGCATCAGAAGAGGTCTAGTAGAGACTCAGGACCTTCCCTGTCACCCAACAGTAATAAGACCATCCTTCTGTGGTGTCCATAGGAACCATCTGGGGAGCAGGAATTTTCACCATTACTCAGCAATAACAAAGAGGCTCTGCTCTCACCTGTCAATGAAGGCCAGGTAGGGAACCTAGACTTGTACTTCCACTTGGCAATACCAAGACAGAGCTCCCTGTCCGTACCAGAGCGGTATCAGGAAAAGCCAGACAAAACCGGAAATTTAAATAAGATTCAGAGTCTTTTAACATAATACAAATATTGTCTAAGTTTCTAGTGAAAATTACTTGTCATATGAATAAGGGATATCTCAAACTAAATGAGAAAAAAAGATCAATGAATGTCAACAGCAAGATGACAAAGATGTTAAAAGTGTCTGACAAAGGGGCACCTGGGTGGCTCAGTCAGTTAAGCATCTGCCTTCGGCTCAGGTCATGATCCCAGGGTCCTGGGATTGAGTCCTACATCAAGCTCCTGGCTCAGCAGGGAGCCTGCTTTTCCGTCTCCCTCTGACTGCCACTCCCCCTGCTTGTGCTCCCTCTCTCTGTCAAATAAATAAATAAATAAATAAATAAATAAATAAATAAATAAATAAAATCTTTTTAAAAAGTGTCTGACAAAGACTTTAAAGCAGCCATGATAATGATGCTATAATGAAAAATTTGGAACATGCTTGAAACAAATGAAAAAAAAAGGCTCGGCAAATAATAGACAGTTTCATCAAAGGAATATAAAGATGACACTAAGAAAAATGAAGTGTAAATTTTAGAACTGAAAACTACTATAACCAATATAAAAAGCTCAGTGCATGGGATCAACAGCAGAATGGAGAGGACAGAAAACAGACACCATGAATTGGAAAACAGAACAATATAAATTACTCAATCTGGACAACAGAGAAAATAGACCAAAAAATGAATAGTGCTGAAAAAAACAAAACAAAACAAAACAAAACCCTGTTAGCCCAGAATCCTATGCATAGTGAAAATATTCTTAAAGAATGAAGGGGAAACCAAGACATTCTCAGACAAAGGGACACTAAGAGAATTTGTCATCAGCAGACCTACCCTAAAAAATGGCTGAATACCCTCCCTCCTCAAGAGTTTTTTACCATCACTTTGCTATCGTTAAATAAACCTTGCTTTGCTGCCCACCAAAAAAAAAAAAAAAAGGCTAAATTAAGTCCTCCAAACAGAAAGTAAACAATAAAAGAAGGACCTTGGAATATCATAAAGGAAGAAAGAGCACAGTAAGCAAACATACAAGTAAAAAGCAAACAATCCCATTAAAGGATGGTCAAAAGACATGAGGTGACTTTTCACCAAAGAAGTTGTATAGATAGCAAACACATACATGAAAAGATGTTCAACATCATTAGCCACTAGGGAAATGCAAATTAAAACCACATTGAGATATCAGTACATACCTATCGGAATAGTTAAAATAAATATTAGTGGAAACGCCAAATGTTGTCAAGAATGCAGGGAATCTGGGGCACCTGGGTGGCTCAGGTGTTAAGCGTCTGCCTTCGGCTCAGTCATGATCCCAGGGTCCTGGGATCGAGCCCCGCATCGGGCTCCCTGCTCGGCGGGAAGCCTGCTTCTCCCTCTCCCACCCCCCCTGCTTGTGTTCCCTCTCTCGCTGTGTCTCTCTCTGTCCTATAAATAAATAAATAAATAAATAAACAAACTTAAAAAAAAAAAGAATGCAGGGAATCTGGACCACTCATACATTGCTGGTGGGGATGTAAAATATTATACTTCTTTGGAAAATAGTATGGCAGTTTCTTAAAAAATAAAGCATGCAACTACCATATGACTCAGCAGTTGCACTCTTGGGAATTTGCCCCAGAGAAGTAAAAATTTATGTTCACCCAAAAACAAGTCCACTGATACTTTTATGTGGAAATATTATACAGTCATATGATATGAATTCATATATATACTCATATGATATGAATAGCTTTATTCATATCCAAAAACTAGAAACAACCCCAGATGTCCTTCAAGAAGTAAAAGGTTAAAAAGACTGTGGTACATCCATACCCCAGAACACTACTCAGCAATAAAAAGGAATAAACTATTAATGCACACAACAACCTAGATGAATCTCCAGAGAGTTACGCTGAGTTAAAAGAAAAAAATAAACACCAAAAGATTACATGCTATATGATTCTATTTGCATAACATCCTTGAAATGAAAAATTACATAAATGGAGAACAGATTAGTGGTTGCAAAGGGTTAAGTAGAAGGTAGGTTTCAAAGGAAAGTGGGTGTGGTCATAAAAGGTAATTTGGAGGCTCTCTGTGGTGGTGGAAATATCCTGGTTGTGATATGATAGTATAGTTTTGCAAGATGTTACCATTAAGGGAAATGGGGTAAAGCTACAGAGGCTCCCTTTGTATTGTTTGTTGCAATTACAAGTGAATCTACAATTATCGCAAAATAAAAAGTTTAATGAAAAAGAAAAAATTAACAAGAAATTAATTTATAGAGTCAGTTCTGCCAATTTTTTCTTTATAACTGTGGTGTTGTATCTGCTTGGAAGGGCCTCGCCCTTCTTCAAGATTACAAAAGTATCCTCCTGTATATAATACTTTGATAGTTTTATTTTTAAAATACAGACCATTTCTCTGTTTGGATGTTGTAAAATCTGGGAAGCCACCACACCGCTCACTTTGAATCATAACACAGGTTTCTTGATAAAATACTAGATGTTCATATGCTCTTTTCACACCATCACCACCTTATCTACATCCTCGAAGAGACAAGGGGGTGATATTGGCACATCTGTATTGTCTCTTCAATTCCATAAACCATGCTTTTGACAGCTAAGATGGATTTTACAAGTTCTCAAAAGAAATTGCTATTAAAATACTTCATTTTTCCAGTGTGCTAGAAGTGTTTTTGTAAGCAAAACATAAACACTTAATGAGGTCATTGCCAATACTAAAAGTAGACCAGTAAATTTTCAGGGTAAATTTCTGCTGCACAGTAGTATTCTGGTTAAGGTCACCCCATCACCCCATGCAGCGGTGCAGGTATACACAACTCCAGATAGCCTGGTGAACATGGACTCCAACATGCACTAACTTAGGTGGCAGCCGAGTCACCCTTGGGTCCATTCCCTCTCTGCCAATTTGCAACATCCAAGTGCTGTAGACCGTGACTTTGCGATAGAAGAAAAGCTTTGGGTGAAGGGAGGGGGGTTTAGTAGGAAAGGCAAAAAGAAAGTCTCATCAGGAGAGAAGAGTGACTCAGCCTCCTTCTCAACGCCCTGACCAGGCATTTCACTGTACTGAGAGGTAGAAGGAAAGGTCCCCTTTCTCTACCACATCCCCCCAGCTCCCAAGCTCTGGCTTTCTGAATCTTGAATCAGACCCCCGAATTCCCGAGTGCAGAAAGAGGAAGGATCACATAGGAAATGGACCCAGGACAAAGAGGCAGCCCACGGGCTTGCCCTGCCTGAGATCATGGGGCTTCCTAACATTTGGAACATAGTTTTTCTGACATTCTACAGCCCGGGGTTCAGAAGTGCAGCCTGGGGAGATCAAAGAAATTACAATAACCCCAGGCTTCTGGTAAGCCCAGAAACATGTGATTGTCATGAGCCGACAAGTGACCACAGATTTGGCGTCCTGCTAAATGTATTACTTGGGTTTCCATAAGCACTGACCAAAAAATCTCAAATTTAGCTTTTAGCTTTCTTGAGAAAACAAGAAAATGACATTATATCAAGTATACACGGTCGAAGAGAATAACTGTCTTAATGTCCTCAGAATGTTGAATCATGAAGACTGATTATGATGGGGAGCTGCTGAGTGTTAGCCCCAGTCGGCTCTGAAGAGAGACCTAATCTTGTAGGTAGAATGTCTTTTATCAACTTCATTTGCTCCCTGCTGAAAATGAATGAGTATTCAGTTTTAACAAAAATATAAATGTAAAATGAAATACAAAATAGAAATCTAGCTTTTTCACTCAGGTTATTAGAGAACTAACAAGAACTCTGCATTTCTGAAGTAATCCAAACACATTTTTACTGGTAAATTAGACATTGAGAATCAATGTGAATGTTTTGCAGATTTAAAACTACAACATTTATATGAGTAAGGAGAAAGCAACCCAGAAGCTGAGTTTGGTTGAAATACCACCTGCACCTTCGATTTAGATGATTCATTCAGTTCTAAGAGTCCAAAGTGCCATTCTTGGGGAGGTGCTCCACATGCCTGTAAATCCAGAGATTATCAGAATTCAAACAACTCCTTATGCTTGCAATCCGATTTATGTTAGATGTTAGAAATACTCACAGCAAATGTTACTTGAAATAAGCAGGGAATAGAAATACCTTTTACTAATTTGTACTGACATTTTTTTGGCTTAGTTTTCTCATAATAGGATTATATCCAACAGCTACATGCTAGTCACAACACTAATTGCAGAGAACATACTGTTCTCTGCAATTTCTAAAAGTTTACCACT
Source organism: Phoca vitulina (assembly GCF_004348235.1). Lineage (NCBI taxonomy): Eukaryota > Metazoa > Chordata > Mammalia > Carnivora > Phocidae > Phoca > Phoca vitulina. The sequence continues at coordinate 5,973,816 of NW_022589774.1, read as the reverse complement.
AAAGTACAGAATCCTTGTCCACTGCTTTTCTATAGGTTCAGTTACTGTTACTAGTAACAATATTAATAATAATATATTAATAATATTAATATTAATAATGGCTACCTTTCTTGAGCATTTATAATATAAATCATAAAATAAATCAGGTGATCCTCACAACAGCCCTGTGAGGCAGATACTATTATAATACTATTATCATCATATTGTTATATATTATTGTTTCTTTTAAATATAAAGAAATTGAGCCTTGGAGAAACTGAATAACCTCCCAATATCACAGTCTATAAGTGAAAGAGGCAAGATTGGATCCTGATCTCTCTGTCTCCGAAGCTAGCTTGACCCGCTAAACTAGACGGTTATTCTCAATTCTGTCCCCAGGTCTGTGTAATGCAGGAACAAGAGAGCGCCTCTCAGCTCCAGACCATTAGGGATGCCTTCACATTCCCTGAAATATGTTGCATTGGTGAGTTTTCTCTGGATTGAGGTGGAAAGGTAACTCTTTACTGAATGTTCCCTAGAAACACTTCTCCTACTACTTAGACAATGCTTCATCCATATGCAGGTAATAACCATTACAAGCACCTCTAAAGTACTTGCTATGGGCCAGGCCTTCTTCTAAACACTGTATTTATATTAATTCATATAATGTCACCTAGGAACTAGTACTATTGTTGTCCCAACCTTACAGCTGCAGAAAAGAAGCTTCCTGAGAGTGCACAGTTAGTCAGCAGCAGAGCCAACACCCACACCAGGTAGTGTGGCACTAAATTGCACTGTAAGATCCCCTAACATTTCTGAGCAGGAGCTGTATGCTCAGTTCTGTCCTGGGCTCCAACAAGGCTGCTATGAACCAAATGGACTAATCTCCTGGGGCTAATAGTCTGACAGGAGACAGATATTAATCACTTCAATACATATGCGATTACAAACTGTAATAAATACATGAAGGAAATAAAGAGGAACCTGAGAGAATATAACAGGAGCCTGCTTTAGGCTGGGCAGGCCTCTATGGGAAGCTATATCTAAGATAAACCCTGAAATGGAGGAGGAGCCAGGCACAGGAAGGCTCCAAGACCAGAAGGAGGCAGCATGTGGGAGCAAGGCTGAATCAGGGGACATCCTGACACTAACTCATTTCTTTATTATTTTAAAGTTGTAAGAACATGCTAAACTGTGGCTCATTCTGTTTGTTCTTCCACAGGCTGGCAACAAAATAGTAGATCCCACAGCCCCCATAAAACTTTGCAAAGAGGGTACCGAGACACGCATTTGTCAATCCCTAATCTATCACCAATCTTGAAGATACAACAGGGTTGGAGTTGAAAGGCTGAGAATAAGAATTTCTCTGGAGAAGCTGTCATTTTGCTCTGCATCCACTCCCTTGCCTTATCTCTCCCACAAAGGGGAAGAAAAGAAGATGTTTTATCCCACACATTGAGACCTAGTGAGGGAGTTCCTAGTGAGGGAACCACTCAGTGGACCAATGCTGATTCAGCTGAAATATCTGAAGCCATGTTAAAGAGCAGCATGCACAAGAAATGGCAGCATTGAAAGTGAACTGCACTTTTACATAGGCAAGGATGTTGAAGAGGTTCACATGAACCATATATGGGTCTTGTGGGAACTAGACTAGAGCCATCTTCAAAGAGATCTTGCCCAAGAGGTTTATCAGAGAGCCTTGTGAAGTGGAAGCCCCAGTGTCCAGGGCCTGAGCGTTTGCGCTGTTAAGTGGCCAGCCATATCCCACATCACAGAAGTGGTCATTGGAGAATCCCAGTGAGAGTTTCCTAGAAACCCACAATATGTATCCCAAGGGAAAGACCACAAACAGATCCAAAGATACATTTGCCAAGCCTCATGAACACCAGGGACAGTTGGTAAAAATACCGATCTCTGAATACAGGAGTCAGAAGTCTGGACTAATGAACAGAGGTTGGAAAAGTAGAACAAGGTAGGGGTGTGGAAGAGAAGCATCCATGATCCCTTTCCCATTGCAGGATCCAGGAACTGGCAAGAGGGAAATAGTTTTGTTTTGTTTTGTTTAAGATTATTTATTTATTTATTTATTTATTTATTTATTTATTTGAGAGAGAGAGAAAGTAAACGAGGAGGAAGGAGGAGAGGCAGAGGGAGAGGGAGAGAGACAAGAAGACTCCGCACTGAACGCAGGGCCCATCGCAGGGCTGGATCTCAAGATCCCGAGATCATGACCTGAGCTGAAATCAAGAGTCAGATACTTAACTAACTGAGCCACCCAGGCGCCCCAGCAAGAAGAAAACATTTTAAATTTGACTGAAAGTCCAAATTACATGTATCACACAGAAGTGGGTCATTTACAACACTGAAATAGAATTGTCCCTGTGACAGGAAGTGTCCTACAGACTTCACATTATCTAACTCTAACTGGAAAAGCTATAGGATGTAATAAAGAATTTATCTAGGAGTAGGGAAGAAAGGTAGATCTCACTGAATAGGGTTGAAGATTCCTCGGTGGATTACAAAGAAAATTGTCTTTATTGTATTTAGTATTGTATATAGTATAAATACTCAAGTATTTATTGAGTGCCTACAACCTTCCATGTATAGTTTCAAAACTTGGGATATATCGGTGAACAAACCAAATATCTGCCTTCATGTAGCTTACCTTCTACTGGGACAGGAGGAGGGGCGGTTTGGATGAGAGACAAACAATAAACATGATAAACAGGGAAATTATATAATATGATAAAAGTGATTAGTGCAATGAGGAATTGATTGAGCTAAGGTCATTGAGAATGCCAATGAAGGGTAGCTTGTAATTCTATCTTATATCTCAATAAAATTGACATACAGCAGTTTGTTTAAGGTGTACAAAATGATAATATATTGTGAAATGATAACCACAATAAGCTTAGTTAACATCCATCATCTCATATAGATACCAAAAAAAGAAAAAAAAGAAAGAAAATGAAAAAAAAGAAAATAAAATATTTCAATTCTAAAAAGAAAGAGAGAGGGAGAGAAAAAATGTTTTTTTCCTTGTAATGAGAACTCTTGGGATCTACTCTCTTAACAACTTTAAAATATATCATACAGCAGTGTTAACTATAGTCATCATGTTGTACATTACATCTCGAGTGTTTATTCATCCTATAAGGGGGAGTTTGTACCTTTTGGCCACCTCATCCAATTTCCCCTCCTCTCCCCACTCTTTGGTAACCATAAATATGCTCTCTTTTTCTGAGTTTAGTTTTTTTTTAATCTTAGTTTTTACATATAAGAGATATCATACAGTATTTGTCTTTGTCTGACTTACTGTACTTAGCATAATGCCCTCAAGATCTACCCAAGTTGTGGCAAATGGCAGAATTTCTTCCTTTTTTATGACTGCGTGACAGGCCATTGCATATATATACCACATTTTCTTTATCCATTCATTTGTCAATGGACACTTAGGTTGTTTCCATGTCTTGGCTAGTGTAAATGATGCTGGTAGCGTGTCATTTTAAATCGGGTGTTTACTCTAGGCCTTACTGAGTGAGTGATACATAAGGAAGGAGATTGTTTAAAAACATAAGTCAGATCTTGTCACTCCTCCGCTCAGAACCCTGCAATAGGGCCTACACTCAGGCTGCTGTCAGGAATATAAATAGAAAGGATGGAAGCAGAGAAACTGCTCAGGGGCTACTGCAGTCACCAAAGGGGGAGACCATGGTGGCTGATGACAGCGGTGGGGATGGTGAGACATGGTGGTCACATTCTGGAGATACTTTATTTTTTATTTTTTTATTTTTTTAAAGATTTTATTTATTTATTTGAGAGAGAGAGAGAATGAGAGACAGAGAGCATGAGAGGGAGGAGGGTCAGAGGGAGAAGCAGACTCCCTGCCGAGCAGGGAGCCCGATGCGGGACTCGATCCCGGGACTCCAGGATCATGACCTGAGCCGAAGGCAGTCGCTTAACCAACTGAGCCACCCAGGCACCCCACATTCTGGAGATACTTTAAAAGAGAATCACGGTAGATGTGGGTGGGATGTTAAATAAAGGACTTAAGGTTGACTTCAAAAGTTTTGACCTAAACAAATGGAAATTTGAAATTACCAGATACTGACAGAGGGAAGACTATCAGCAGAACAGATCTGGGGTTCAAGGACAGTTTTGGACATTAATCTGAGATGTCCATGAGACCATCAAGTGGGGACGCTGCCCAGATGATCAGGTATGCGGATCTGGAGTCCAAGAAAGAGGTCTGGCCTGGAGCTACAAATTTGGGAGTAAAGACTGAGAATCGACTATAACTTACAATACAGACATTGATACAAGAGAAAAAGCAGCCCATTATAAACTGGCATGAGTGAATCACGAGGTGTCCAGAACCTAGGTGGAAAAGAAAAAAAAAAAAATAATTAATTTGCATTAGACCAGAACAGAGATGTCTGCCAAATCTCATTATTCAAAGAAATCCTGTATATATTCATATTCTTTGGTAATTTAGAACTTTTTTCCTCAATACTAGCTATTTTTCTAAAAATGCTCTGAATCTTTTTGTCCAGATTTTTGTTTGTTGACTTTCTTTCTTTTTTTTCTTTTTAGAGAGAGAGAGAGAGGGAGAGGGGACAGCGTAAGAGGGAGAAAGAGAATCTTAAGCAGCCTCCACGTTCAGCATGGAGCCTAATGCGGGGCTCAATCTCATGACTCTGAGATCATGACCTGAGCCGAAATCAAGAGTTGGACACTTAACCCACTGAGCCACCCAGGCTCCCCTGTTTGTTGAATTTCTTAAAATGAGAAATGCCATGTATCTTGCATACTCAGGAGAAGGACAGACACCAGGATTGAAAATGTGGTAGAACCTCTCTACTCTCAACACAGAAAATGTTCTCCTATTAAATTTCTCTCTTGTTTTATCTACTCATCTTTGCTCTTAGTTGACATATAATCTCTCAATTGTGTTTTCAGATGGCTGGCCTTGGTAAGGAAAATCCTGATCTGGCAATTTATTTCCAATACAGAGCACCACATATCTCTTAAATACAGACCAAGTTATTTTTTAAATAAGAGTGTTAATGTCTTTAAGCCAACCAGTCAGCTAAGAATTTTTTGGAGTCCTCTCTGTCTGTAAAGTATTATTTAGCTATCCATAATTTAAGAATTCAGAGCCACATTCCTGCCATTGTTCCTTGGTGAACCCCTAACCACAATAAAAAGGGAAATTTAGTCTCTCTCCCTGTAGGCCAGACAAAGAAAATTGCAGCTAAGAGTTCAGAGAGGCAAATTAAATGTCACTCTGACCCAAAGGTTTGGAAAGAATGTAAGGATTCCATTATGAAAACTGAGGGGGCCCAAGAAATCATGGTGGTAATGTCTAATGCAAAGTACACTCGTGAGCTGATTACATTTGCATGAAAAATGGGGCCTAGAACACGGAAGACACAGACAGTCTGTTCCATTGACTTCTGGACTTGAGGCAGAGACAAACTAGACTCTTCTGTCCTTAACAGTATTATGGCTCTGAGACGGTGAGTAATTAGGGTACAGGAAACAATGGAACAAACGCTGAAAAAACATGGAAGTGAGGATACACACAGCCAAACCAAGAAAAATAGTTGTAATATATTTAAACTCAGAGGATTGGGGCGCCTGGGTGGCTCAGTTGGTTAAGGGACTGCCTTCGGCTCAGGTCATGATCCTGGAGTCCCGGGATCGAGTCCCACATCGGGCTCCCTGCTCAGCAGGGAGTCTGCTTCTCCCTCTGACCCTCCCCCCTCTCATGTGCTCTCTCTCTTTCATTCTCTCTCTCTCAAATAAATAAATAAAATCTTTAAAAAAATAAAATAAAATAAACTCAGAGGATTTAGCTTTGATTTAGAAGGCATAGAAGAACTGGTTCCAAATCAGGCCAGGAGGGTTGTTTATTTTGCTTTGCTCAAGTCAGATCTAATGATCCTAATGACTTTAAATGTTTCTAAATTATTCCCCAGACTTGGGCGCCTGGGTGGCTCAGTTGGTTGGGCGACTGCCTTCGGCTCAGGTCATGATCCTGGAGTCCCGGGATCGAGTCCCGCATCGGGCTCCCTGCTCGGCAGGGAGTCTGCTTCTCCCTCTGACCCTCCCCCCTCTCATGTGCTCTCTCTGTCTCATTCTCTCTCTCTCAAATAAATAAATAAAATCTTTAAAAAAAATAAATAAATAAATAAATAAATTATTCCCCAGACTTGGTTAAATTTTGTATTTGGGCCATAGTTGAGACAGCAAATGCTGATTTATTTAACATTCAATCAACCCAACTCTCAATTTGCCGGCATTCTGGCCCTCTGTCTTTACAGTGAGTGTTGAAATTCATCCTCCCCTCTCTAAAATATTTCAAGGTTATAGCGTCCCTTTTAGAATTATCAGAGTATAGTTTCAGGATTAAGTTAACTGTATTGGCTTCTTTTTCCTTTTTCTTTCTGTCTTTCTTCTTTCTTCCTTCTTTCCTTCCTTTCTTTTTTTTCTTTCTTTCTTTTTTTATTTTTATTTTTTAGGCATATGGTATCTCTCTGTTAACCAGAACATTCAACTGAAGAGTGCTGTCCAATAGAACTCTCTGCAATGATGAACATGTTCTGCATCTGTATTCTGCATCATATAGGTACTAGCTACATGACTACTGAGCACTTGATACATGGCTCATGTGTCTAAGGAACTAAATTTTTAATTTAATAATTTAATTAAAATTTTATTTTTTTAATTTAAATTCAATTAATTAACATATAGTGCATTATTAGTTTCAGAGGTAAAATTCAGTGATTCATCAGTCTTGCATAATACCCAGTGCTCATTACATCATGTGCCCTCTTAATGTCCATCACCCAGTTACCCCATCCCCCCAACCCCCCCTCCTCCAGCAGCCCTCAGTTTGTTTCCTGAGATTAAGAGTTCTTATGATTTGTCTCTCTCTCTGATTTCATCTTGTTTTATTTTTTTCTCTCTCCCCTATGCTCCTCTGTTTTGTTTCTTAAATTCCACATATGAGTGAGATCATATGATAATGTCTTTCTCTGATTGACTTATTTCGCTTAACATAATACCCTCTAGTTCCATCCATGTCATTGCAAATGGCAAGATTTCATTTTTTGATGGCTGAGTAGTATTCCATTGTATGTATATACACCACATCTTCTTTATCCATTCATCTGTTGATGGACATCTGGGCTTTTTCCATAGTTTGGTTATTGTGGACATTGTTGCTGTAACACTGGGGTGCAGGTGCCCCTTCAGATCGATACATTTGTATATTTGGGGTAAATACCTAGTAGTGCAATTGCTAGGTCATAGGGTAGCTCTGTTTTCAACTTTTTGAGGAACTTCCATACTGTTTTCCAGAGTGGCTGCACCAGCTTGCATTCCCACCAACCATGTAAGCCAGTTCCCCTTTCTCCACATCCTCACCAACATCTGTCATTTCCTGACTTGCTAATTTTAGCCATTCTGACTGGTGTGAAGTGGTATCTCATTGTGGCTTTGATTTATATTTCCCTGATGCCAAGGGATGTTGAGCATTTTTTCATGTGTCTGTTGGCCATTTGGATGTCTTCTTTGGAGAAATGTCTGTTCATGTCTTCTGCCAATTTCTTGATTGGGTTATTTGTTCTTTGGGTCTTGAGTTTGATAAGTTCTTTATAGATTGTGGGTACTAGCCCTTTATCTGATAAGACATTTGCAAATATCTTCTCCCATTCTGTAGACTAGTGGCTACTTTATTAATGGATAGTGATTTTCTAGAACTACAAAGAAGGTACTATATACTATTAGCCTATAGATAAACACTGCCTTTGTGTGCAAATGTGTCTGCAAAACACAGTGATGTTTTCCATGTTCTAAGCAGAGGAAACATCATTTTTTTTTAAATGACCTGTGGTAGGCCATAGACAGGTCTGCTGTGGCACTGTTGACAAACTAAGAAGGAGTATTAGTTTCCTAGGGCTGTCATACCAAAAACTGGGTGGCCTGAAACAATATAAATGTATTGCCTCGCGATTTGGAGGCTATAAGTCCATAACCAAGGTGTTAGCAGGACCATGCTCTCTCTGACAGCTCTAGAGAAGAATCCTTTCTGGCTTCTTTTAGCTCCTGGTGCTTGCCAACAATCCTTGGTGTTCCTTGACATATAGATGCATTGCTTGGATCCTACGGCTGTCTCCTCCTTGTGTGTCTTTTTTTTTTTTTTTAAGATTTTTTATTTATTTATTTGACAGAGAGAGAGATAGTGAGAGCAGGAACACAAGCAGGGGCAGTGGGAGAGGGAGAAGCAGGCTCCCGGCTGAGCAATGGACCAGGACCCTGGGATCATGCCCTGAGACGAAGGCAGACGCTTAACGACTGAGCCACCTAGGCACCCTTCCTTGTGTGTCTTCATATTGCTTTCCCTCTGTGTGTCTGTCTCTATTTCCAAATTTCCCCTTTTTATAAGGACATTAGTCATATTGGATTAGGCCAACCCTAATGACCTCATCTTAATTGGTTACCTCTGTAAAGACTCTAAGTAAGGTCACATTCTGAGATATTGGGGGTTAGGACTTCAACATATCTTTTTTTGGGGGGGACACAATTCAACACATAACATTTGGTATAGCAATAGTGTTCTTGTATGGAAGTAGGTGGATCCCTGAAAGTTGACAGGGCCCCTCTCCCACACGAATCCTTGAAAGGCAACAGGACCAGGTCAGATGTCCTGGCAGGCTCCCATGTCCACGTACATAGCCTTGACCATACAACTCTGAGCAGAAGATATGGAGAAGTCTCATCCACCTGTTTGATCTTTCCCAGTGTCTTCGCTGCTCAGCTGGGTGCGGGTTTGGTGGCAAACTGAGGAGACAGCAACTTTGAATGGGACCCAAGGCATCCCACCAGACTGGCCTCTATGATCTGGCTTACACAGTGCTGCTTTCAGAACTTACCACTGTTCACACAGCCTCTTGGAAGTTTAGATAAAGGAAGCCATTTCTTTAAAAAAAAAAAAAAGTACACTTGTCCTTCTTTCCTTCCCACCCCCACCCCCATTCCCTCTGCTAAGTCAGTCTGATGGGTCTACTGTTCCTTTTTGTCAAGCAGCCTCCTTCTATCATGCAAGTGGTATTTTGCATTGCATCAAACTTTTAGGAAACTTGGTAATATTATGTAACACCCACAGGCAAAAGACACAAATCTCCCCCAGATGAAGTATGATCTTGGCAGCAGCTCAGAGAAAGCCACAGAACTTCATGAACTAGGCTGCTGAGTCTTCCTGGTACCATTGGAGACCTGAGATGAAGATGAGGGCTCAGGAGGGCAGAGAGTCTGAAAAGCCACAAAAGGAAGGGAAGAGGGTGTAAAGAGAACACAAACCAAGAACTAGGCCCTGGGGTGAGATGCTGAGGAAATCACTAGGATAGCATGAGGAGCAGGGGCTGGGAAAACAAAAAAAGAGAGAAGGCCATTTAATCAGCATCTCTAAGGACTGAGTAAGATGATGTCAACCAGAATGTCAATAATACTTTGTCAATGGGTTGAGTTAGACCAAAAGCTCCTTAAGGGGAATAAGAAAAGACTCTTATAAGTCTTTTTTATCAGCACCTAGTATAGTGCCTGGTGCATGGAAGGTACCCAATAAATGTTAAATAGATAAGCAAAAAAGCAAATGAATTTGGGGATTACCATGGGAGGTTAAAGTGCAGAAAAGACAGGCTCAGGTACTATTCCGGGAGCTTAGTTGGGAGATGGAGATGGAGAGCCTAAGAAAGGTGTCAGAAAAGAAGCGACAAAATGTGGAGAACAAAAGAAATCTTCAGTAATGTTGAATAAATACATGAAGGAAAGGAGAAATGAATGAATGAAGAGGTCAAAAACAACTGAGCTTTCTCACCCAAGACATTGGTGTTATAATGTGTCATCTATTCAGATAAAAACCTGAATACAAAGTCTCCCATGAAGATCACTCTGCAGGTGTGTTTGGTTTCAGCCACACAGGATTAAAGAATAGTTTTTGAAAAGATTCCACTGAACAAAAAATCCAGTGGACTCAGCTAATCACACATGCCTGTTCAGGCTTACTGCCATCAGCTCCGCTCCCTTGTCTCTTCATGGAGTCTGCTTTGCCCATGTGGGAAGGGCTGATAATTCACCAGTACAGTTTAGTTAAATGAGTTAGACTATTGAAATACTTTATATTGTTTGGTAACTCAGTACTATTCTTTTTTTTTTTTAATATTCATGTGACAATATATTAGAGGTAGATATGTATAAACTCATATAACTTAATATAGATACAGATGATTACATATTAAAGTATTTGCAGAAACCTATATATATATATATATATATACATACATAGTTTTTTTATTATGTTATGTTAATCACCATACATTACATCATTAGTTTTTGATGTAGTGTTCCATGATTCATTGTTTGTGTATAACAGCCAGTGCTCCATGGAGTATGTGCCCTCCTTAATACCCAACACCAGGCTAACCCATCCCCCCACCCCCCTCCCCTCTAGAAACCTCAGTTTGTTTCTCAGAGTCCATAGTCTTTCATGGTTCGATGTGCTATGGTGAGCGCTGTGAATTGTGTAAGACTGTTGAATCACAGACCTGTACCTCTGAAACAAATAATACATTATATGTTAAAAAAACCTCAGTACTATTCTGTGCCTTCCAAATGTTTCCCTGCCTCTCTAGCTGTCCCAGACCCATCTCCCCTCCAAAGGTCCTTCAGATTCTCTCCAGGATCCAAGAAATAAAGGAGAAATGCCAGGTGTCACAAGGAACCCTGCTATTGGACCTGCTCCACCTCCATGGCCAGTGTCTGTCCCGATGGGTAAGGGTTGTACCGTATCAGCTGTTAAATGTTAATAATAGCATTCCTGCATGTAGGCCACCTGCCTACTCCTCACAAGGCATCTGAATTTGCCACCTCTGCTCAAATCTTAGCTGCCTCTCCATCTCATCCACAGGTGCGGATCTGAAGTGCCTATCTTTCTTCTATCTCAAAATATTTGGCTTGTTGACATTATCCTTAGATAGCCCCTAGAATATGGTTTTGTTATAGCTCCATTCCAACCAGCATCTATGTTCCACCTCTCAGCTTAATTGCCTTTCAATCCTCTGCACAACTGCTAGTAAATTTGCATGATGTCTTCCCAGAAACCCCTCTCTGCATCCTTCTGTGGGCCTCCATCCACCGTGTGGTGGCTGTTTATTAGAGGATTTGAATACTAAAATTTTGGGTACTCTTTGTTTCACTAAAATTTAGGCAAAACAAAGCAAGAAGAGGAAGGTTTTATTACAGAAAAAGTTACATAGATTAAAAGGTTATTGTCACTTGCCTAATGAAACTTGAATAATCAGCAGATAAGAAAGGAAATCAGAAACATAATTTTTCTGTCCAAGTTCCTAAGTGTTTCTTAGATGTAAGCCAAGAAAATATCTAAAGTACTAGGAGCTCCATCTTAACACTGAACTCCTGTGGTGGCCAGAATCTGGCTGCATTTCAGAATAATAAGCATTTGGTTCAGAAGGCTATTTCCTTTAAACAAAAGGAAATAAAAAGGCATAAAATCTCAATCATCCAGTATGGGTGTTAGAATAAATTGATTACCCAAAACCTAACATGATCAGAGCTTTGCCAAGAGACTGGCAAGCACCAACTGTTGACATAGTCCAAATCCTAATCAGTTATTTGTAACAAGTGATTATTTAATAACCATTTGCATTCATCTTTACTCCTTCAGCCAAATGGAGGAGGGAAAGAAAGAGAAGAAAGCTCAGAGGGAATAAAAAGAGTTCCAGCCTTATTTTTTTCTCATTGTGAGTACAAGAAAATGTATCCATATGCAAACAAAAATCCAATGTTGCCAGTCACACCCAGCTGAGTGAAAATTAAGTCTCTTCTTTCCACTTCCAAAACTCTTGTTTTTCATTGTTCTTTCTTGCACTCTTTTTAATTAAGTTTTTCATTTTAATTCCAGCGTAGTTAACCTACAGTGTTATGTTAGTTTCAGGTATACAATATATAGTGATTCTACAATTCTATATATTATTTAGTGCTCATCATGATAAGTGTACTCTTAATCACTTTCACCTATTTCACCCCCCTTCCCCCACTTCCCCTCTGATATGCTTTGTATTAAAAGAGTACCCTCAGTTAAATTTACTTTTTTCCAACAAGAACAGTTTTTACCTGAAGCATACTTCAGGATACATGGTTCTAAAAGATATGTATAACACATTCCATCCAAGAAAAATAGAATACACATTTTTTCAAGTATACTCAGAAGAATCCCCTGGTTAAATCACATAAAAAGAGACATAACAAATACTACAAATTTAAGAAGACTGAAGCCATACCAAGTATATTTTCTGATCACAAGGGTGCAAAACTAAAGATCAACTGTAAAACAAAGCTGGAAAATCTACAATGTATATTTTAAATACTTAATATGTAAATATTAAACAATACAATACTGCACAAGCAATGAGCCAATAAGAAATCAAATGGCAGATCAAAATATGTCTCAAAACAAGAAAGAAAGAAAATACAATATTCTAAAACCTATGGGTTTTGCAGCAAAAACAGGCGTTCAAGTGAAATTTGTTATAGATGCATGTATTAAGAAAAAAGTTCAAATAAACAACATGATACCACAAGGAACTAGGAAAAGAAGAAACTTAGCTCAAATTTGTAGAGGAAGGAAATAAAAAAGAAAAGAAAGAAAATAGAGATCAGAATAAACAATCACATACCACTGAAAGTCATGGAACTTTTAAAGAGCAGTTGACTTATTGAAGAGGTCATAAGAGTACAAATACTGGATGAGGAGATTTGGTGTCCTGATGCTTCTCCTAAGGAGAAGAGTTTTTTCTCTTGTAACACATATAAAAGTATAAAATTACAAAGCAAAACATTAATTTTAAAAACATTCTATTCTTTCTTAGTTGTACTTTATTGAATGCTGAGTCCAGTTCATCAAATTCCTGAAATTCCAAAATCAAACTTTCAGTCAAGTACACTAAATAGTGATAAGCATGGAAAATTTAAAGAGAACACTCGGAACATATTTAAAACATATTGGTGGTTTACTGATAGACAATAAACAAACAAACCAAAAAATGTTTTAACAGCAGTTGTGCACCAAAAATAAATAAATAAAATAAGCAGCCTTTTTTCTATGTAGGGCATCGCAATAAAGAATCTTTCTCATTTCTTCCTAGACCAGTTTTGGTAAGAAGACTTGAAGTTGGTTGTTTGACTTTCTAACCTTTTACATTCCTCACAAGACAGCCCTCAACTTTCCAAGTTACTATCCTGACATCCCATGAGAAAAAAAAAAAATCTTATGTAACTGTCTAAAAATGTGATAGAACTGTCAAAGCATATGGAATCAGTTATATAAATCTTGAAAAACAAGTCAGTATTATTTATTCTCTCATGGTAGAAGTTATCAGCAAAACAGTTAATACAAACAAGGAAAAGCTATAAATGTCATCTGATGGAGAGATTGGACATGACCACACCCATTTAACTGCACAAGCACCGAGGGCCTGGGCGACATTATTATAGCAGTTCAACAGCAACTTGCTCTTGAACCTAGAGTGAGGTATGGATGCAGACAGTTCCCACCCCCAGGACACACCCCTGTACTAGAAAGCAAGGAGTGCAGAGTCAGCTACATCTCATCCCTTTCCACTTTGTTCAGGAAGAGCTGTGCTGGGATGGGGATCTCTGGCTGGAGTCCAAGAGACACGCTCGAGAAGGAGTCTGAGAAGGATAGATTTGTCGAGGTAATCTCTTGTGCTCCCTGAGAAGAGCCCCTGTCAGAGAAAATTGCTTCCTCACCTTAGGTACATACCTCAGATGTTCCTAATCCTCCAGCATTTTCCTTCTGATGTAAATGAAAGAGGGCCTTGCTGGGATGGTAAGTCCTTTCAGCCCCTACCCCTACCCTACATGGCCTGGGCTGGCTAGCAAGCAAAGGTCACCACAGCCACTTGTCAAGGCTGCTGTCAGGACCCTCAAGTGCATGCTCCAGCTCAGCCAAGATATGGGATTTGGGAGGGAGAAGAACTCTTTTCTGTGCCCTTTAATTGAGGATCCCTTCCTTCAAAATCCTACTAAGAAATATTCTAACCCATGAAACCTCCTCCTGACTTCTAATTAATCCCCTTGACCCAATCAGTCCATCTTGCTTTAAAGATTACAGTTTTACAATGGTAAAATGAAAGTATTCACATCCCTACAGTCTCAAAGGTCACGTGTGCCTCTCCTGGGATGCTTCATCTTAAGAAATTATTTCAAGTTTTGTGCCTCTGTGTTCTCAACTACAAAGTAGCTATTCGAGTATATTGGTTTTTATCTGTTTATTAAACATGTATTTCATGCCCAGGCCCTGGGAATCAATGATGGCTTCATAAGTTCCTCTTTCCTTGAGAAGCTAATGGTTTACCAGGATTACCCCCAAAGTGTCCCCATTTCATTTCCATGGTTTCATTCCTGCATTCCATAAATATTTGACAAGTTCATACCATATTCCAAGCATTATTCTGGGCACTATAGGTGGGGAAAGAAGAGAAGGAGGAAAGAAGAGGAGAAACAACATTCCATAATCTCATGGAATTTACTTGGGAGAGACAGTTTAAAAAGAAGTAGGAGGAGGAGGAAGAAGGAGAAGATGAAGAAGATGAGGATGACAAAGAACAAGAAGTAAAATACAAGCAGGTAATGAGCCCTGATGGTATAGATTGTATCAAGTTCTGAAGGAATTGGGAAGAGGAGGAAGTGCAACTATCTGGCAAGATTATTCCGAGCAGGGAGCAAAGCAGATGCAAAGCCCTGAAACCAGAGTGCCTGGCACCTCTGTAGAACAGTGAGGAGGCCAGAGAGAACAGAACAGAATGATGAGGTGAGAATAGGAGATGAGGTCAGGAGCACTTGGCATCCAGCTCATGAAGGTGATGTGAGGACTTTGACTTTTACTCTAAGGTAGAAGGGAGTCCACTGGAGATTTTGAGCAGAGGAATGACAGAATTCCAACTTTCTTTTAAAGGAAAGGCAAGGGGTGCCTGGATGGCTCAGCTTGTTAAGCACCTGAATCTTGGTTTCGGCTCAGGTGGTGATCTCAGGGTTGTGAGATCGAGACCTACGTCAGGATCCACGCTCAGCGCAGAGTCTGCTTGAGTTTCTCTCTCTCCCTCTCCCTCTGCCCCCACCCCCCTATGTGCTTTCTCTCTCTCTCAAATAAATAAATAAATAATAAAAGAAAGGCAAGCACAGAATCAGACAACTTAGTTAGGAGGGGACTTTACAAATCCAGGTAAAATATGACAGTGTCTTAGACCTGGGTGGAAACAGTTGTAACAGAGGTGGAAGAGATGCTTGGATGCTTTATGTATTTGTATGCCAGGATCTCTTAGTACTCTGTGTGTACTTCCATTGTGTCATTTACCAAGCTCTACTGTGAACTATTGTGTTGATTATCAGGACTGAGAGCTACCTAAGAGCAGTGACTTTGTCTTCCTCTTTGTGCCTAAAGAGAATGCCCTCTCTAGAAGGTGCTTAATAAACAGTATCTGATCCCATTTACAATTGCACCCAAAACCATAAGATACCTAGGAATAAATCTAACCAAAGAGGCAAAGGATCTGTACTCAGAAAACTATAAAATACTCATGAAAGAAATTGAGGAAGACACAAAGAAATGGAAAAACGTTCCATGCTCATGGATTGGAAGAACAAATATTGTGAAGATGTCAATCCTACCTAGAGCAATCTACACATTCAATGCAATCCCCATCAAAATACCATCCACTTTCTTCAAAGAAATGGAACAAATCATCCTAAAATTTGTATGGAACCAGAAAAGACCCCGCATAGCCAGAGGAATGTTGAAAAAGAAAAGCAAAGCTGGCGGCATCACAATTCCAGACTTCCAGCTCTACTACAAAGCTGTCATCATCAAGACAGTATGGTACTGGCACAAAAACAGACACATAGATCAATGGAACAGAATAGAGAGCCCAGAAATGGACCCTCAACTCTATGGTCAACTAATCTTTGACAAAGCAGGAAAGAATGTCCAATGGAAAAAAGACAGTCTCTTCAACAAATGGTGTTGGGAAAATTGGACAGCCACATGCAGAAGAATGAAACTGGACCATTTCCTTACACCACACACAAAAATAGACTCCAAATGGTTGAAAGACCTCAATGTGAGACAGGAGTCCATCAAAATCCTAAAGGAGAACACAGGCAGCAACCTCTTCGACCTCAGCCGCAGCAACTTCTTCCTAGAAACATCGCCAAAGGCAAGGGAAGCAAGGGCAAAAATGAACTATTGGGACTTCATCAAGATAAAAAGCTTTTGCAAAGCAAAGGAAACAGTCAACAAAACCAAAAGACAACTGACAGAATGGGAGAAGATATTTGCAAATGACATATCAGATAAAGGGCTAGTATCCAAAATCTATAAAGAACTCATCAAACTCAACACCAAAAGAACAAAGAATCCAATCAAGAAATGGGCAGAAGACATGAACAGACATATTTCCAAAGAAGACATCCAAACGGCCAACAGACACATGAAAAAGTGTTCAATATCGCTCGGCATCAGGGAAATCCAAATCAAAACCTCAATGAGATACCACCTCACACCAGTCAGAATGGCTAAAATTAACAAGTCAGGAAATGACAGATGTTGGCGGGGATGCGGAGAAAGGGGAACCCTCCTACACTGTTGGTGGGAATGCAAGCTGGTGCAGCCACTCTGGAAAACAGTATGGAGGTTCCTCAAAAAGTTGAAAATAGAGCTACCATATGATCCAGCAATTGCACTACTGGGTATTTACCCCAAAGATACAAAAGTAGGGACCCGAAAGGCTACGTGCACCCCGATGTTTATAGCAGCAATGTCCACAATAGCCAAACTGTGGAAAGAGCCAAGATGTCCATCAACAGATGAATGGCTAAAGAAGATGTGGTATATATATACAATGGAATATTATGCAGCCATCAAAAGGAATAAGATCTTGCCATTTGCAACGACGTGGATGGAACTGGAGGGTATTATGCTGAGCGAAATAAGTCAAACAGAGAAAGACATGTATCATATGACCTCACTGA
>NW_022589774.1:5841592-5956694 GCF_004348235.1 Phoca vitulina | reverse complement strand
AAAACTAATGATGTAATGTATGGGGATTAACATAACAATAAAAAAAATTAAAAAAAAAAAAAAAAAGAAAGCACGCTCTCCCTAGGTGTGGCGTTGTCCTAAGCCAGGAAAGAGGGAAACTTCCAGCCTTGGGTTTCCGAATGGGATTCTAAAAAGAACTTGTCGGGCCGGCTGGCGTCTAGCTTCTTGGCCTCCTGAATCCCTTTACTCTCTACTTGGGGGCAGAGGGTAATATATCACACGCCTTGGACTGGGGATCAAGACCAGAGCCTCAGTTTTGCTTTGCCACAAACTTAATAACCTCTTTAGGTCTCTTCTTGAGTGGTAAAATAGGACCCACTTCATAGGATTATTAAATATCAAAGGCTATAAAACATTTGAAACGGCAAGGATTCCATTTGGCAAATACGGTATTTTTATGCAGATAAACTTTACCCTCTGAGCATCCTCAAGGTGCCCTAGAAGAGAGAGGAATAACAAAGTACAGTCATCTTTTTTTTTTTTTTAAAGATTTTATTTATTTGACAGAGAGAGACACAGCGAGAGAGGGAACACAAGCAGGGGGAGTGGGAGAGGGAGAAGCAGACTCCCCGCTGAGCGGGGAGCCCGATGCGGGGCTCGATCCCAGGACCCTGGGATCATGACCTGAGCCGAAGGCAGACGCTTAACGACTGAGCCACCCAGGCGCCCCAAAGTACAGTCATCTTATTCATCAGCCACATTCTTTGCACCAAGGGAATGGGGGCTGATGAGAATTTTGTGGGCTGGAACTCCCATCTACAAGTGAACAAAAATGTATGAAATCAGGGGATATGTGTGTTTCCTTGTGATTTTCTACAACATGAATAGAACAAATCACTTACATTTACTCACATAAATACATCAACATCACAGAGGATGGACCTTGCCTGCAGCATCAGAACCAACATAAAAGCCATCACTTTTCCTTTCATACCAGGAGCAGCTACTGTTAGAAATGTGGTGGACAGGAATCTATGCGCCCATGACTCTCCCCTGGGATCACTAGATCACCACAAATTTGGGGGGAAGAGGAGAGTGGGTCACACTGGACAATGGCCGAGGGGTAGAAGAATGAGTTTCTGGTCACCCAATGCTTAAAATACATATTTTTCAGAAAAAACAATGTTGTGAATGTAGGTTCTGCATAGTTGAAACAAATGTAATTACGATTTTAACATATTAGGAGCTAAATGGACTATCTGAGCTTGAATTTAGGCACATTCTGCAATGTTGTTCCTGTAAGGAAATGTATTCTGAGTTCCAAACAACTAATTCATATATAAACGTCAGCAATACAACTCATTTTTTTTTTTAATTGCAGTAGTTGTTTTCTTTGGGTATTTTTAATGAGCCAAACAAAGAAAAACCAAAACCAGTGGATGATTAATTTGCAAGATCAGTAATTGAATGATACGTACAAACTTATAGTGATTACACTCATTTGCAAAATAAGCATTAGTGAAATTGAGAATGGTGAGAATCTTGTAGGACAGAACTTAATCTGAAATTAATGTGTAGTGTTGGGTAGACAGATTTATCTAACAATTTTAAGCTGCAATATTTTAAAAAATTATCTGTGTAATTATCTGTATACAGAATAACCATTTTATTATTTGCAAAATCATATGTAAATATTAACTGATTTAATCATGACAGTTCCAAAAGTTATTATTATTATTCCCAATTTTACCAGAGGAAACTGAGGCATGGTGAGTTGAGTGATTTGCCCAAGGTCACATGGGGAGCCCAGGCATTCTGACACTTCTCCCTTTTATAAAGAATTTATTTATTTATTTATTTGAAAGAGAGAGAACACAAGCTCAGAGAGGAAGAGGGACAAGCAGACTCCACACTGAGCATGGAACCCCATGCGGGGCTCGATCCCCCAACCCTGAGATCATGACCTGAGCCGAAATCAAGTCTCAGATGCTCAGCTGACTAAGTCACTCGGGCGCCCCTGACGCTTCTCATTTTTAAGGTCTACATTATACTAAACTTTTGTATTTAAAGCCTTACAAATCTCTAGATTTTTCAAGATTTTTCCAAAACAGACTCTCTAAAAGGATTTAGTTTTGAGTAAATAATGCTTATGCATGAAGCAAGTAGTTATAATTTTCACAAGTTGAAATATATTGCTAGTCTCATATTTATATACAAAACGCAGTATGAGGTAACAAAGTCAGATGCCATCATCCTAGACTTAAGGGCATCTCCACCGCTTAGAAAATGTGGAAAAGCTACTTCTATCTCTTGAATAGTTGTGCTATCAGAATTATTCTGGAACAGCCTGCCTCTAGAGAGGCACAATACACACAAGAGATTGAGCTCTACAGTCATGAAACTGAGGTTGAAATACTTCAATTCTCTGAGCCTGTTTCATCTTTTATCCAATGAGGATAATCCCCACTTTGCAAGGTTTTTGTGAAACTCATCGTTATTATAAACAAGATCTCCTCAGACGTATGAGTCCGTAGTTCTGCCTGTGTCTCTTAATCTCAACCTATAAAGTGGAGATCCTAACGTCTACCTCACAAAGGTGTTAAGGTTTGAGCAAACATGTAAAAACACTGTAAAATGCATGTAACGTTCCACACAGTGTTTTCAGCAGTTGGTCCCCAGCTCAGGTGAATAGTGACATCAGATACATGGCGCCACCTGGAGGTGGGATGCTGGTTTTAGGTCCTCAGGCTTTTCCCAGTAGAATGGGCTAGCTCTTCGGAAGCACTCCAAATTCTCTTCTGAGTGTTCTCTCTGGTCAGTGAACCAGCATAAAGCCCCTTCCTCTCAAAGGAAATCAGCTTATAGGATAGAAATGGGAGGGAGAGCATAGCTCAACCATGCTCCACAACCAGTTGGCAACTACCAATTCCAGGTACTTAGTGTCCTCCTGAAGAAACAATGATACTCCCTTTGTCAACCACAAATGAGAAATATAACATATAGGCCCCTGATGAGTACAACTTCCGACTGTGGTGTATTAAACCGATGAATCAAAAGAATTGATCATAGCTTATTTCCCATTTAAGTTACTTTCGTGACATGCTGACATAGCCTGAATGACTTCAGAAGAACTAAGTTGGAGAACCTAAGGCCGATGTGCTCAGCCACCCTAAGAGGAGTTAGAAGTTTTTTCCCCGACTCAAACCAGTTGGGAAGTAGAACAGGTCTCCACCCCTCCTAAAGTTGGGGGCCCCTGGGAAGAAGTGGGTCTTAACTTCTTTCCAGGTTCAAAGAAACCTGTGAAAAGTTCATAGTTCCAACAAAATAAATAGACTGGGGACAAATGAGAAAAACCACAAATAGATCTCAAAGGTTAATATGTGTGCAGGTGGAGGGGTGATTCTTAGGAAATCGGGCTACAATTAAATGTTGGTTTTTATTCCCTTTTTATTAAAGATGCAGTCCCTTTGGAGTCTTGATAATTCCCAATAAAACAAAGGGCCAACCGAGATCCTACAGAATATTCAAGATGAAAGAATCATCTCCACCAAGCCCCTCATTTTACAGATTGAGAATCTGACTCCTGGCTCTCTGGAGTTGGTCTGTTTCTCCATATGATTTGTCAGCTGGGATCTTATCTGTGACCTAACTGGCTTATCAAGTACCTCAGAGTTGGGACTGTGGTATATTTACTTTCCATCCTATATGCAGCTTGGTGCATGGTAAAGGGAGTATTGTTAGCTCGAGGAAAAGAATACTTAATATGCTGGCTGCCCATTTATAACGACTGTGAACAATTAAAAAAATGAAAGGCATGCTAAGTATTCCCTGTAACAAGGAGCAGCAGATACACTGTCCACCTAGGAAAAGATGAAGATGCTGTCAAGGACCCATGGAACTACCCAGCGAGTCCTACTGAGTGGAATCTTCCAATAACTGGAGACAGCCAACAAAGCTGATGGCCTGATCCCAGTGATGTCTACTCCGGGCCATGCCCTTGAGCACATGGCAGCCTTGGGATGATTTATGATAAGGGTATTGCACCAGACCACAACCCCAAGACACTGAAGAAAGAGGAAAGTCAGGATATCACTTTCAGTAGATGAATGCTAAGTAGCTTAATATTACTGAAGCAGTATTCAACAATAGAGGCTCCCTTACAAAGGCCAATTTTAAAATATAAATGATAGTATTTGTCAAGGTTTATACATCAGTCTGAACTGAAAGCCAAGAACAAACTATGTTTTACTAGTTCATGTCCTGGAAAAGTTTTTTACCCTGATTCAAGGACAAAAGGACTTGTTCCAAAGTTTTTGGTTTGATATGGCTCATAATGCCTGCATATTTTCAAACCCTGTCATCAATAAATGAGCTGGAAAATACCACATATTTTTATCCTTGCTGATGCAATTTAATGGGTGCACACAATGTGCCAGATACTGGCTGGACATATTATTCCTGTATAATTCCTATATAATCTTCATGACCCACATTCCAAATCATGTTTTTTAATATAACCAAATATATTCACTAAATATACCAGTATCATTTGTTAAGACTCTTTAAGATTTTATTTATCTGATCGAGAGAAAGAGAGAGAGCATGAACAGGGGGAGGGGCAGAGGGAGAAGCAGACTCTGCTGAGTAGGGAGCCTGATGCAGGACTCGATCCCAGGACCCTAAAATTATGACCCGAGCCTAAGGCAGACGCTTAACCAACTGAGCCACCCAGGCGCCCCCAAAACTCTTTTACTTTTATAAGAGACTGTTGACATTAGCAAGAAATAGTGCCAATGCTCAGAATGCATTTATATTTAGAAATCATTTTTACAGAAAACAAGTGATTTTTTTTTATTAGGAAAAAAATGCCCTATTTTAATACAAGATCACTATTTATAAGAATGCACACTAAAAGAACTGCAACAAATTGGTCTTAGGAAGAAACAATACAATGACAGAAAACTTGATACACTGCATCTTCAAGGAGCCTGCAAAGCAGGCCCAGTGGAAACACACACACAACTCCCGTCAGCCCCACACACAAGTATGTACAGGTTATATAGGCAAACATCTAGAAAACACACTGGAGGATAAGGATGGGCACATCCACATGGGTATACGTGCGCATGATTTTCCTCCATTTTATTCAACTAAAAGAAATTCTTGATCTAAAATTATTTCATACCTACCTAGCTCTACACATAGGAAATGTCATAAAGCAAAAGTTCACATTTTCCTGGGAGCTTTTCATTGGAAGTAGAGGATGTATTTTGGATTTCTTAGGGTGAAATCCACATACACACAGAAGTTGCGACGTAGCGCTTGCCCTACAAGTGCAACATTACCAAAAAGCTTTATACAGCGCCACTTACGCCATGGAAGAAAACTATCAATGGTGAGTTGGTGATCAGTGCTTTCGAACTTTTTCAATACTTCTACATGGGAGAGCTAAAGAGTACCGTATATTTAGACTTATAAGGAAATGTTTTCTTCCCACTGATAACGTGCTCCTGACTAACGAAAAGCCTTTGCAGGCACACTGCCTTCTGGACAAATCCTGCCACCTGCCAGGGTCCTGACACACAAGGTCACTTCTACTGGACCCTACAGTTCTCGCTGCTCTTGGACTCGGGGACGGCTTCCGGGCTGGGGGCGAGCTGGCCTCGCTTGGCCCTCAGGCCCTCCCTGGGGCTGTCAGCTGGACTTCTCTCAGGAAGGTTACGGACCGAGAGAGAGCTCGTGGTGGGTTCTCGGAACAGGGCACTTGAATCCACTGGGCTTTGTTGAGCAACCTTGACCTGTAACAAAGCATCTTTGTTAGAGGTTTAAATCACATTCACATTTCTACAACATGAAAATAAAGTGCTTATGTTCACCAAATTTTAAGTTAAATCCCTCTGCAGCTGTTGTACATAGCTTTACCATTTCTTCTTCACTGAGGAAAGGCTCCACCTAACAGAAGCTGGGAAGATGTCGGACATGAACTCTGATGAGTCACCTTGCAAGCTTTCCTTGACACCTCTGATGGCCAAAAATGACTCACTCCCAAGGCTAGTATGACATTCTTAGATCAGAAGGTAAGCTTTTTGAGGGCAAAGACTATGTCCTCTTTACTGTTCTATCCCTAGTGCCCAGAATAGGCTTGACTATCTGGCAAATTTCAATATATGCCTGAGTGAGAACCCAAACCAGCTTTCATTCAGCCTAAGTGAACCCTGCTGTCATTCAAATGAATGTAATCCTAATGAGTAAGACTATCTTCATAGGGCGGAAGCTTTATGTACAACATTTAAAAGACCTAGAACCTGTTCCTCATTTCCGTCATTTTAAACGTTCTAATTACATTTTTTTTTTTAAGATTTTATTTATTTATTTGAGAGAGAGAGAGGGAGCACGAGCGGGCGGGAGGAGCAGAGGGAGAAGCAGACTCCCCACAGAGCAGGGAGCCCCACTGGAGACTCGATCTCAGGACCCTGGGATCATAACCTGAGCTGAGGGCAGACGCTTAACCGACTGAGCCAAACAGGCGCCCCTCTACTTACATTTGTTTTGTTTCCATACTGAATTTGAATTATATCAGAATAAATAATAAAGTCCAAAAAGAGTAAATCCCCTTTCTGATGCGCTGCCTTTTAAGAGAAAGAGGGATCTCAGAAAATGTGAGGCTTTGGGACACCTGGGTGGTTCAGTCGATTAAGCGTCTGCCTTCAGCTCAAGTCATAATCCCAAGGTCCTGGGATCAAGTCCCGCTTTGGGCTCCTTGCTCAGCAGGGAGCCTGCTTCTCCCTCTGCCCCTCACCCTGCTTGTGCTCTCTCTCTCTGATAAATAAATAAAATCTTAAAAAAAAAAAAAAAAAGAAAGAAAATGTGAGACTTTAAGAAGCAGTCAAGAAGGCAGGGTAGCTGGTAGAGTCAAGAGTTTTTGAGGTTTACACAGTCGTGACAGAAGATATGGGGTCGGGAAAGAGAAAGAGGAGCAAGACAGACGAAGGATAGAAAAGCTTCATTTAGCCAAAGTTAAAGGCAAGAGTGGAGGATTCCAACAGGAAGATCTTTGAAAGGTAAAGAGGAAGGGCACTCTTAACAAGGGCGACCCGTGTTCAGTCCCTACAGGGAAAGGAGCGACGTGACAGAGAGCAACGGACTCCAGTGACCTCCTTCTGAAGCAACAAGAAAAAAAGAATGGAAATTATTTCCCCATTTATATTCTTTCCATAGGAAGTGTGTGGTTTTAAAAGGCAGCTAAATACTTTTCATTACAGAAAACATAGTAAATCTGGCCCACAGATCAAATCCCTGGAAAGCTTGCCTCTAACTCAAGATTATATGCAGGACACTTAAAAGGAGCAGCCTCTAAGGATCAGGACTTAGTGGAAAATTACCATTAGTGGAAAGTTAAAGGAAAAAAACAGAGTTTTACTGGTACTTTTTTTTTTTTTTTTTTTTTAAGTAGAAAGTGATACAAAAGACAGGCATTTCCCTTGAACCCATCGGATGTAGGAAAGTCAGATCTTCAGGTTCACCATTTAAGAGAGAGAGAAAGATCACTCACATTGGGAAAAGAATATCTGAGCCAGTAAAACTCTTTCTTAATCCCAATTAAATAGCCAAAGCCCACCCATTGGCTTCCCCCTCTAGACCCCATTTCTCTGACACTGAACTGAGGGAATTATAGTCCGTGATCAGTTTAAACTGTGAATTTGATCCTCATGTTGGTTAGTTGGCCTCAGACTTTTCTCTATAAGTAGATGAGGTCCAATTCACCAAGTATTTCAACTATTAATAAGTGTAGGGGCGCCTGGGTGGCTCAGTCAGTTAAGCGGCTGCCTTCGGCTTAGGTCATGATCCCGGGTCCTGGGATCGAGCCCCACATCAGGCCCCTACCCTGACTGTCTTACAAACTATGTCTGCATCCACCGCAGAGGCCAGAGGACAAGCACATGGATGGCCCAGTGAAAATGAACCTCACTCACAGTAAGAAACACAAGGCCCCACTAGCCTGCTGACTGACACTGTGGTGACAGCATCACCATCATCCCCTAAAATTTAGTGGCAGGCCCTCTGGCCCTGACCGCCAACCCCAGGTTCAGATCAAGTCTACAATCACAACTCGCTTGTCCCCAGCAAACGAGGAGCTCCTGGGCTTATTCATCCCAGAGACATCACAGAGAATGATCCTCACCTACTTTGCATCTCCCCCCTTGAACTGGACAGATGTCACTAAAGGTCCTGCTAAATGACCTAGGGAAATCTTTCTCTCAGACCTCGGCCAGGCACTTCAGGCGAGGGCTCATCATCCCGAGTTTCTAAGCAACTGCTTTCGGAAAAGATACCTTGGCTCTCTATTTTTCAACCTGAATGATGAAATTTGCTTAACCGATGAGGCAAGCATTTTATAAGGTGACTCAGAAAAGGCTGAATTAAATTAAAAAATCAATAGGCTGGGTTTTGAAGAGTTTGCATCTAACCATGAAGTCTCCTGTGACCTCCCCTCAAGAGGAACCAGCCCCCATTCATTTGCACAAGTGCACAAAACCGCTTCACGATTCATAAGCGCTGGTGCCGACTGCAGCCTGGTGCCAATGCACTGAACACAAATCTGCAGGAAACCATGGTTACTACTCGGGATTGAACAGGCTCCACAGCAGCGTGGAAAGCAGGCCCCCTAGTGTGCAAAGCTCTGGTCCTGGATAATAAGTCTGAACACCACATGAAAACTGCCTTTCCATCGAGTCCTCATAAAAGAAGAAGAAAAATGACCCATGTGGTGATTTCACGACAGGATTTCCTAACATACCTTTAAACATCTATTATCGTAATCACTTTAGGACAACATTAGCAGCTCCAGTCATTCAACAAATAAGCTGCTGACTGCCAGACACTGTTATTAGACACGAAGAAGACACAGGGAAACCAGAATCACAGTCAGGAGCCTCGCAGTCCTCATACTGCAGCTCAGAAGACAGATATCTAAGCAAGGAGTTACAATAAAGTGAGCCACCATAAAAGATCGAAGTACAGAGTCCTATGTACGTGTCAAGATTTTCTGTTTTAAGAGAGCCAAACAAATATTTCATTTGATCCCAGAAAGTGTGAGACAAGCAGGAATGGGTATTAGCTTGTATGGAGGAGCGAGGAGGAGTGGCTCCCACTCAGCCACCATCTAAGGAAATGGTGCGGCCTACACCAGAACCTAAACCTGATGAGCAGGTCAGGACTTAGCTGGTGGTGGAAAGCTTTGGTCAAGCTTGCAAGCTTCCCTCTTTAGGGACACTGGTTGCTTTATGGAAAAGAAGCTGTTCTTAGGGTCACTGGAAAGTCAAGACCTACTCCGGTATACTCTCCAGTGTTTTGTTGTTACCAGCATTCAGAAGATAGATCCAAATGTGAAGGAGAAAAAGAAAGAAAGAAAAGTGGGGTTTCGGATAGGGGGATGGGGAGGGAGGATTTGCACAAAATGGTCAATATTTCTAATACAAGTAACGGATGGGCCCATTTTAATAAGGGAAAGAGAACCTCAGACCCTTCTTCCTCACCCCTGAATTAATAAAAATTTTATTATAATGTAAGTTTTGAAAAAACTTAAGACTAGGTATACATTCCTTAATGCTTATAGCTCTTACACATCAACATAACAAACATTTACAAATATGTTCTTGCTTTGATGCAGCTAATCCCCCAATGTCTTTGTTATTTTGGTATCTAAAATCTTACTGAGGACCATGCCCATTCACTTAAAGACTCACTTATTACACTTATTACATTACACAAGTAGGGGTTACTACACTTTCAAGGCTTTGTCTGCTGGGTCAGCTACTCACATTCCATAGTTACTCAAACTAACAAGTAAGCAATCAAAGTAAAATCACAAAACTTTTAGAATTCTTGGAGCTATTCCAGCAACTTCCAACAATGTTCCTGTGACCCCCTGTTTGAGAAACACTGAGAAGAAGAATAAGACCGTGGAAGTGAGAGACAGTGAGTGTTAACTCTGGGCAGATTAGATCTTTATGAACCTTACTTTCTTCTTTCTTCTATAATACTATCTACCATGAGTACAATAAAATGCATATACTTTGCATACATAATGCTAGTATATCTTATGGCATAATGAACAAAGATCTGCAAAGCAAATATTCTCGATGCTTTAAACAACATTTACTGGGCCGTTTGCAAGGTGCATAGAGGTCACTGAGATCATAACTCTGCCATCAACAAAGTAGAGAAATGTGTCAACAGAGCTCCTTTCTTTAGATGTCTACTGAAATATTTGCTTTTTATAAAGTAAAGGAGTATAAAAGATAGGGAAAAAAAAATAATTGGCAGCTGGGGGGCCAATGCATTAGAGGAAAAAGCGTGAAACAAGCAATGAGCAATGCCTGTGGCCAAAAGAAAGACGACCTCTTCAATTCCTTCAATGTACGGCTTAACACGTGCTTACAAACCCTTTGAGTTCTGATCCCTGATTTCTCCTCATTTAACCCTTTCCTTCAAACTCTAAGTGGCCTGTTGGATCAAGGAGGAGACTGTAGCTGCAGGATAATGTCATGTTTATCCTCGGGTCTGCTCACTACTGTCCTCAGGACTGGCTTCCTTACACTGCACGGAGAAGGTGAGACTAAAGAGCTCCTGAGTCAGTGTCAGACCCTTGCCTGACAACACTGGGATTTCCTGGCTTTGGGACCGCAGATACAGGTTCCTAGGGGTTACCTTCTGTGACCTGCTGCCGCCAGTTATTGGTTGGGAGGCCTCAGCATGATTTTCTTTGTTGAGACTTAGTGGGGAGGGTGCTAACTTCTGCGCAGCCAGGCGGGGGCTGGTCCTAGTCGGCATGGTTGTTCTCCGCAGGACGTACGGGCTTGTCTTTCCTGTTGGGATATCAGCAAACCCTAAGGGCAAAAAAAACGCTGGCTGTCATCATTGCTAGGGCCAACTGAATCTACAATGGAAACAGCATGTACCAGCTAGAGTTCTCACCAGTGTAAGAGTAACTCCAGAAACACTTCCTGCTAGCCACAGCAGACAAGCGATTAACTTCACAGTTGCCAAATCAAACAAGAAACTAGTGGGTTTTCTCTTACCAGACACACAAGAAAACACAATGGAAAAAGGGAAAATAACATTAAATAGAAATTTTTTTTTCCCGCTTCTTCTTCTTCTAATTAGATGTCTTAACTCGCATTTTTCTAAGATCTGAAGAACATACCAGCAAGCCTTCCCATAAAATTTGGATTGGAGAGAAAAAGGAGGATCAAATGGAAAAGGGTGGGGGGAAAGCCAGCTCTTGTTTAAAACGAGAAAAGGTAAAATGGTAACATCCCCTGCTACTTAGGCAGAGACCAGGTGGGAGGAGACAGCCGACCCCGTAAAAGAGGGATTGCACTGTGTGTTCACTTGGTCTCCCTGCACAGAGGGAGTGGACATGACGGGAGATGCATGTTCCTAGACTGGCCCAGGTCCCTGGGCCACACTTTAAGGATCAATCACTGGGTTTAAATTAAAAAAAACAAAAAGTGGTAAGTGGCTCCAGCCAAGGGGGCCCACCCCCCACCTCACCTCCTACCTGGACAAGACATGGACTAAAGGTGAAAAAGCTTGAAAAGTGTCCTCAATTTGGGGATTTTTCAGCACAGAAACATCAAATTCCAAACAGGTTTTGAATAGTCATTTTTGAAATCTACTGGCACGTTTCGTGCTGTAAACATGAGTAATTAGATCCTAGTCCTTATCTCACGCAGAAAGGAAAATATTCCTTACCAATTTAAAGGTGGACTGTTGTTTCTGAAGGTCACCTAGCACTGTTGCACAATAATCTAAAACATAAATGCTTCTGTCTTTTTTATATGTGGATTTTTACAGGGAATTGCAAAAGAACACAAATAATTTTGCTTTTAAATTATGCCTACCTTTCTTTACAACTTCTGGAAGGCCTTCTGGCTCAAACTCAGTGTCTCTGGCATCCTCTGTGGGGTGAATGCCACTTTTGACTGCTTTCCTACTCTTTTTAGAAAATGTCTCTGGGGTAGAAGGCGCTGTGCCTCCCCCATCTTCCCGAATCCCAGTGGACCTTTGCCTTTTGCCTGAAGCTTTATTTTGGCTGGATGACAACTTCTTTTCAGTAGCAGAAGGGGCTGGAGAGGCTTCTGGAACAACTGAATTTAGCAAAGGAGAATTCTGGAGATTAAGTTTAGACCGTGAACTCAGACGAGCAACTTGTGTCTCCAACATCTCTTTGGCTTTCTCTAACTTCTCATGGCTTATGAGCAGGGAACAGTACTTGTCCAGATATTCATCGGCCTCCTTGTTTTTCTCTTCAAGAGTTTCTTTCAGTTCTTTTATCTCAGCCATTAATTCTTCTACATTAGAATCCACAACGGTACCTGTCAAAAATAAAGTGACACATTGTACATCACTTGACACTTCTCTAATCAACACTGGGCATCATAAAGTAGATAACCTTAGATTTGTTTTTTGATTTTCGCTTAAGAGAAGTGGGGAGATATATCTAATGTGTGTTCTTATAGATCAAACAACTCCTGTTTGGGAGGGACCGTATCAAGGTACATATTCTAGTAGATTAAATGACTTTCATTAAGATAGCTTAAATAAAATCCATCAAAATCTCAAACTTGTATTCCAGCCAACCCATCCTTCCTTGCACTTCATATAAGATCAGATGAATTAATCGATCACATCCCCAATTTTCCCCTGTCCATTCTTTCTAGCATAAGTGAGTGAACAATAAAAGTTGGTAAATAATATGAAATCTGTTGGAATAGCTTTGGGAAACAGAAGAGGGCTAGTGACAAGACAAGTCGAAAAGAGCTCTAAAAACCATTTTTAAACAATGGAGGATCAGATGGACAAGTGCCTGGGGGATGCTTCAAAGGTGGGAGTCCTGGTCAACTTGTAGCTGTCATGGTTGGCACCAAATCCATTGGAAAAACTCCCTGGATGCACAATATATCCCAAGTCCTCATCTCAGCAGGGAAGATCGCTGACCCACTGTCTGAAGCCGTGCTCCAGAAGAGCCCTTCATACTACGCTTGCCGCCACCTTTCCACACAGTGAGAGCATTCTACTCCGCAGACGTAAGTGGAAAAAAGTGACAAGGACAGTCGCCATTTCTTTTTTATTTTACCTCCACACCCAAACATACAGCCCCTAAGCCTTCCACTTAGTGGACCCACAAGGATGGGCCAAGGACAACCAGAATCAGGGGTTGATAAATGACCAATGCCAGCTGAGAATGGCAATCTGCCTTTGACGTAGGGACTACTTAAATGGACATCCATGTGAAAAACCCTTCTTGGAACAGCTCATTAGCAAGAAGTGCTGCCAGTTTTTTGTATGTTTTATAGAACAGAAGATGCAATGATTCTATTTCAAACTGCAGACTTCATTCTGAATCCTACTAATCCTATGACCCCAAGCTGAGCACAAAATTTAGAAACTAGAAAATGGATACCTGCTGGAAGTCGACATGCAGTAACAGAACACCGCACTAGTTGTGATGAGCACTGGGTGTTACACGCAACTAATGAATTGTTGGACACGACATCAAAAACTAATGATGTGCTATAGATGTTGGCTAACTGAACATAAGCAAAAAAACTGAAACTAAAAAAAAAATAAGACAAAACAAAACAAAAAAACACAGCACTAAAAACATTTCTGTGCCTACACACCATACGTGTATGGTTTCACTAGTGGAAAGGAGTTTTGGCTCATGGATGTGCCCAATTAATGCCTACCTGTCTTCTGTTTCTCTTGTGAAGCTTCAAGGTGAGATAGCTCTTTCTGCAACATCTCCTTTTCCTCTTCCAGCTGTTTACAGGATTTGATCAACAATTTTATTTTCCCCTGGGCACGCTCATTTTCCTTCTTCAACTGATTTGTGTATTTTACACTGTCCGCCTATGAAACAAAACCTTGAATTTAAAATCTTGAATTTCTTTTTATGAGCATATGGGAAAATAATCATGGATATAATTAAGAATCATATATTATAAATTTAAGAATTATGATGTTCAAAATAAAACAATTCATCTTCTCTATCCGGTTTCCTAGGTCTCCCCAGTGGACACTGTGGTTTTATTGGCAAGCATAAATCTTGGTTCCTAAGACAGTGTTCTATTAAGGAGCCCGCCATGTCTGGGTTTGTTCAATGGGAATCACACCTGGGGGGTTAAGGTGGGAGATACATGGGCATATTTTTGGTGGGTCAAACCTTCTTGATGATAGGGGTGCCTAGGTGGTGGAGTCAGTTGAGCATCTGACTCTTGGTTTTGGTTCAGGTCCTTATCTCCAGGTCGTGAGATCGAGCCCTGTGTTAAGCTCCCCGCTCAACGAAGGGTCTGCTGGAAATTCTCTGTCCCTCTCCCTCTGCCCTTCCCCTCTGTGTGCTCACTCTCTCTGTCAAATAAATAAATAAATCTTAAAAAAAAAAACTTCTCGATGACAGAATTGTGTTTCCATTTGTAGTCTGTGCCTTTGCACAATTTCAACACCCAAGATGGCATCTGTGTTGGTGACACCAAGTGAAGGCCAAATAATATTACGGCTCACAATACAAACTTAAATTCTACAGTTGCGCAAATAGAAAGCGAATAGAATGGTGGGAGAATGATAGCATCATACACTTCTCAGGAGTACAAGTTCAGGATTCCTTAACTACATCTGCAAATTCCAAGAAAAAGCTCAGACAATGATTTAGAGGAAAAGCCTGACCTGAACCAGATACAGAAGTATTTATATACAGTCTTTATTTATCCCACCTTGTGAGAATAGTCATACATTTTGTTGCAGAAATATGAATTTGATTATGAAGTATTACCCCATACCTTGCTGGGATATTATGTAATATATGGCACATGCATCGTATTATGTAATATCTAAAAAATGCAGACTTCTAAAACAAGCTAGCTCCAAGAGTTTCCCATAAGAGATCATGACCGTACAAAGGCGGACCAAACTATTTAAAAAAAACAAAGAACCTGAGCATCACATTCATGTTGCAAGTAGATTTCATTCTTTGTATATTATTTCATCTTGGAATAATATTAGCAGTGTTGCAGTAAATCTGCATTTTTCAGGATTTTTATTTCTGATTCCAACCATAATTGGATTAGAGATCCATTTAATTCCATTTCAACAGTGCTTATTAACTGGACCTAATTAAAATTATATGCAATCTGAGTGGGCTCAACTAACAACGAGCCATTTTGTACCCAGTATGTGTGAATACAGACATTCCCCACGATAGAACTGTCAACAATTAGATAAGCAGAAAGCATACCTGAAACTAAAGTATCATTTTATTACCAATTTTACCTCAATTTGTTTTAAAGGCAGAAAGTGAGCAAATAAAAAAGTAAACCTGAAGCTCTTCTTTCTGTTATGAAACCTAACATGTCTCATTTTGTAGCAGAAGAACATTAGTGATCATGAATGTTATCTTGACTTTTCTTAGTTTGTATTTTATTGGTATATTTCCTTCACCTTGAGAATTATTTAAGAGCTACAGACATAAGAAGTTTACCCCTACTTTTGTTTCAATGTATTAGATATACGATATCATAATTTTTGCAATTTAAATCACCTTTAAGTAAAGACCTTTGTAGATATTTCTCTTCCAGGTTCTTTATTATATATCCTAGATGGTATTCATCTTATGAAAAATATCTGTAGGAATCAAAAAGCCTCTCTTTCTAAGAAGTAGAATTACTGTAGCACCACCTATAATTGGGGGAACAATCCCAAGACTACGGTTCACCTTTTTTTTGTAAAGGAGAAAGTTTTATGATCCTTGCATGGAGAGGAAGAGGAGAGCGTACATATATGTGTGCATGACCAAGTGTTTCTTGATCTCCCCATGAGCCATGGGAAAAGTGGGTTTGGTGACAGCAGTGAACTTGGAGACCAATCAAACAAGACTTTGGAATTACCCACGAAATTATTATCTACAGCCGGAGAGGCCTGCCCTAATCTGCTATCACCTGGATCTTCATATCCATCTCGAGAAAGTCTTTTACCATCCTCTAATTTGAGAGGATTCACTGAACAATGCATAAGCTGTGAGACCACAGATCATCCACTGATTTTTAAGAAATAACTCAGCAGAGAACTGATGCTTTTATTTTTGACTACCAAAAAAAAAAAAAAAAAAGTCATAACAATTAAAATGAAAGCATTAATTCCATGTGATGAAAACCACCATTACCTGTATGAATCATTCTAAGTCATGAAGTCATGAAAAAGGAACATACCTTGGTTTTCTTCAGTTCTTCTAAAATCTGAGTGGTAGCTTTCAAAGAATT
Source organism: Phoca vitulina (assembly GCF_004348235.1). Lineage (NCBI taxonomy): Eukaryota > Metazoa > Chordata > Mammalia > Carnivora > Phocidae > Phoca > Phoca vitulina. Next base: position 5,940,414 of record NW_022589774.1, on the reverse strand, counting down.
ATTGAGTTCTTCTTTACTGGACTTTAAGAGATCTACCTCCACCTTCTGCAAGCTGAGACATTCTTCCTGAGAAGACAGTTTCTCTCGGTATGTCTGGATTTCCATTTCATACTAAGATGGAAAAATGTTACTTTAGTCAGGAGGCTCAGCTAAAAAAATTTAAAGGAAAACAAACAATAAAGAAAACGGCTGTCCCAAGGACCATTTCAAATAATCCTTGGGACTCTGCTATTAATCTATTCCAAGATGGAAGGAAATATATTTTAAAAGCTCACGTCGTAAAATAAGACCTGTGAGGTAACTGTGGAAGATCCTGCAGGTAAGATGATGGGACCCTTCAGAAGACTGTATTATGCAATAATGCACAACACTGACCTTCTTGTAAAAAATGCCTCATTACCATGGTCCACACACACCACTCTCCGGCTCCTCCAGGTACCAAACCCCAAGTTTTTACCTGTTTGTTTGTATCCAGAAGCAGAACCTGGTGTTTCCTTTCAGCTTCCTGCAGCTGTAGCTGATACTCAGCTATTTCTTCTCGCGCTTTCTCTTCCTTTTCCATCCGGTTCTTCTGTACGCAATCCAAATTCTTCTTCAATTCACTATTTTCTAGCATGAGTTCCTTCAGCTGACCCTAATGAGAAAAGTAAAAAAAATCATGGGAAAATAATTAGGAACCTGGATATATAGCTTTAGGGAATACTGAGTACTGAAATGAAAAAAAAAGAAAGAGAAAAAGAATTTACAGATAAGAAAAAAATCTACATAGAATAGTGCTATAACCCTTAGTGATGTGCTCCCTTGAAACTGACTTCACCTCCAATGACAATTTCTTTTACTCCAGCCCAACCACCCCCAAGGTCACATCCACTAGGACCACAGACTCTGAGAACGCAGCTTTAGCTGAACCAGTCTGGACCGTGCCCTCCTAGGCTTCCAGGCTCCTTTACTGAAGTGCTTGCATTGCAGAAATTCCTTGACATCATCAACAGCACCCGTACCATCCCCACCGTCACACTCAAGCCCCTCCAGACTTACGTTTTCTTCCTTGACCAGCTTCGATTACATGTTCTATCACTGTGAGAATTTCCTTCCAAATGCCCTCACCTCTTTTGTCCCTCTCTCCCTTCACTGTGTGAGACAGGCAGAACTCCAGCTCCGAAGGCCCCCGTGTTCCCCGTGCCTGATCCCAAATGACTGCTTCTATGCGTTTCTATACACGCCGCGTTGACTTCCTCATCTCCACTGACTCAAGCCCTCCGACCTGGTTTTAGCCCACCTCCTCCTCAAATCGCTTTCCATGGTCTCAGCAAACTCCCCATTGCAAATCCAAGGAGCACTCTTCAGCCCGTCCAAGCTCTGGGTAGTATGTGGTGCTGCTCACCACTCTTCCCTCCCTGAGACCCTCCACTCCTTGCTCACCTCATCACGCCTTCCTGTTCTCTCTGCTGGCTCCTCCTTCTCCATCTTCTCTTGCGTGCGGAGGTCTCTGCACCGAACCACCTTCTCTTCTCCAACTGTATCTTCTACCATTCCCCCAATTCGTGAATACTACCTAGATTCCAAACTAGCCATCCTAAACCTTCCCTTTAAACTCCAGCCTCGTGTATTTGGCATCCCTTTAGATTTTATTCTAATTCTTTACCATGACTATCCTTCCTCTCTAATCTCTTTTCGTATCATTTTCTAGCTCATAATGGCTTCCTTTCAATTTCTAAAAAAACTAAGATTTTTCCAATCTCAGAGATGTTGCCACACTGCTCTCTAGACCTAGAAACTTCCTTCCTCTGCACTGTTTCCCACACGGCTGAGCCCTCATCCTGCAGGTGACATTCTCTGACCTCCCTACCTAACTTAGGTTCCCCACACATCCCACTTCCCAATTAGTCTGCCGTAAAGAATGTTGTTTGATTGATTTATAGCACTTGCGAGCTTATGCTTATCTTCTATAGCTCCTATTTAATGACTTATCGTGTGTCTAGACCGTAAGCTCTCTGAGTGCAGAAACCACAGCACAGCACTATGGACTGGAGGCTAAACACCTCGCTTTGCCTTCTAAAGTAGAGCCTATAAACCAGATTCAAGTTGGGATACTCCCAAGCTGCTCAGTACCAAAGGAAATTCCAGCAGGTGCAGTACTCAAATATCATTCGTACAAACTCCTTCCACGCAGGATTGCCAGAAAATTCCATGAGTCAGTTGCTGAGATGAGATGCCAAACCTTTTCGATTTTCATTAGATTAAATACTGCATTTAAAGGACACATTTCCCCAACTCCTTACACAGGCTCTGACCAATAGCATGTCAACTCTTTGTGACTGCTCGGGGTCGCAATCACAACTCTGTCTCATTACCCTTTGCTAAGTACCTCCCAGGGATGAATGTGCACGAGGACGTCATGGATATGCGAGTGTTCACCGTTTAACCAGGTTTGGCAAACAGGTTTCATTGAACTTGCCAGCTCTGTGTGCATGGTAGCTGCTCCATGGGACTCAGTGTTAAGAGTTTCAGGAGGAGGGGAGGGCATGAATCAGCAACGTCTGCTCTGCAAACAGCAGTGGGGAGGGGCGGCCCAGATGCTACAGATCTGTTACAGGAACCCTGCCCTAAAATAACATCCCAACACTGTTCCAACTTTACACTTCTCTGTGACTTCCCCTGACTTTGCAGTTCTTAGCAAGATCAGGGCATCTGTCTCTGGCAATGTTCTGGCTCCCCATCTGAGGCAGGCTAGAAAAGCCGATAAACCTGTTGAAAGCTGCAGGAAATCTATTTCTGATGCGAGTTAACGTAGTACCAGGCTCGCCTTTCATGTAAAATATTTGGGCTCCATGACAGGAATTTTCACGTGTGCCGAAGCCGCTTGGGGCTTCTTCTGGGCTCTCGACAGGGCTGGAAGGTGAAGATGAGTGCAAGTCTCATTGTGACTGAAGTGTGGGTCTATTTTTTTCAAAAGCTAAAAAAAGTCTGGTACATTCCAGGTCTTAGAAAAAACAAACAGGGAGAGGGTGCACACTGCATTATCAGAGCATCATGAGCACGTCACAGAGAAACTTACCTTGCTGCTCTTTATTTCCTCCGACATTATATTTAATTCTTCAGTTAGCCTATTTTTCTCCCCAATAAGTTCTTCTTTCAGCTCTGTTGTTTTCTGCGCCATCTCGTGCATTTCCCTCTGCAGCTCGGTTTCCTTCCCAGTCATTGCGTTTACCTGAAATTTCATCTTTTGTTAGGATCTGCTTTGGGTTGCCTGTTTTGTGCAAATTAATCACTCTGATACAACACACTCATAACATTTCCTTTCACCTTCAGTAATAAAATGGAACCGGGCTAATCCTCCCTTTACTAATCCACTCAACTACTATCCTCAAAACCTACTGGCAAGCTTACCTTTTCTTCTCAGCCAAGATTTAATAAAAGAAGACAGCAATAAGGAAAGCAACGACAAGGAGAGATAATATTACTAAGTCTTAAAATCCTTCATAAAGGTATTAATTTGTATTAAACATAAACATTAGAGACCATTGTATGAGGTAGCGCCTTATTTTTTATCAGTTCTGGGATCTCTACTAATCCCCCAATGCCATACTAATCTGCAAGAAACATGCCTAGGATTAGTTAAAACCAGTTAAAGCCCTATTGTTGGCATTTGCCCCTAACGTTGAAAGAGCCTGGAAGAATTTGCCAAATGATCTCTATCATAACTGCCATCTCTTGCAAATTGTGTCAAAACTTGAAATTCCTGGAAAATATTATAGGGTTATGATTGATCCCATTTTCTGGACACTCCTTTTCTTTCAGTTTTTACTGGGCAAATATTAAATTTGAAGCAATCATTTTCCTAGATCAGTATGTAAGCCTAGAGGGCAAAAATTTTTCATTACTAATTGAGCCCCCTGATGGCAGATTTTCCCCTTTAACCACCAGCTAACAAAACGGGAGGTTGCACAAAGAGAAGGTATAAGAGGGGCTGAAAGCACAAAATCCCCGAGACATGTCCTGGGAGGCATGAGGGTTCTGTTGGTTACCATTATATCAGCCCCTTTGATAGTACTTTCTCCTAAAGGCAAAAAGGCAGGGCAGGGGCACTGGGGCTCCCACCTGATCCTCACTAGCAACTGTTACAGTCTCCTTGACAGGAGTTCCCAGCTGAGTACTGGAAAGCTAGGACTCTAATGTACTATAAGAAAGAAAACTATAATTAGAACCAGGAACTATGCCTCACCCAAAGCTTCTCCCATGCCCAGGTGCCACACTGAAAACCTGGGCTAATCCATAGAAGTGTCCCATGTAAATGTGTGCCAAAGCAAAGAGTCACTGCTGCTGGAGCCAATTCAACGCCCCCGAAGTTCAAGGCCCCACAAACTTAAAACCTTTACAGAGTTTGGTCCCATACGGCAGACACTGTCCAGAAGGAAATCTGATTCACACAGTGGTTTCCCTCCCTCATGACTACATATTCAAACGTACATAGCTTAGGCCACTTACTTTTTCAACAAAGGACACATTTTCCATTTTTGTCATTTCAAGCTCTTTCTCCAGATCCTTGTGAGATTTCTGTAGTGCTTCTAAGGTGTCCCGCAAAGTGTCATTTTTGGATCGCAGTGCTTGGATCTTCTGCTCCAATTCCACCAGCAGATTATCCAGTTCCACTTTTTCCTTCTTCCAAAGCTGCTGTTCTCCTTCCACCTGGGACAGTTTAGAGGTGAGCAGCTCTTGGTCTTGAATCTGATTTTTCAGTATGCTGACTTCTTCCTCCTTCTCCTCTAGCTTCTGTTTGCAATCTTCTACTTGTTGAAGGAGGCCATTTGCAGAAGCCTGCACATTAAGGTAATTATTCTTGACCTCGTCAAGGCCTCGCAGTACCTGAGCCTTCTCGTGTTCAAGAGCATCTACTTGACTGCGCAGATTCTGCGCTTCGGCCTTCCAGGTGTCTTGGTCATGACACAAGGCCGCCACTTTCTCCTTTAGCTCCTTTATTTGCGTTTGAAGCATCTCCACTGCTATTTTAGATTCTTCTCTCATCTGTACATTTTCTTGCTCTTTTTCTTGCAATAGATTTTCAAAGGAAGAATTTAATACTTCTAATTCAGATACCCGTCCTTGCTCCTTCCGTAATTCTTTTATCACATTTTCTTTTTCTGACCTTATATGGACAAGATCTAATTCCAAATCTTTCAGGTTTTGGGCCATCTCCTCTATTTTTGCTTTTAGAGTCCCCACCTCTGCTTTGGAATTCTCAGCCTCAAGGATCACGCACTCTTGGTTTTTCCCTGATATCTCTAGTTCTCTTTCAAGGTTCTCTACTCTATCCTTAAGCAAGTCGGCGTGCTGTTCACTTTCCCTCAGTGTTCCTAAGACCTGGAGCTGCTCCTTTTCATCAGCTTCCAGGCGGACTTTCAGCTGTTCAATGCTGTTCCTCAGCTGATGTATTTCCTGCACGGAGGAGTCCATACTCTGTTCTTTGACCTTCGGGATTTCTTGGTCATGACACAAGGCTATTACTTCCTCATTTAGCTCTTTCAGTTGTGTTTGGAGCATCTCCAATGCAGCTTTGGATTCTTCTCTCATCTTTATTTTTTCTTTCTCCTCTTCTTCTAACTGACCTTTCAATGAAGAGAGTAATGTGTCTAATTCAGACACTTGACCTTGTTTTTCTTGTAGTTGTTTTATGAGATTTTCTTTTTCGAACCTTACTGTGCCAAGGTCTAATTCTAAATCTTTCAGGTTTTTGGTCATCAATTCCATTTGTGTTTTTAGGGTCTCCACCTCTGCTTTGGAATTCTCAGCATCAAGAATCACCAGCTCTTGGTTTTCCTCTGACATCTGCAGTTCTCTTTCAAGGTTCTCGACTTTATCCTGAAGCGAATCAGTCTTACGCTCGCTCTCTCTCAGTTTCTCTAAAACATGGAGCTGCTTCTTGTCATCAGCCTGAATGCGGACCCTCAGCTTCTCAATGCCTTTTCTTAGCTGGTGCACTTCCTCCTGCGTTGAGCTCAGCCTCACTGCAACCTCACCCTTCTCCATCAGCGCATCCTCCAAGGCCTTGGCGACGGTCAGTTTTTCGTGTTCCGATTCATGCAGTCTGGTCTGCAGGCTTTCAGATTCCCTTGCAAGTGATTCTTTCTCTTTATTCAATTGTCCAATTTGGATTTCCAACTCACTTTTTACCAAAGACAGGGCCTGTGAGTCCTTTTCCAAACTCTGCAGCTTCTCCCGGAGACAAGTGTTCTCTTCCAAAAGCTCAGTTACGTCAGAGGACAACGTCTGAACGAGCTGTGTTTTGTCCTTTACCTCTGCTCCAGCCACATCAATGTGATGGAGACACTCACCTTGATGAGATTCGAGCTCATGTATTTTCTGCTTCATCTTTTCAGACATCAGATCTAGTTCTTTATTTTCTTTTGACAAAGTATCTAATTCTCCATGAAGCTGGTTTCTCTCACTGGTGACCACAGAGAGTTCTTCTTCGAGGCGGGTTATAACTTTCTGCTTATTTTCATTGTCTTTTTCTAAATATAGCTTCTCTGTCTGAACTGTCACTAAGTCAGCTTCCACAGAGAGGGCGTGATGCTCGATGCTACCTTTCTCAGACTTTATCCTCTTTAGCTCATTTTCCACATCAAGAAATCGCTCTCTCCAGTTGTCGTTCACCTCAGCCACATTATCTTCACTAACTGCATGGGACAATTTATCTGCACCTATTTCTAAATTAGAATTGAGACCTACTAAACTTTCTGTTCTCTGGTGTAATTCCTGGTTGTCACAAGAAAAGGATTCCAATCTTTCACTTAAGTTTGATTTTTCTTTCTTGAGTTCCTCAACTATTTTTTCTAACTCTATACATGCTTCCATCTTGGTGGTTACTTGTGCTTCCTGTAAATCGAGTTTTGAGTCTAACTCTTTTATTTCACTTAGTAAACTTTCAACTTTTTTGTCACGTTCCTCTATGACATGAAGTAACCTCAAATTCTCATTTGATGACTCTTTTACCTGCAGTTGAAGATTCTGAATGGTGACCTGAGTCTCCAGAAAATCCATAGGTACCAGAGCATTAGGACCAGAAAGTGACAATTCAGATATGCGTTCTAAACAGCCCTGGGTTTTGTCTTCGGCTGGGGTCTCATAACTGGCTTCTGGGGACTGTTCCCTAGACCATTCTCCTGTGAATCTGACTGGACTGGTCTTGGTTATTTTTTCTGTCTGTAGATTGAGGTCCTGCTGAACACCTTCTTCACAAATCTGATGAATGTCACGCTTTGGTGTTCTCTCTTGCGTTTCCAAAGTATATTCTTCTGATTCTTTTACATCACAGCTATTGTTTCCACCCCGAAGAGCCTGTAGTTGTAATATACAATGAGAATTCATTTTATTTTTCAAGAGAAATCAAAATAGAATAAATAGGCTTAATTATTACTTTATAGAAACTGGCTTCTTGCCTCTGCTAAACACATCTCTTCAAATGGCATATTTCCCACGCCATTCTCCTCTCTCAATCCAAATACCCAACACAATTAAACAAACATTCAATAAGTGTTCTCCACAGGCAAGGCACTGGGTAAGGTATTGATCACGAAGACAAACCCTTCAGATCAGTTATTTGATCATCTAAATTGTAACATATTTAAATTTCATATTTTTTTCTTGCTAGAAATGTCCTTGGTAGCCTAAATATAAAATTTCTTTTTGTGATTATCAAGTAAGAGGCTAACAAATTCCACATAAAATGTTCAGCTTACATCTTCAGCATTTACGGTATTCTTCACTGAGAGAAGTTTTCATGACCAGATCCCCAGCCCAAGGACTTAATCACAGAGCCAGCACTAACTATCCATATTCTTGGATAAATTACATGTCTGGATCTCACCTTCTTCTCATCTATAAAATGGGGATCTGCTGCTGTGACCACTATGACCCATCATGTCACCACCTGCCCTCCCCAATTTACTGAGGCAGACGGACGGAATCAAGTGAGACTTGTCAACGGGACAGCATTACTAGTTTAGCTGATAGACTAGAAAGGGCGAAGTTATGACTTAACAATTTCATATCCCTATAAGAGATGTCTCTTTAAATGACATAACAAACCATAGATTTGTAACAGACCAAACTGATAAGAAAATTACTCAGTAATATGTAATAAACTCCTGCATTTAGTTTCATGACTTTAACTCTCTAATATTGAAATAGTCTGAAAATGGCAAGAAAACTTAAAATTCGTATCATATTGCCATCCATACTCTAACTTAATATTTAACTATGGTTTATTACCACAGTTATTATTTCACTCACAAAGAGTGAAAACACATACATATCCTCAAGATGACTTCTGACTCCATAATATAATTTTCTCCAGGAGACTTTAAAAAACATCTTCGGTAATTTCCTACATGTAATGTTTGAGTGGAATCATTATAGAAATTTACATCCCCCCACCCCCGCCCCAATCAGGCTTACTAATTTTTCTAAAGTTGTGCTTTGTTTAAAAAAAAACAAAAAACAAAAAAACAAAAAACAACTTTTGGTGTGTGTGTGTATATGTTTGTTTTTATACCCTTGAACTCTAAAAATATTTTAAGTTTGATTTAATGTAGATTTCAAGTCAACAAACATTTCTCGAGCGCCTGCTGGGCATGTAACTGGAGAAACAGCATGTAAATCCCAGGTACTTACATCTTCTATGTCGGTGCCGTGCAAAGACAGAGAACTCAAGTCCAGACCTTGTAGCTGGAGTCGTGCAACTTCGAGCTCAAATGACAGGTGTTCAGTCTGTTTCTTTTCTGCTGCCAACTTGGATTCCATCTCCATGGTCACGCTTGTCAGCTTCTGCTGCCACTGTTCATTTTCTGACAAATACTGCTTCCTGAGACAGTCGAGCTCTTCCCTTTTGGAAGTTAATAACTGCTCGAGCTCTTTAATCTCCTTATTTTTCATAATCTCCTGACTTTCGACTTTGTCTTCTAGCTTTTTGAGGGATTGCAGGTACATCTGACAGAGAGTCTCAAGTTCTTCAACGCTCCTCGCTGGGGCAGACAGAATTTCTTTCTTGGTCAGATTCTCCTCCTCCAGACTGCAGCAAGATCTTTCCTCTATATTAGACTGGTTTGCTGAAATATTCCCATCTAAATTACTCAAAAGTGATGTTTCTCCTGTCTGGTCTAAAAGGTCTTTGCAAAAAGAGGATTCTCCCAAACGTGTAAGGCTAGGGCTGTCAGTCACACAAGAGAATGATAATGACAGAAAATGCCCTTCCTCAGGTCCCCGCATCTCCTCCTTTACCAAGTCACCTTGGAAGTTTCGCAGACTTGTTGACAAGATCGAATTTTCAGCCTTTAATGCGTCCACATAAGACTGTAGCTCTGACATCTTAGAGCTCACTTGACAGTGCTGATCATGTAAAATTTTGTGTTCGCTCTGTAAAGATGAGAATTTCTCCTGTAATTCAGCGAACTGCATTTGAACTTCATTTGACAATGTCAAGTGCTCATAGCAATTACTGTCATCCAAAGGATTTAAGGACACACGTTTCTGCTCATTTTGTCGTTCACCAGATTCACCTTCCGCCATTTCTTTCACCAACTCACCTTGGAGAAGGCCATTTTCGTTGTTTATTTTAACTTCATTTACTAGTTTCTCCATCTCCTCTGCCATTTTACTAGTTGCTGTGATACATTCTGATCTTGAATCATTCAGCTCAGACATTAGCTCAAGCTTTTCAACCTGCAGCATCTCACACATCTTCTCTAGCTCACTCAGCTTGCTCATTGCTGTTTGGAGAGAGCACTGCAGATGCGCATTGTCATTTTGACTTGCTGACAACTCATGAAGCACTGAAATATACTTTTCTTCTGTACCTGTGTCACAGTCTTTAGGGCCACTAAGTTCTTGTGACCGGGCATCGCATTGCAAATTTCCAGTTTCTAATTCTATTCCAATTGTCTGTAGTTCGTGCTGTAGGCATTGCTTCTCCTTCTCGCTTTCCTTAAGTTTTAATTCCCTATTTCTCATCTTAGCTTCTAATTGTACCAACTGTGCATTATAACAGTCTAGAGAAGGATCTTTAACTTCAAGATCCATCGGAAGTTGAACATGACATTTATTTATCTCACTCTCTCCATCCACAGAGTCGCTAATTGGCTCTGATTCTAGAATCTCATGCTCTTGTTTCGTCTCAATTAACGTCATCAGGTGCTCATTCTCTTGTACTAAGGCATTAAGTTCCTTTTGCATCTTACTTTGTTCTTCCTTTAAGGTCATGATTTCTTGCTTTAAACCATCCGCCTCACTCTCGGACCTGTTTTGGATATCTGCAATCTCCGATCTCAGATCTTGCTGCACTGCCCCCAACTCCAGTGCTAGATTCTGGTTTGTTTCTTCAGCTAAGGCTAATTTTGTTACAAACGCTTGGTGTTCCCTTGCAAATGTTTCCTTTAGATGTTCCAGTTCCTTTTGTCTATTTTCACAAGCACTACTGCACTCATTTAGCAAGCATTCTAATTGAGAGTTCTTTTCTTGAGCTGCTTTATATTTTTCACTAAGATCCTCAAATGCACATCTTGTTTCTTCACACCTTTGTTGTAAAATAAGTCTTTCTTGCTCACACTGATTGGATAACTCTGAAATGCTTTTGTCTCTTTCATCTATACAGTTTGAAAAACTCTCACTTTTTTGGATTAAGTTAATCTTCTCTTGATTTAAGGTTGCATTAATTTCCTTAAGAGTCTCATTCTCTTGGGTCAGATCTTCAATTTCCTTTCTGTATAAAGAAATGGTGGAACTCAGTTCCTTTTTCTCCGAGCTCAGGGTTTCAGACAAGAGTTGTAGCTCCTTTAGAGATTCTTGAAGTAAATGGTTACTCTTTTTATATTCTTGAATCTCTGCTTGCTCAGTTTCTAATTTTTCATTCAAAAGCTGGAACTCTCTTTCCTTGTTCTCCAGAGCAGCTAAAGTTTCAGCAAAAGCATTTTGATGAACAGAAGTGTCTTCTTGTAACTTACTAATGCGTTGACTTGTTTCAGCCACAAAACTTTGATGCATCTGCTCTGCTTTAATGAGATTTTCTTCTATTTCTCCTCTGATTTGCACCAATTCTTCACACTGCTTTTGTAGATCTGAGTTCATCTGCTTTTGAGACTCTAATGAAAACTCAAGAGACATGACTCGATTTTGTAAGATGGCTGAACTTTTTGGACCTGGGTCTGCTTCTAGATAGCATTTGCTCCTCTCTGAAGGCATGCTTCCTTGTTCTCCAATTATATTTGCAAAGGAATTATTCATTGCAGACTGCTGTTCAAAAGCCAAAAGACTTCTGTGATGAGCCTCATTTGTCACGAGAGAAGAATCTTTGGATTTTAGCAGATCCTGGAAGCTCTCATATTCAGCCTGCAAGTCTTGGTAACGCTGATCTTTGTCTATGACTTCACTTGACAATAACTGAAGCTTGTGTTCGAGATCTTCCACTTGCCCAGTAAGCTCAGAAATCTTCAAGTGCATGTTCTCTATTTCCTTCTTGTGTTTCTCGTCTGAGACCTCGGCTTTCTGCTGCAGGTCTGCATAAGCTTCTTTCTGTGTCTCTACCTCCACAGTCTTGCTGTCTATCACATTGTGAAGGTTTCTGATCTCAACACTGAGATTTTCACTTTCCATCTCCAGCGTTCTCACTTTCTCATTGTATTCGTGACTTTTTATTTGTTGTGTCTTGAGACAAGTTTCCAAGTGATTGATTTTACTCTGCAAGCTTCCCTTTTCTGATTCCAGCTGACTTAAAAGTTGTTCATTTTCACTTTTCCAACGAGCAAACAGAGTCTTCTCTTCTTTCAATTCTTCATATTCTTTCTTTTTTAACTCCAAAGCAATCAGTAAAGCTTCGGACTCTTTCTCTATTTTGCTTAACTTATCATTCAGTTGTTCAATGTGATGCTCCCTTTTCTTCAAAAGGTCTTGAGAGCAATCTCGCTGCTTTTCCAGATCAGCCAAGGCAAGCTTCAGTTTTTCTAAAGTCAAGGAATTCTCTTGCTGATTGATTTTTTCTTGAAGATCTCTTAACATGGTTTCCTGAGAGGCATTCTTAGCTATTAAAAAAAAATTTTTTTTTTAGTTGTCATGTTTTTAATAAATATTTATTCTACAAGAATTCCAAACACTTAAAAAAAAAAATCTAAACAAACATAACAGCCTCTCAAGCCCTAGGACAATCAGCATTATTGCCTGGGTACCTCCTGGAAAGTAGATCACCTGATAATTATCTGAGCTTACATATAGACAATGAGGAAATGGTCCTTATAAGGATGATAAGAGGGACGTCTGGGTGGCTCAGTCGGTTAAGCATCTACCTTCGGCTCAGGTCATGATCCCAGGGTCCTGGGATAGAGCCCCACATCAGGCTCCCTGCTCCGCGGGAAGCCTGCTTCTCCCTCTCCCTCTCCCCCTCCCCCTGCCTCTGTGCATGCTCTCCCGCTCTCTGACGAATAAATAAATAAAATCTTAAAAAAAAAAAAAAAAGGATAAGACATTTGTTCATCTTCTTTCGAAACTTAATAAAGTGTTGCTGCATGAAACAGCAATAAATACTTATTCCGAGAAAGAAAACTGTGAAAAGAGCAGCATTGAGGTAGAAATATTCTATTTCACTACAGAGTAATTCTGATTTCCCAGAAAAGTGAGTAATTATTCCACCATGTTAGCCAAAAATCTACAGGATTGGGCTTAAGTACAAAAGAGTAAATAATGCTGTGTATCAGTAACTCTCACGGCCTACAGGTACTATCGAGGAACAATGTTGCCCACATCCCAGCCCCTTACAGTAAGTGTCTATGAATAGGAGAATCAAATGGAAGATTTTCCAGACTCCACTGCCACCTCATGTCTACCCCCGGGCCCGTCCTAGTTGGAAATAATTGCAGTGCTTTCATTCAGCAGTGATCGGAAGGCTCCATGTTCCTCAAATACGTTGGGGGAGTATAAGTGTTGAGAATCTCAATAGAAGATGATAAAGCTAGCATGTATGATAAACTCAGTTGTTACACTACAGGGAAAACAATTCCTAGTTTGTTTGATTTTATTTATTTACTTGAGAGAGAGAGACAGAGATAGCGAGAGAGAGCTTGAGTGGGGAGGAGAGAGAGAAGCAGACTCCCACTGAGCAGGGAGCCCAACCTAGAACTCGATCCCAGGACCCTGGGATCATGACCTGAGCCGAAGGCAGACGTTTAACTGACTGAGCCACCCAGGCACCCCCCAGTTCCTAGTTTTAATCTGTTAATCTCAGTCTACCTACTGAGAGTTGAAGGCCCTTGAGGCGCTGTCTTCACAAGCCATCATTCCACTTCACTTGTGAGGACCTCACACAACCAACACTGAAAAATGCCCTCGCCCTTCCTTTTCTGACAGTTTTCTTTCAAGAAAGCTGAAGACTGACATTTTTACCCCCTGCCATGGAAGAATTGAAAGCCGTCTTAGGGAGATCAGAATTTAAACGAGGAAAGAGTCACAGAGAAGTGTGGCACACATTCCACAGGGCAGGTTAAAAGAAGTCCTAGGGGTACATACACCCCAGCTGAGAAAATTAATGTACATAAAAGACATACAGTACATACAGATAAACATGAAATGGTGGGCTCGTGTGGTGCGTGCAGCATAATCCAGTGTCTGTGTGGAAAGTGAGGAAAGAAAATCACTCAGTCAAGTAAGTCCTCAAAAAAAAAAAAAAAAAAAAGGTCATTAACGGCTGGGAAAACATGCATTCAATACAGGATTTCTCCATCGTCTGGGGGACAAACACACTTGAGACACAAAGAATAGCACTCTGGGGTGAGAGACAGCACTGACAATTTACTTTTGTGTGGAGAATATTTACCCTTCTGGTTTCAAAGGCAGTTTGGGACTCTGTGTGTTCCAATGAAAAAAAATGTCGAACTATCACTCTGAAACTAAAAAGTGGAAGAGAGAAAATTTTCTCCACATCAACTGCAGACATCTTTCTAGGAAGATATATAGGAAAATCGAAAAATGTTGCTAAGGCCATCCATCCTCCCTCATGGGACATCAGCTTAGAAAAATACCTCCAAACGCTCAGTTTACTCACCCCTCATTTCTTCTGCAACATTCTGGCTCTGACTCAAACTCTGTTTGGCCTTCCTCAGCTCTTCCTCCAGGTGGCAGACTTCTCTGGCCCGTTGCTCAGACTGACTCTTCAGAACACTGTATTCCTTCTTTGCTTCCTAAAGCACACATTTAATTGGTTATAATCAAAACCACTCAAACTAGTTATGACTTCTGCCTTATAAGGGTCCCTAATGGGACTACTTGTGTATCTCACTAGGGGAGGAATCTCACTTTTCCCTTTGAGAACTTAAGTGTCACTTAAGTTAGACATCTTACTTCAATCAGATGATTTTATGAATAGAACTAAAAAGCACAAAACCCAAAATGGACAATAATCTTTTCCCTTCAAGAAACAGACTTCTTTGACATTTCTGGACGTCCCTATGCTTGTTAAAGAGTTAACTCATAAGGAAAATCCTATTTACAAGATCCTCAAAGAAACAGGCTCCAAGGTCCAATCACACCTGAATGATCAAATACGTTTTTGCAAAGATCTGATGTGCTAATAAACCAAAATGCACACGACAGATTTTTTCCTTTTCATTGTAAAACCATGTTAAGGCTTACTGTAATGAGGATGTCTTTATGAGTATTAAGTTTTTATTAAGAAAATCTACAGTGTGCAAGACGCTGGGAAGGGTGTTATGAAAGATGCAAACATAAATAAGACTAGAGTCTCCTGCCCTCAGGGCAGGTCTCCCACTCCAGTGGGGGAGGACTGGATACTAATCACTTAGTTCATACCAGGATGTGCTAAATACTAAAGAGAAGTGGAGTATGTTATGGGAAATCAGAGAGCAGATACATGGAAGGAAGAATTCTTTCTATATGGAGGAAATCTGAGATTTCACAGTGAAAACAGGTTCTTTGGGTACCTGATTAGGTGAAGTAGTCACATAAAAAAGTAGCAGAGACTCATATGCATGTCCATTCTATGACTATGGAGGTGTGCCTATTTTTGAATCTTAAAACCAAGCAATGTTTATTTATATGGCAAATAAAAACACTATTACTGGGGTGCCTGGGTGGCTCAATCTGTTAAGCGTCTACCTTCAGCTCAGGTCATGATCCCAAGGGCCTGGGATCAAGCCCCGTGTCGAGCTCCCTGCTCAGTGGGAAGTCTGCTCCTCTCTCTCCCTCCCTTGCTCGTGCTCTCTCGCTCACTCTCTCTCACTC
The DNA here is from genome assembly GCF_004348235.1 of Phoca vitulina. NCBI lineage: Eukaryota > Metazoa > Chordata > Mammalia > Carnivora > Phocidae > Phoca > Phoca vitulina. The sequence continues at coordinate 5,925,135 of NW_022589774.1, read as the reverse complement.
AAATAAATAAATAATCTTAAATAAAATAAAATAAAAACACTATTGCTTATCAACCACATAAGACTTGCATAATAAATAAATCCTCTACTTATATTCCTCAATCTGTTTTTCAACCTTCAATGACTGTATAGATGATAAGTATCTCGGCCTATATCCTATGCCACTCTCTGGACCATCGGGGATTGGCATATATTGTTACAAACAGACGGAACCAAGCTCCTCGCATCCTTAGGGCAAAAACATTTCATAAGGGTACCTTTTTTTAAAACTGCACTTCAAAAATACCCCCCATGAGAAGAAGGGGAAATTTTTGAATCTTAAAGAAACAATTAAGACCCATCGTCCAAAACCCTACAGCCCCGTTAGAAAACAGATGGCCCTGGCAAAGCTGTGCTGGAAGGTTGCCTTCAATTATCAGTCTGGTTACTACCAGCAGATGGGTACCCATGCAGCAAAGCCAAATTCAAGAAGAGGGAGAATCTGGCTAGTAGAACGTACTTGAAAACTTCCTGGCAGCTGCCGTGTTCATGCATATATGTTCATTTCATCCTCAGAGTAAGACAAAGCCTGTTGTAGTTACATTCCTCTGGCTCCTTTGTCCCAATCCTGCCTCCCTTCCATGAGCTAAATGGACACTCGATCAGTCAGGACTGCAGTGTAAAGTTCTGCCAAGAGGGACCATCAAGGTGCACGGATGTTGCAGACTTGAATGAGCATCATTAAACTATAGAAACTATAATCGCTTGTTTGCTCTCCGGGCTCAGAATAATCACCACTCAGATGAGATCACAGATGTGAAAGGAAAACGACCTTAAAGCACTTTAACAAGGGTAATGGAGCATTATTATTAGCATTTCTTCCCAAAAATTGACAGCAGCCAGATCTGCGTGATCCGTGCTAAGATTAGCGGAATGAGTTCGATGTAAAATAGTGACCAGCTTGTTTAACTACCTGAGTTGACTTCCCATTTTTATTGTGCAACCTAGGACATATTCTCTCACCCTAAAATATTAATTAAATCAAGTGACATCTGCATCTGGAGGAGGGGCCTCAAAGCTGAGAAGACACTGTTCAAACCTGGGGGCATCCCAACAGAAGGAAGGTAAAAAGAAGGAGAAGAGAGAGGGAAGGGGGCAACTTATGCTTGTTTATATGTCTGTGGGTCTCTATCCATCTCTGTCCATAACTGGGGGCATTTAAATGAGTAGTAAGCTCAATGGAAAGATTAACATGTCTTTCTCTATTCTGGCATTAGCTCCGTAAATATTTGTTTCTAACAAAATGTTCAGCCAATCCTGGGACCCAGCAGGCTTGTAATACTATGGCTACGACCAACCCAAGAATTTTAAAAGGCCAAAATGTGGAAAATGAACATCTGAAAATGGATCTGTAGGCTGCCATCCATCAGCAATTAGTTTTCTGTGAGGCCACAGCCACTCAAGACTTGATTGGCTAGCTCATTAGCAACAATGAGTTAAGCATACAAGGATGTATTCTCCTAGGCATCTCTTGCATCCTCAAATGATTTGCAAAATTTGGCACTAGTCTAGAAAAACACAACAAAAATCCCTATCACCACAAGCCAGCATTAGAGCTTAGCAAGCAATTCCACCCAGATCAACTTCAGTTTAGGAGCAGCAAGGGAAGCATCATTTCCTAGGGCCAGACAAAACAAATTTCGGTTACTGTGTGGCATTTCATGATCCCATCCATGAACGGAGCTTAATACATCCCCTGCTGGGACGAAGTCTATATCATGAACAAGGGAGGGATGCAGGGTCTGTCCCTTTCCACCTCATCATTCTTGCCTGCCAGGCCAAGCTCCTTAGAGAACCTGCTATACTACAGATCCCCAAGCTCAGGGAGGTCCCCAGACAAGCGTTCCCTCATCTTGGCTATCACATGATGGCATTTTATTGCCTACCCCCAATGCTAGGCGGCTGGCACTGGATGAGGGATGAGCAGCTTACCTAAAGCCTCCTTTCACTTTGATACTAGACATTAATTTTACCATTGATTGGGCCATTAAGTCCCATTTCTGGTACAGATATGCTCTCATTGTGAGCAGCTTATCTGTTTACTAAATGCAGACAAGGAAAATTTCAGTACAACTGTCGCATTATTTCAGCATCCAAAACCTACAAGCATGATAGGATTGTTTGTACTTAACTTGGAATTCGACACAGAAAGCTACCGGAGTGAAAAAAGAGTAGAACAGGCAAAATTTTTAATGTGAAAAATCTCAAATGCACTGTCCCCTGCTCATCACTTTCTGTGCCTACAGGGGACAGCAAACGGTGGGAACACCAAAGGTCATAGCTCTTGTGGAGACCAGGGCAATGAACAGGTACCCTGTAATACTTTACTAATAAACACTCATGTGCTGGGCACTGGTCTAAGCACTTTACACAGGATATTTAATTTCATCATTAATACAGCTTAGAAAAGGGAAGGGTAGTATTTGTCCCTATATGCAGATGAGTAAAGTTGGACTCAGAAAGGCTAGGTCATTGTCTGAAGGTCACACAGCAGGGAGGTGGCAGAAAATGATGCAATCCCAGGTCTCCCTTCCTCTAAAGCTTCTATTCTGCTACTAAGTTGTACCACCGCTCTAAATGGGTAAATCACTTTTCTAATGCCAATCCCAATTCAAAATGCAGAGCCAGCTAAACCCTTGGAATTCTTGATATCACCCTCAACAGAAGATACATCTCCACAAACATAAACGAAGGCCAATAGTACAAATCCCTTAGCCCTGTGCTAGGCACTTTCACGGGACACAGAAATCAGTGAAATCTAAGCACAACATGATACACAATTAACCCTACAGGCTAGAGTTCACGGTGGACAAGCTCTACAGAGGGCAAACCCGAGCCTGGCGGGGGTGCACACATCTTCAGAAACACCTGCAAGACAATGTCCAGCCCACTTCCGTAACTTGGCTGAGCAAACAGTGTCTGGACCCTCTTCACCAGAAGACTGCCTCTACAAAATGTTTCCACTAGGCAGCCAGTGGAGTCGCGGGAGAGTTTCCGGCTGGAAGGAAAGCTCACAGGGGGAAGAGTTCGGTGCCAGTCTGCTGTGGAAATGTTAGCAGAAGCATCTGTTGGTTGGTCCCCACTGGCCAAAAAGGCAAACATTTGTTTTGCTGAAACAAACACTCCCATTTGAAAACGGTCGCTGATGAAACCATCATGTGACACGAAGTTTGCTTCCCCTGGGGTGGCTGGGGCTGTGGCCTCCTGTCCCCAGCAGCATGACCCCTCCGAGACCTGCCACTCTAGTGATCACCTCTTTGCTACTGACAGACGTTCGAACCTGGCAATCAGGATACGCTCTTCAAAGCTGCGGGGATAAATACATGTAGACGTTCCCCCTCTGATAAAGAACTGTTCTTTGGTTCTCTGGTCTAAAAAATGATTGCAAAAGATTTAAAGAAGTGGGAAAAATTCTTTCCTGTGATATTTGATAGAGAAAAAACTCCCGTTCTGCCGTGCTTCTTTGTAAGATTACAGTGCTGATTTATGGTCCTAGTCAGGCTGTTTCAATCTACTAATTTCCCCAGATAAGCCTTTTCAGACAAGCTCCAGGCCAGGGCGCCTGGGTGGCTCAGTCAGTTAAGCGTCCAACTCTTGATTTCAGCTCAGGTCATGATCTCAGGGTCGTGGGATCAAACCCCACGTCGAGCTCCATGCTGGGCGGGGGAGTCGGCTTAAGATTCTCTCTCTCTCCCTCTGTCCCTTCAACCTCTCCTCTCCCTCTTTAAAAAAAATAAATAAATAAAATAAACTCCAGGCCACTAAATAAAGAGAGAAGCTGAATTAAAGTATGGATAAAATCCTGTAACAATATCAAGCCAATTTTCTCATATCCAAGCCACTGAAGAAACTTCATCCACCATTTTGTGTAATAAGCATGAATCTCCAAAAAAAAGACACTGTCAACCTTGCACATGCCAACATGACTTTGGAAGTTAGGGCAACAACTAACAATTACTTGTTGTTGTTGTTGTTGTTTTTGGAGAAAGAGAGAGAAAGAGAGAACGCACACAGGTGGGAGTTGGAGCAGAGGGAGAGAATCTCAAACAGGCTCCAGGGCCACTGTGGAGCCTGACACAGGGTTCAATCTCACCACCCTGAGACTGAGACCTGAGCCAAAATCAAGAGTCCGAGGCTTAACCAAATGAGCCACCCAGGAGCCCCTTACAAGAATTTTAAATCTAGAAATTTTCATCTGTCATTGCTTTTGTTTATTTAAATCTGTGATTTTCCACAAAGTTAATATTTGATGACTCAAAAGCCAACCCTTAGAAAGGGGATTTAAATTATACTTCCCATCACCAATTTTGTCTCTTTCCTCTTAGAATAGAAAATTTTATTCCTTTCCACTTCTTTCCATTTTTCGGGTAATCTAAATAATCTTTAAAAAAAAAAAAAGTAGTACATGATCTTAATACAAGTCATGTTTACCTATAATTGCTAGACGCTTATTAGTAATCATACGAATGCAAAGTGAAAAAAAAAGTACATACGTTCTATGTTGTAGGTTACATACAAAACACTTTGTAATACTTCCGACAAATAAAAAGGAAAATTATGTACGGTCATGATAAAAGACGGAGAAACAGTATAGGAATTCTCTTGTACCCTCCCGCTTCACCCCACACAGAAGTTGATAAATTCTCATCTCAGTGCCTCACTTACCTCACTGCTTCTCCTCAGCTCATTTTCCTTGACCTGACTCGCCTGTAACACCTGTTCAGTTCGGCAGAACTTCTGCTTAAACTCTTCCAAAGTTTTTTCTAGCTGGTGCTTTCCTGATGTGACCTGCAAAGAGGAAAAAAGGCAAAGTTTCATTTTTATGTTCTTTACTTTTTTTTTTTTTTTAAAGATTTTATTTATTTTTGAGAGAGAGAGAGAGAGAACGAGCACGAGCAAGGTGAGAGGGAGCGGGAGAGGGAGAGGGAGAAGCAGACTCCCCACGGAGCAGGGAGCCTGACGCGGGGCTCGATCCCAGGACCCTGGGATCATGACCTGAGCTGAAGGCAGACGCTTAACACCCAGGTGCCCCTGTTCTTTACTTTTTAAATAAATTATTTATTCTTAAATAAAACGGTCATGGAATATAAGAACTGACGCCATCTATTTTGGGTGAGACATGATCTGTGTTACAGCTGAATACAGCATTATAGGTTTAACTTAAAATAGCATCAGATCAACTTGGGTGACAGCACATAGAAGAGGAAAAAGAGCTGGGTGTGGGGAGGGAGCCACAGAGAAAAAAAATAAATTTAACCACAAAAAAGTGAAACAATGAAACAGTAATAAACAACCAAAACAAAAAGCTGAGCTAAGAAACAAACTCGGAGACATATTTGCTGTGTGACAGATTAAAAGTTATATATCTGTGATACAACAAACAAAGCACATCTATGGTTCAATTTAGAAAAACGTAAACTGAATTTTTAAGAGTAAATAACAAACAGACAAACAAAAAAATACAAATGGCAAATCAACTTCTGAAAGAAACATCCTCGCCAAAATAAAGTCAAGGAAGTCAAGGAAGAATGAAATGAAACAACGATAAGATGACTTTTTCACTCCTTAGTTAGCAAAATTTATAAAACCAGGACTATCTCCTAGTAACAAGGATGGGCGAAAACAGGACCTCTCTTACACCAACCAGGTGAGAAGGTACATTACAACTTTTTGAAGGGCAATTTGTCAGAATCGATCACAAGGGAGAATACACATGCCCTTGAGACAGCCAATTTCACACATGGAAACCTGTCCTACAGAAACACCAACACAGAAACACCCATGATGTTACCCAAGGATGTTACCACCAGGGCTACAATGAACAAGAAGATGTTGAGCACCTAAACATCCACCCATGGAATAATTAAATAAACTACAAAACATCTAATAAAAGCAAGGCTTAGACCAAAAAAAAAAAAAAAAACCAAACAAACAAAAAGGCCTTTTTATTAAAAACCTTGGAGGAAGCCCATTAAACACTAACAATTTATCCTGGGAAAGGAGTTTTTTGTTTGTTTGGTTTTGGGGTTTTTTGTTTGGTTTTGTTTTTCCCCAACCTTGGTTAGCCAGATAGAGGACTAACTCTTAGTACGTAATAGATGTCAGGGAGTGTCATCTCTCCCATTTCGGCTGCATCCCCATCTCTGGTTCCGCTACTAAGAGAGGTCAACATGACTCACTCCGGCGGCTGGTTGAAAACAGACTGTGAGGAGCAAGTCCAGAAGGAGGGAGAACAGTGAGGAGGCTAGTACAGTAATCCAGGTGAGAAATGACAGTGTCCTAGACCAGACAGGGGACCAGCGATGGTGAACAGTAGCCAGAGCCAGTATAAAAGGCTAGACACCAACGTTCATTAGACAGATATTCAGGGAGATAACAGAATCAGAGGGAAGGGATGGAAGAGTTTACTACCAATTTCCTAAAATATGGGTTTTAATGTTTCAGTTGTTGATGGCAATCTAGTATTTATTTTCTTTATAAAGCATATTACACAGGACTATTGTGGAAAAATTAAAGAGAGGCAAAAGCCAAAATAAAACAAAACTGCTTAACTGTATAGTCCAGAGATAAGCAAAGCTCATGGTTGGCATAGCTTTTACAAACTATGTATTGGACATAATCATTTGTTCATAAATATGCAGTGCCATTGTTTAAAATGATAATAGTAATCTAAATGCATGATAAAAAAACCCAAAACAACAGCACAGAACAGTAGGAAGTAAAAAACTGATTTCTGTCCAACACCATCCCTCTTTCTATATACAGTTTTTACCATTTCTATTTTTATTCTTTCAATGGCTACTTTCATTAATTGAAATAACAATCTTATAACAACATTAAGGATTTATCAGTGGATTCCCACATACAGTAATACCTACCTCCCCTTCAATTTACAAATTTTAGTAAAAAATACATTGGCTTCTTCCATTGTTTTAATATTATAATTTTAAATAATAAACTTAAGTCTCTTTTTCTTGATCCAATAACTTTAAATATGTATCTTGACTCCCTATTAAGTAAAATGTATAAACATGCATTTCTAGCAATCTTTTTGTCTTCTCTCTACTCTTCAAGTTCTGTTCATTTATTCAGGGCCCAAGTTTATGGTTTTGCAGGCAACTCCAAGGGGTGTCATTCATTCCTAGTCTTCGTGGGTTTGTATGGTTATCACAACGTCTTTCGGGGGGCACCATTTTGTATTGTAATTCACACAAATACACCGATTGGCAAAGAATGGTAAATTTTGTATAAATATATACAGTCTATTCTATAACTATGATTGTTTTGTTCATATTTCTATTCAAAAACCTGAAAACCAGTAAAACATAATTTATATTTACTCCCTTTAAAAAAAAGTCATACAAATCAGGTTTATTCTTAGCAAGGAGGGAGGAAGCACATGGAGGGTTTCTGGGAGTAGCTGAAAAGATTCTATGCCCTGACACAGATAATGGTTCTAAGAGAGCATTCCTTATAATAATTCATTGAATTGTAAATTTGTTCTATGTAGATTTTGTATGTTAACACAAAAAGGTTTAAATATAGGTATACATATAATATCCACACATATGCAAAAATACATAGGCACATACAGACACGCAATACACACATGTGTGTGTGTGAGTGTGTGTTTGAATAAAGATGGAGTCAGAAGAATCCTAATGGAAGGCTTTGAGGTGTGAGAGAAAAAGTAGAGTTGAAGATGACATGGCGGTGATCGGGTTCAGTGATATGAAGGATGGAACCTGCTATTTACTGGGGTAAGGAAGACTACGGGAGGAGCACATTTGAAACAAATAGCGGGAGTTCAGCTATTACCCCACCAAGTGTGAGATGCCTATTGGACAGGCGAGTGGAAATACCAGGTACACACGCAAGCCTGAAAGTTCAGAACAAGCGTCCCGGCTGAAGATAATAATACAAGGGCTGTCATCATATAGGTGAGAGGCAAGGCCAGAAACTGGATGAGATCATTTTTGGAGTAAGTGTTAAATAAGTAAAAGGATTATAGTTTTCAGCGCTTTGACTGTTTGGGGGGCATAAATTACTCGGGAGGTCTCCCACCTGGTGACATGCCCGAGAACCACGGGAACATCACACCCCTCCACAGACCTTCAGGTCTGAGATGCTCACTCACTTCCGTCTTTCTGTAAATGAGAAACCCCAGACTCAGACAGACTCAGTTTGTTCTCTTCTTTGGTTAAGTAAGGAAAGGGAGGTTAGAGCCATTCTTCTTTAAAAGCATCACAGTGTCAGCTGCAGTATAGACAACGCATGAATAAGGAAAAGGGGGACTACTGGAGGAGAGAAATAAGCCAGCTCCCTACTTTATCCAGGTCAGCCTGAAGGCTATTGCGAGCGTTCTTGGCTTGCTGTAACTCCTGCGTGAGTCTGGCTTTCATCTGCCCGCACTCCTGGTCCAGGGCTTGGAAGGCGCGCTGCTGACGGGAGAGCTCCTGAAACACCAAAAGGCACACGCGTCAGTCGGACTGCCGGCGGGTAACGAGGAGACGCCAAGGTGGGTGGACAAGCCTCCTATGGCGGGCCAGGCCGCGCTGAAAGAGCAGGAGACAATAGGGAGCCAGGCTGACCATTCACTTAATGATAAACATTAACTGTCTTTAGCACTGGTCCCGGTGATCAAACGCAGGCCTTCGGAGGAAAGGGGAAGGAGTCTGCCAGCTGGCCACATGGAGAGCAGCCAGCTTCCGTCCCATCCCCAATCTTAAATTCTTCATCTCTCTTTCGACAAGTCCAGGGGCTAAAGGGAGTACAGCTGAGCTGCCATGGTCGCAACTCAGCTAGGAAATCGAAGACACTCAAAAATGGGGTTTAAGATGTCAAACATCGTAACACCACTCACAATTTAGAATGACAGCAAGGATATGCCACCAGTTAACTTCGATAACCACATCGGGATAGCAGATTTCCATTTCCAGGCGCTCTTACTGCAAGACTAGAGAGCCTTACCCCATAGGATACACTCTGCCAGGCTAACTCACCGTCCACTGGCAGCAATACTTCTGGAAAGGCGTCTTTAGCCCTAACGTGTCTGCCAACTTCTTTCCCCACCGCATCAACTACCTTTCTAATGTATTCGCCAACCCACAGGCTTTAGAAACAGGTGGAGATCAGGATACAACTTCCTTCACAACTGAGAGTGTTTGAAAGAAGAGACAGGATTCTTTCCTACTCGGTATCAAATTTCCACGAAATCAGAGGACACGGATAAAAAAGAACATTCTGGCTACTGAGTCGCTTCTCCAATGGAAAACTGAAAGATGGAAGTGTGAAGGAAAATACGGGGAACCTCTTCCTCACAAAGGAGTTCCCTGCTCGCAGAACACCCCAAGTTACAACAAACAGCAACGCTTCTCGAATGACGAGACTATGAAATGCGCACTCCTCATGAATCCATTCACCTTACCTCTTGCAACTCCTTTTCTTTCTCCTTGAGTTTCTGTTCCAGAGAACATCTGGCACTTTCTGCGTTTTGTCGCTGACAACTCAAATCTTCAGACAATCTTTTCAGTTTTTGTTCCAATGCAGTACACTTAACAACAAATAAAAATGGTCAATACAAAATTATTCGAGGTGAGAAGCAAATATTTTGAATTTTAGAAAAATTAGGTCTGGTTCAAGTTCATCTTTGTGTTTTGACATTTTTGTTCCACTAAAAAGTTGGAGTTTAAATGATCAGCAAGGGCGCCTCACTGGCTCAGTCAGTAGAGCTTGTGACTCTTGATCTTGGGGTTGTGAGTTCAAGCCCCACAGTGGGTGTAGAGATTACTTAAATAAATAAAAATTTTTTAAAAGAGATTTTTATTTATTCATTTGAGAGAGAGAGAGAGACAGTGCCAGCATTGGGGAGAGGCAGAGGGAGAAGCAGGCTCCCCACTGAGTCAGGAGCCTGACGTGGGGCTCAATCCCAGGACCCGGAGATCACGACCTGAGCCAAAGGCAGGCGCTTAACCATCTGAGCCACCCAGGTGCCCCTACTTAAATAAATAAAACTTTAAAAAATAGATAGAATAAAATAAAATGATCAACAAATACTAAAACCACTATAATTATTTTAGCACACCTAAAGTTTGTACTTGGGAAATATTAGAAAAGATATAAAATATTAGACCGTTTAAATAAATACTTCATAATTTGCACTATGAAAAAAGAAATCAGCATTTCTGAATAAAGATTCATCTAACATTTTGTTGCATAGAAATGAGACGTTCAAATGCAGTGATGTTGATCTGTGTAATTTAGAAGCTGTAAAATAATCAGTGGGTAGCCATGACCCTCATATGATAGTCTGTTTCAAGCATAATAGATTTTGTGGGAAATTTTAAATATTAAAATGCCTCTTTCCACAAGGCTCCCGCTATGCCATTTTAAATTTCTGAAGGTTCACAGCACTCCAGAGAATATCACAACCGGTTTTTAACCAAGCTGCCATAAGCAACACAAAGAACATTCTTTTGTTTTTGTACATAGCCAATACCCTTAAAATAAGTTTTAAAACATGAACTAAATCAAAACTTAGGATGCCCTTCTAAAATTAAATTGGAGCAAAATGTCCTCTGAATCTTCCCCACGGTGTTTAAATCCTTAAAATGCCCTACAAAACAACTGTAAATTTCCGGGGAAGAATAAGAACACCTCATGTGAGTGGGGGAGAACTCCCTGGTCTAAAAGAAATGTGCCCCAATTTGGCAAATCTCTCTTCTAAAGTATTTCTCAGAGAATCACTATAATATCATTCAGAACTATTAGAAATATTAGAAATTTAAGAGAAAAGTTAGAAGAAAAGAAAACACTACGTAATACTTTGCCAGAAGACCAGACACCAATTATTAACTAACCAAAGATGAAAAAAATAAAGCTGGTCATTAATGACTAAATGATTTTCCAACTATCAGTACTTTAAATATACCAATTTCAAAAAGAAGAATAATTGAGCCACTGGTTCAAATTAATCCACTGCTTTGGACATTAAGACACCTTTCCATTATCTTTACTGTTCTTGAATTTTTAAATCTCCTAGGAAAAGTATTACAGAAATTACTTATAATAATAACAAATATGAATCAAACAAATATTTATCAAGAGCCAACTATATGTCAAGCACTGTGCTAGGTACGGGAGATGCAGCAGTAAATAACCCAGATAAAAATCATTGCCCAGATGATGGTCCAAATTTTGGTGGTTGACAATTCTCAGAGAAAAAAAGCCCACGCAAGGCAGAGATGAATGAACCCTTGGTGCCCTCTCCTGGTCCTCCTTCAAACTGCAATACATTCCACTAACATCTCAGAATCAACCACTTTCTTACTACAAAACAGGTTAAAAAGAGCCTTTAGAATATGCTCATATTTTATTTAAATGTTTTACAATGACATTCTGATACATTCTGACGATGCACAATCCATGTAAGACTAGCTGACCACTAGGTGTCATGAATGTTCCATAATATTCTAAAATAGTGTCCTAGCTGAAATCCTTGAAAATATGTAGTATATGACCTTGGGCACTCACTCAGCACCCTGGGCCTGAGTTCTCAACTGTGAAATGTGGGTGCTGAACTCCAGGTTTGCTGTCAGCCTCAATGTTTCTACATGAGTTCAAACTATGTATCCCACACAGTTTGCAAATACTTGGAAAAGAAGCATACTAGAAACAGCATACATTGACAAAAGAATATGGTATTGATTTTGATTAAATTAGTTCCATTTTACTTAACGGGTAATTCTAATGGTAGGTCAGGGAACAGCATAAACAAAGCATAATTTGATTTCAGCAACACATCTGATCAGGTCCTATTATCCTAAGAGGCAAGAGGGAGAAAGGTAGTCTGAATTTTCAGTTAGGTAGATTTGAAGCTCACTGGAAAAAAAAGGTACCCAGAAAGCATTGAACAAATGAATCTGAAGAACCTGGAGGAAAGTTTCTAATAGAAAGCCAGAGCTGTGTTCTCAGCACTGTCCTAGTCAAAAGTTTTAATTCATGATCTGGTAAGAAGAGACCTTATCAAATATGCTAGATAGAACAAAGATTCAGTGATCCTGTCACTCCAAAACCAGTAAGACAAAGTATAATAGGATAAGTTAACTCATATATAGGAAGGCCTGAGTTGGCAGAAATGCAACTGAAAAAAAGTTAAATGACAAGGAACTCAATGCTATAATAACTAATGTATTATTATAAACTCACCATGTGCCAGGCACTATGCTAAAGCCTTTACAAAATTTATCTCAATCTTTACATCAACCCTATAACACAGACATTAACACCATTTTATTGATTCGGAAGGGGAGGCTCAGAATTCAAAAGCAAAACAAGTGGCATGTGGCAGAACCAGGGCTCAAATCCAAGTCTCTCTAACTTAGAAAACCAACCTACAAACTCAGACTGCACAAAGTGAATAAATATGTAGGTCAAGGTAGGTCATGTTCCCATTGACCCTCCACTGCACCTTCATACAGTGAATCAGTATTTATCAACAATATCTCTGTGCAAAGCATTGCACTAGGAGAATGTCTAAAAAAATGAACCTAGACTACCGCTTCCAGGAAGATAGAATAAACGTACATTTCTCTATTCCTCAGATTGAGAACAATTCAAAACCCTTCACAAACATTAAGAAAGCTCTGAAAGGAGAGAAGAAGACTGAGTGACTAGGGACTTTGGGACCCAAGGGAAAAACATGATGGTGCTGAAAGAAGAGAACAGTCAACCCAGAAACCCTGTATCCTGAGGAAACACCTTCCAGGATGAAGTATCAAGACATTTCCAAAGAAAGAAAACTAAGAGAATATGTGGCCAGTAGACCAACCCTAAAAAAAAAAAAAGGCTAAAAGAAGTTTTCTAAACAAAAAGGAAATGATGAAAGAAGGGACCTTGGAAAGTCCAACAATATTGGCATAAATGATAGAAAACTGGAGAAGAGAAAGAAAGTCTAAGTTATGTTTGACAGTTAAAGCAAAAATTATAACACCATCTAATGTAGTTCTAAATGCAGGTAGAGAAAACACTTAAGAAAATTGTATTATAAATAGGGGAGGGTAAAAGGATGAAAAGAGCAGTAAATTTTCTCTAATCCATTAGAACTTCTTACATGACAACACCAACAGACCGACAAATGATGTGTATATATAATATATTATCTAGAGCAGTCACTATAAAAGCTCTACAAAGAAATACATCTAAACCACTAGATAAAATGAAATTCTACAAAATGTTTTGAGTAACCCACAGGAAATGAACAAAATGAAAAACAAAAAGAAACAGAAAATAAAAAATAAGATGGCAGTTTTAAACCATGACCAATCGATGATTACATTAAATGTAAATGGCCTAAACATGCTAATTAAAAGACAGTTGGTAGAAGAATGGATTAAAAAATATACCCAACTATATGCTGTCTATATAAAACTCACTTCAAATATAATAATAAAAAGATAGGCTGAAAATCAAAAGACAGAAGGAAATACATCATGCAAACATTAAAGGAAAGCTGGAGTGGCTATGTTAATACCAGAAAGAGTAGACTTCAGAATAAAGAAAATTTCCAGAGACAGTGAGGGCTATTATATAATGATAAAGGTCAATCTGCCAAGAAGACACAGCAATCCTAAATGTGTATGCACCAAACAACAGTTATAAAATATGTGAAGCGAAAACTGAGAACTGACAGGAGAAATAGATAAATCAACAATCTTGGAAGACTCTCACTATCCTCCTTTCAACAACTAATAGACAGGAAATCAGCAAAAATATAGAAGAATTCAACAACAACATCAACCAACTGAAAATCTGGGGCTAAGGATAATTTTAGAACACTCCACCCAACAACAGAATACACTTTTTTCCCCAAGTGCCCATGAAACATATACCAAGATAGACCATTGTCTTAGGCCATAAAACAAGCCTCAACAAACTTAGAAGAATTGAAATCATAGAGTATGTTCTCTGAACACAATGGAAATCAATAACAGAAAGAAGAAAATCTCCAAACACTTGGAAATTTAACAAGGTATTTCTAAGTAATCCATGGGGCAAAGAGGAAGTCTCAAGCAAAATGTTTTAAAAATGCATTAAAAAAAATAAAGTAAAAATACAATGAATGGAATAAAAACAAAAATACAATATATCAAAATTTGTAGGACACAGTTAAAGCAGTACTGAAGGAAATTTATAGCTTTAAATGCCTACACTGGAAAAGAAAAGTTTCAAATCAATCATCTAAGTTCCCCACTTCAACAACCTAGAAAAAGAAGAGCAAAATAAACCCAAAGCAAGCAGAGGGAAATAAAGGAGCAAAAATACATCAAGTTGAAAAAAAGAAAATAAATGAACCAAAGAGCTGATTCTTTGGAAAGATCAATAAAAGATCAACAAATTGACAAATTTTATTATTATTACTGACAAAATTGATACATCTCCAGCAAGACTGACAAACAGAAAGCAAGAGAAAACAGAAATATCAGAAACAGAGAATATCACCTGACCTAACAACATCAAAAGAATAGGAAAATACTACAAATAACTATATTTTTAAGTTTAAGTATTTAGATAAAATGGACCATTTCCTCTAAAAACAAAAGCTAGTGGCACCTGGGTGGCTCAGTCATTAAGCGTCTGCCTTCGGTTCAGGTCATGATCCCACGGTCCTGGGACCTGGGCCCTGTGTCAGGCTCCCTGCTCAGCAGGAAGCCTGCTTCACCCTCTCCCACTTCCCCTGCTTGTGTTCCCTCTCTCGCTCTCTGTCAAATAAATGAATAAAATCTTTAAAAATAAATAAATAAAATAAAAACACTAGCTATCCCAACTTATCCAGTATGAAATAATTTTCATAGCTACATATCTATTTTAAATATTAAATTTGTAATTTTTTTAAAGACTTATTTATTTGAGAAAGAGAGTGCATGAGTGGGAGAAAGAGAGGGAGAGAATCTCAAGTAGACTCCACACTGAGTGCAGAGCCCAACGTGGGGCTTGATCTCATGACCCATGAAAATCATGACCTGAGCCGAAACCAAGAGTCAGACACTCAACCGACTATGCCCCCCACCCCCGCCCTGGTGCCCCTTAAATTTGTAATTTTAAAACTCCCAAAAAAGAAATCTCGAGGACTGGATGGTTTCATGGAGAATTCTATCAAACACGTAAAGAAGAAATAACACCGATTCTACACAATCTCTTCCAAAAAATAGAAGGGTACGGTTCCCAGTTCATTTTATGAAGCTACTATGACCTCTGATACAAATACCAGACGAAGACAGAACAAAAGTACAAAAAAGCTGACCAATATCCCTCATGAATATAGACAAAAAAAATCCTCAACAAATTGTAAATAAAATCCAGAAATATATATTATATATATGTGCGTGTGTGTGTGTGTGTGTATAAAGAGTATACCAGGAAGAAAGGCAAACGTAAGCAAAACACTGGACCCAGATAGGGGAGCCTGGTGACTCAGCTGGTTGAGCATCTGACTCTTGATTTCGGCTCAGGTCATCTCAGGGTCATGGGATCAAGCCCCACATCAGGCTCCCCACTCAGCAGGGAGTCTGCTTGAGATTCTCTCTCTCCCTCTGCCCCTGCCCCCTGCATGTGCACATGCTCTAAAATAAATAAATCTAAAAAAAAAGAAAAAAAAAAGAAACACTGGACCCAGATAAAGACTGGGCTCAGGAAACACCAAATAATCACAGTTGGTCCTAGAAGATAATTCATTTTTCTCTGCACTTGTCACCATACACAATATTATCTATGTGACTATATATTTATGTTGCATCCACCACTAGGATGAAGCTCCCCAAGAGCAATGATTTTTGTCTATCTTCTCACTGCTTCATTCCCCTGGTCTAGAACAGTGACGGACATACAGTAGGCAGTCAACAAATATTTGTCAAATGAGTACATGAATGAATGAATAGAAAAAAGGGAATAAAACACTAGAGTTAAGTTGGGGACAAAGCAACAACAAAACACCGCCAAAGGCGCTAAGAAGCTTGGCCTTAATTGGAGCCTTAAGATTAAATCACAGGAGTACATTTATTGGATCAAAAAAGAGATCAATTAAATTCTATCATATGTCCTAAACCTCTTTTTTTTTTTTTTTTTTGAAGATTTAATTCATTCACGTGAGATAGAGTGAGAGAGCACAAGAAGGGGGAGGGGCAAACGGAGAGGGAGAAGCAGGCTCCTGGCTGAGCAGGGATCCCGACATGGGGCTTGATCCCAGGACCCTGGGATCATGACCTGAACAGAAGGCAGACTCTTTTTTTTTTTTTTTTTAGATTTTATTTATTTATTTGAGAGAGAGCGAGAGAGAGAGTGAGAAACAGCATGCGAGAGGAGAGGGTCAGAGGGGGAAGCAGGCTCCCTGCTGAGCCAGGAGCCTGATGTGGGACTTGAACCCAGGACTCCGGGATCATGACTTGAGCCGAAGGCAGTTGCTTAACCAACTGAGCCACCCAGGCGCCCCCAGAATGCAGACTTTTAACAGACTGAGCCACCCAGGCGCCCCTGCCTCTTTTAAAGCTCCATTACTTAGTTGCCTCTTGTATGTGTCAAGTGCCATATATACATAATCTTCATTCTTCCCCACCCACTTAGATGGACAAGAGCTCAGTAACTTGCCCAACTCACTTTGCCAGGAAAACGTGCAGTACGGATTTGACCCCACATCTACCCAACTCTAACCGAACTTACTACTTCAACTGCACAAATACTGCCTAGTATGTATTAATGAGGTTCATTACTCACATTTATTTCATAAATTTAAGTGTTAAAGTATTGTACGAAAAAAATTTCCAAAGAACTGTATGATGAAATGTAGGCTTTCAACAACTCATGAGAAGTCCAGTACCTTGGTTGATGCCTGGTCATACTGTGCTGTTGATCTCACCAGTTCATCCCTACTTTTATTCAGAACTTTGTCTTTTTCAATTAATTCCGCTTTTGCTTTCTCCAGTTGGAGTTGGAGTTCTTGACATTTATTCACTTGGCCTTTCATTTCTTTTTCTTGTCCTTGCAGATGTAGTTCCAAATCACTAATCTTGTTCCTTAGCTCTTAAATCACAAACAAAACCCACACTTTAATTAATATATATTTTTGACAAAAAATTTACAGCTCAATTCAGAATGTATCATTTGTTATTACTCTGCTCTGAAATCTTTGGTGGGACAAATATAAATTAATTCACACTAAACACAGAAACTACTTTAATTGGATTTAATTCAATGGTTAGTCTCTATTGTCATTTGTATTCAAATATCCATATGAAGCAAGAGAAACACATTTTCTAATGTTTTCAGAGAAACTTGGGAAAGAAAATGGTTTTCTAAAATCATGAGGAGTATCTTACTGAGGCTGCAAAAAGTGTATCCCATGTAATACCCTACGTAAAAATTACCACTTGGTTTTATACACTGGCAACAACTATTTGTTTTGTGCCCATATCCATGCAAATGAATGCTAAGCAGTGCAAAATTCACCCTCCTGTATTCTCTGGTAGCTTTACCTCCAGTAAAGATCAAGACAGTGTGAACCTCCTATACTGCCAAAATTAACAATAATTTTTTTTTTCATTTTTTTTTTCCTACATACAAACAATACCGGTTCCAACGGCATTGGCGGCATGACAATTCTCACCAGTGATCACGGACGGTGATTTTCTATATATCATAGCACTGGAAATTATCGTCGTCTGCAGAGTAGATTCCAAAACACCACCTGGTGCCCTTGGCTGTCAGCTGTGGTGTGGTACTCCAGCCAAGGTTACAGGTTTGCTCCCATATGGACAACCTGGCAGTGCAGAGAAAGCTGCCCCGCAGACACATGCCACACCTCTGGCCAAAGCTGGCCAGACCCCAGGCTTGTTCCATGGGCCACCAAAGAAGACACAGGAGAAGCGTGGGGCGTGGCAACTGTAACCTACTCACCCTACTTCTGGAAAGACAAAGCCACTCAGACTACTTCGGAAGGCTTCCGGGCACCAGCTTTATAGTACTGATAAAAGGACATTCCAAAATTATGGTATCTTTTATCCCAAAAACAGTATTTCACATGATCAGATTGAGATATAGAGCTTTGATGTGTCTAACAAAACACACAAGCACCTTTTAGGATTAAAAACATCTGGCATCACCCCCGAAATTATCTCAGGAAAATTTAATTTCAATTTAACTTAGCTCAATTTAGCTCAATTTACCTTGATTCTGGGCTTTTAATTGGTCCAAAAGGTGAGAATTGCTCAAATTATCACAGAAACTGCTATTAGCATCTCTTTTCCCTGTTTGCAAAGTTGATCTACTTGGAGTCACCTCTTGTTCCCCAGAAAAGTGAGATGCAGAGAAATCTCTCCTAATCGGAGTTTTTAGAGCATGCGATGAAAGCCGAGTTGGGGTCTTTTCTTGTTGCCACGAGAACACGGATGAGGAAGCCTGATGTCGTGCAATGTCCCGGTGATTCATTGTGCTTTGGGGAATAGCCTGACACGCTTTCTGTAAAGATAGAAACTCTTTAGAGCCCTTTAAACATCTCAATATTCAAGGCTATTTATTTTCAGATAGCACATAAAGACATAATGCCAAGAAGTTACCACTTCCACTGCATACCAAGAAAGCATGTTTATCAAGTCAAGGGAACCTTTAGGTCCCAATATCCAGGACAGGAACTGTCTAATGGTTAGACTATAGCATTGAAGGCTAAGCCAGTACCATTTGAGTCCCAATCTATTAAAATGGGCTCAGTTTTTATATTTATTCTGCATCCCTCATATACTCCATTAAACACAAGTGAGTATTCACTACCATTTTGAGTTTTGAAATTTGGTGTCCTTTGCTTGCCTGTCCTTGGTCACCTCCTCCACTTGCTTTGCACAAAGAGGATCAAAATTAAATATTAACCCAAAGAACTCTTTCAAGAATCTCACTTTCCACCATACCACTCCCAAAAATGTCATATAAGGTGTTTTATGTTATATAATACACATTTGTGGATTTGCTACTGCTTTGAATTCTTTATTTTTTTAATTCAAGTATAGTTAATGTACAGTGTTATATTAGTTCAGGTGTACAATGATTCGACAATTCTATGTATTTCTCAGTGCTCGTCAAATAAATCCCCCTTATCTCCTTCTTTTGTTCTCTCTACTTCTATTCTGACAAATATCAAGACATGGCTATAGATGGTGCATTAAATTTTTTTATAGCAAGAGCTTTTCTTGCCACACAGAGAGGTTTCATGTTTGTAGAGACTCAAATTTCTCCACCAGAAAAACTCTGGGAATCAATGTCAGGAGCAAAGTGGGCACCAATGGCTGAAATGGATCACAAAGCACATGATATTTCTATGACAAACCAGAGAATTACCGTTTAATTTTTATTCACCGCGAGAAGAAACACCTTTGCTACATATCAGAATCCTGTTGACCTCCAAACAAGGGTCAAGGGCATGAGAATAATTGAAAGTGTTAAAGCTCTCATAGGTACTTTGTGATCCTCAGTATGTAAGGTATCTACTTATAAATCCAGCCTTAAACTGTGTGAATGGTCCCATCTCAGCGAGTTCTTGTGGTTAGCAGAAATAAAACACTAAGTGCAAAACTAGGATTTAGGTTGTTGTTTCCCCCCCACCTTTTTTTTTTTTTTAGCAAATAACATCACACAAGCAGAAATGGTAAGGGTAAATTCTACAGATACCGAGTATATTTAGGGTCAGTCCCTTAACTAGAAGCAGGGGTTTCTAAAACCTGCATTTTGTTTCTTTTGCTGACACTAAACAAACCTCTTCGCCCACCTCTCTGCCTATTTACCCATACCAAAATGGAGCTTTATAACCCTGTCCAGCAACTTATTTAACAGAATTGGGAAGATTATCTTGATAACGTTCCCCTCTAAATAAACATCTCATAAATAATGACCCTAAAACCCCATGTCCCTGGTGGTAATCAGCACATTCCGTAAGGCCTCAGTGGGAAGCAATCAATGGCCTCCAGGTGATAAAGCCAAACAGTGAGTGTCTGGAATGACCCTGGTCCCCCCCTCTCCTTACCATTAGATCTCAATAGGGAAATAATTATATGGCTACAGTTTCTGTAGAATTTGATGAACATCTAATGTCTAGGGATAAACTGATCTCCCCACACTATTTTTTTTTACTCCTATTTTTTAAAAACCAAAAAGTAATTATAACTAAGGTAATCAGCCAGGAACTTTATCTTCTTAGTGTAAGAAAAATGTGGCAAGCTCTACGTGAACCAGATTTTTCTCCAACCCTGGACACCTATATATCAAAGTACTTCTTCAACTGCATACTCTATTGTAAGGTCCATAATTAACTTACTTTAGCCTGCAAGGCTTTGACTTCTGCCTCTAATCTTTTTCGTTCTTCAACCTCTTTATTATATTTTTCTTTTAGATCTTCATACTTGGAAACTAAACAAAGACAATGAGAAACAGTTTTACTTCAGTCATGGATTTCATAAAGGAATTCACAGATCAACAATCATTTCAATAGTCTAGAAATGAATATTGCGGTACACTAAGTAAACAGATGCTGGGTTTGAATATTCTGAACCTGAATTATTTTTAAAACACACTACAGGCTAAAATGAAAAGTTTAAAGGCTTAACCTGGTAGCTCCATATAGCTCAACAGATACACAAATGGATATGTAGCGCATTAATGCCCAAATTAAAAGGTTTTTTTTTTAATGCCCAAGTTAAAAGTTGAATTCAAAGATGAATTAATTGATTTCTTTGACCAAATTAAAATTCCAGTAAAAGAGCTATGAAGGGAAAAAATCCTTACCACTATAATACTGGCTTGGTGTTAGTGGAGCTGCGAAGACTTTTTGTGGTGTCGCGGACGGATGCAGAGAGACATCTCCAGCCTGCGCAGCCTGTTGGCTTCTTTCAAGTTCAGATTTACACCTGTTAGAAAAGGACCCAAGAGGACGCAAATCAGAGCAAACGCTACCGAATGCCAGCACCACCCGTTCCGAGAGTAATAAACTTACAAAAACCCCACCCTCTAAGAATTCTTACCACTTCATTGGTCCAACAGACATTTAATAAGAACTAACTTATGGGACAGACCTAAACTCAGGCCCCCCGTCTTCAAAGGAACTCAGTCTGGTTAGGGAAACAGAAATATAAACCAATAATCACAGTGTTATAAAGGCTACCATGAAGATCTGTAATGACACTATAGTTATAGAGTTGGGAGGCTGGGGATATATTCCGAGCAAATTTTATACTCTAAGCCAAAGAAAGACACAGGAATATTTAAAAACAACAACAACAGAACTTCAGAAACATAGAAAGAAACTGGTGTCACTGAAGCATGGGCTCAAATCACAAAACTGACATCACTTGTGAATATTAAGTCATGACAAAAACATAGACTTGCCATGTATTTTATGCCATTTTAAAAACACAGACACAAAAATCAAGTTAACAGTGCATCTAGAGAAGACAGGGCTGGAAACAGTCACAAAGAAATGGGAAAAGTAAACTATATATTGTATATATGCACAGAATATTTCTATCACTTAAGTTCTGAACACCTTTCAAAATCAAACAACCTAAGTTAAGAGGACTCAATTCTCACAAGTCTGTAATGTCTCTGATTTTAGCTCAACACAAGAAATGAAATGAACACCCCATAGAACAGCTAATGATGTGCAGTCTCTTTCTCATGGACATGTTGCTCAAAGCAAGGAGTGAAGGAAGTGCCCCAGTGCCCTAGCTCCACTCAGCTCCAAACTCAATCTGGGAAGGAAAAGGCAATGTCTGGGCTAAAAAGGACTGCTCTGCAAATCAAATCTTCACATTCGAGCTTATGGTTGGTAACAGCACTATCCAATAGAAAGGTTCTACTAACATGTAAAGAGTAACAAGAAACAAATGGATTTAATATTAGTATTTTATTTAATTCCATATTTTCAAAATACTATCATTTCAACTTATAGTCAATACTAAAATTATTGAGATATTTTACTTTTTTTTCTACTGAACCTTCAGAATTTGGTGTGCATTGCATACTTATAGCACATCTCAATTTGTTGTTTTTTTTTAAGATTTTCTTTATTTATTTGAGAGAGAGAGAGCACAAGCAGGGGAGAAGGGGAGAAGGAGAGGGAGAAGGAGCCCGATGCGAGGCTTGATCCCAGGACCCTGGAGATCACGACCTGAGCTGAAGGCAGACGCTTAACCCACTGAGCCACCCAGGTGCCCTGTCACATTTCAATTTGTAATAGCCACATTTCAAGCCATGTAGCCAGTAGCTACCACAATGAATGGTCCAGGTCTATAGACTACCAAAGGTGTAGCAAATTTGGTGACTTTAGAGATGAATTTTAAAGAAGCTTGTAAAAGTCGGTGTTTCTTTTTCCTCTCAAATTCACACTTCATCCTCCTCTGCCTATCCTTTCATTAGAAAAAAAGTTTATTTATTTTAAATATAAAACTATACCCTATTATTTCTATAAGCCTTTATTTCTCCTATTTCCTACAAAGAAAAACAAAAACTGCCACCAAAATAGCACTAAATTAAGCGGTTTAACTGTATGAGATTGTCAATACTCAACAGTTTTTGACCAACATTTCCAATGGTTCAACCTAACTTGTTTGAGACCTTCCAGAAACCTAATCAGTGGCCACTGATGGAGAAAATAAGTTTCTGCCTGCACTTGAAGGTTAGCAGTGGGAATTTGAATACACTCAATAGTTTTTCTAGTTTATAGTTTTTATATTCTAGGAAACTGTACTCTTAATTGTTTTTTTTAACTTAATAGTTTTTACAGTCTGAGGTTTATATAGTTTATAAACGTTTATAAACATCTCTATCTACATCACAGGTAATAAAAATACTTTTAAACTAAGTGTGCTATCCTAACCCCAACTATAACAACTGATAATAATAATGTTAACACTTACCAAGTTGCTAGGTATCACACACAACTCTGAGCACTTTATATCTGCAAGTATTGCCACCAAATGTCACTTTGCAATAAAAAATAGACATGTATACAAAAAAATGTTTACCTCAAATGTTAAAAATACAAACATTTCTGTCTAAATTATTAAAACCAGTATTTCTGGGGCACCTGGGTAGCTCAGCCGGTTAAGTGATTGACTCTTGGTTTCCACTCAGGTCATGATCCTGGGGTCATGGGATCAAGCCCCGCATGGGGCTCCACACTCGACGGGGAGTCTGCTTGGGATTCTTTCCTTTTCTCTCCCCCTTTGCCTCTCCCTCAGCTTGCTCGCTCTCTTTCTATCTCTCCTCACTCAGATAAATAAATAAGATCTTTAAAAATAAATAAAAATAACCCTGTATTTCTAAAACCAGCAGCCAAAATGTACTTTCAAAGAAAACTATTCTGGCATTCTGAAAGTAAGCTTCCTACTTCCCTAACATCTGTTTTCCAAAAACAACTACCTATCTTTCATTTATTTATTTGACAAATATTTGAGGGCCTGCCAAGTGCACGGGGTACACTGATAAGACTGACCAGGTCTCTGTTCTCATGGAGTCTGGTATGGCAGACAGTAAACAAGAAAACAAAAAACTCAATGAGATAGAAGTTACTTATCATTCCAACATGCAACTTATAGAGACCCACCTTCCTACGTGGGTAGGAAAAAAATTAGGAAGAGATTTCTGTGTACCTAAATTATCTTCACAGGAAGACAAATAAGAGTAATTTTAAAGTATTTTAACTTTCAATTTGAGAGGTAGGTATAATTAAGATTATTGTGGCCACATTAGGAAAAAAAAATTTCATGGAATCAAGATCTTTATTAATTACAAAGGGAAAAACAGTGTAACTTCACAGTGGAGAGACCCAGACAACACCTCAGCCAGGGAATCAGGGTAAAAGTCCTATTAGGTCACGTATCTCCTGATAGGATACATTGAGAAAGGCACATCACTACTTCTGTGGTATTCTTACCCAAAATTCATAACCTCAGTCTGACCCAGTGGTTCTCAATCCAGGATGATTTTACCCTCCCAAAAGACATTTGGCAATGCCTAGAGACATGTTTGATTATCAAAACATGCACGTGGGGGAGGTGCTACTGGCATCTATCGGGTAGAGGCCAGGAATGCTGTTATGTGTCCTACAACGCACAGGACAGCCTTCCCCAGCAAAGCACCATCTAGTCCCAAATGTGAACTGTGCCACTGCTGAAAAACCCTGATCTCATCAGTAGACAAACCTAAACTGAGGACTATTCTACAAAAGAGCTGACTAGGACTCTTCAACAATTTCAAGGACAAAAAAACAAGAAACGGTCACAGCTTAGAAAGAGACGATGAAAATATCAACTAAATGTAATGTGGAATCCTGGATCAGAGCCTGGAACAAAGAAAGCTCATGACTGGAAAAACCAGTGACATTCTAACAAGGTCCATAGTTTAGTGAATAGTATTGAATCAATGTTTATTTCTGGTTTGGTCATTGCACTTTGGTTATGTAAGATGTTAACAACGGTTTCTATAAATCTAAAGTTATTTCAAAATGAAATTGTTTTTGTTTTTGCTTTTTTTAAATTTCTGTGTGTATTAGCAGAATCAACAATGGGGCAATCTGCTGACATCCACTTTGCTTTCCACCTGTATTACTCCTTGTTATTTTGACAAAATTCCACTATTAGAACAAGAAGATACCATCTATAAGCTAGCAGTATTTTGGTCCCACTGGATTTATTTTGATTAATGTCTCAAGTTGTTTGGATATTTTTTTTTTTAATGGAAAAGAAGTCATAGGCACCATTTTTTATTGCTTAAACTGGCAAACTGGTTATGTAATACTTAAGATGGAAGATGGGGATCTCAGTAGGAACTTTTTTTTTAATTTAAGATTTTATTTATTAATTTGACAGAGAGAGACAAAGCAAGAGAAGGAACACAAGCAGGGGGAGTGGGAGAGGGAGAAGCAGGCTTCCCGCTGAGCAGGGAGCCCGATGCGGGGCTCGATCCCAGGACGCTGGGATCATGACCTGAGCCAAAGGCAGACGCTTAAGGGCTGAGCCACCCAGGCGCCCCAGTAGGAGCCCCTTCTTGAGTACACTTTCTTCCCTCTCCAGCTTAGATTCCACGGCACACGATTTTAACCACTCTCTTCCCAGCATCCTTAAATATTCCACCATCTTCCATCACATTACCCCGGCCAAAAACAACCCCAAGTCAATCCTCCTGTTCACATTCTCAGCATTTACCTCCCAGATGCTAAAAGGAAAAGAAAAAAAGCATACAACTCTATAGATGGGTCCCACTATAAATTCCTGGTCTCCAACCTCAACGGGGCCCTCAGTGTTCCTAGGTCTTTTGAAATTCCCTAGTTCTCTCTCATTCTCTACAACAGCTTTTCCACTCAGAGGAAGAAACATAAGCCATTGGTATTAGATATGCTTAACTCCTCTCCATCTTCTAGTACTCACTGTTGACAGATTTGGTATTATTTAATATTACATAATCTGGTAGAAAACACAGCATCTGGCCCACGAAGCAGCTTAATAAATATATCTTGAATGAATAAATGAATAAGCAAGAAGCCATTTAATGCATTTACATAGTATTGAGCCATGCAATTATAGCACTGAAGTATAGAAGAATTAATTTTCCTCAAGTCATTGTTCATTTCACTGGGAAAATGATTGCGACATATAATTACACCATTAAAGGAAAAGATAAAAGCATCCAATGAACACATATAAAGGATATCCACATTAATATCCCCCAACATAATTACCTTTTCAGTTCCTGTTCCAATTTTTCTATTTGTTTTTTGCTGGAGTTCAACTGCCCTTCTTGGAAATTCACTTGCGACTCCTTGACTTGAAGTTCATGAGAAATTTTCTGCTTGGTCTTCTCCAGATTCTCACATATTTCCATCAAGCTTTGGTTCTCCCTTTTTAGGTTTGCGCCCTCTGTTTTTTCATTCTCAACCTAATGGAGATCGTGCAGAAAGAAATAGGTCTCTTTTACTGCATGAATTTACCAAGTATTTGTAAATCTGAGTGTAACACCGACAACTAATTATTGTGAGATGTGGTTGCTGTAATCCACAGGTCAGTGCTTCTTCACAAACACAAAATTTTTTTTTAAAGATTTATTTATTTGAGAGAGAGAGAGAGAGAGAGAGAGAGCACAAGCACAGGGTGGAGAGGCAGAGGGAGAGAAAGTCCAAGCAGATTCCATGCTGAGCCCAGAGCCTGACTGGGGCTCAATCTCACGACCCTGAGATCATGACCTGAGCCAAAACCAAGATCGGATGCTTAACCGAAGGTGCCACCCAGGCACCCCAGGAACACAGCAATTTTAAATGACCTCACTTTGAAGACTAGATAGAAAAGTTCTATAAAGTCATGGATTATATTGTCTTTGGTCAGGGCTATACATACCCTTCCTGGAAAGGGACTTGGCTTTAATGTCCTTTCAAGTATAACAAAATCAAAAATAAACCCTATAAATCTCTCTTAGCAATTCATTTTAAAGTCTGGCCACTGGGGCATCTGGGTGGCTCAGTCAATTAAGCGTCTGCCTTCAGCTTAGGTCATGATCCCAGGGTCCTGGGATCGAGCCCCGCATCGGGCTCCCTGCTCAGTGGGGAGTCTGCTTCTCCCTCTGTTCCTCCCCCCACTCGTGCTCTCTCCCTCGCTCTCTCTGAAATAAACTAAATCTTACAAAAAAAATAAAAAAAAGAGAAGAAAAGAAAGTCTGGCCACTGAAGCCAGTTGTTGTAAAAATTCTCCCACTAGGGAAGCCATTTCAGAAGCAGTGACTATACCACTAACTTGTTGGCTAATGCAGAGGGAAGGAAGAAGCACTGTTTTAGTTCTCATTTCCTAGCCCAGAAGAGAAGTCTGGGAATGCCAAGGTGAAAAGCCCACCCTCAGGGAGCAATATCCATTTGGACTGCAAAGTGCCCTAATACTGGCGCCCAGATTGGGAGTCCGAGAATTTTGGCCATGTTGGTATGGAACCCAAAAGCAGTTTCCCATGTGTGGTCCCAGACAGAATGAAAATGGAACTCAGCAGCCCTCAATATTAGCAGGTAAGCCGAAATGAGGGGCAGAGGCTGGAGAAGAAGGAGAGGGGCAGATTACCACCCACAGAGAGCACATGCATTTTTCTCGAAATTGCAGACCAAGATCAAATAATCCACACGCTGAGTGAACGGTTGAGAGCCAGCGCTTCAGTGGTACCTTCTGCTTCTGCTTCTGCAGCGCGGCCTCCAGAGTCTCCAGCTGGAACTGCGCTTGCTGCCTTCCTTTCTTCAGTTTGTCCAGCTGGCCTTCCAGCTCTTCGATTTTTTGAAGAGCTCTCGTAGGCAGGCCCTCCTTCCATTCTTCCAAAGCCCAGCTCATGTTGCTCTCCTTTCTTTACCAGTCACACATTTATAAATAAACTGGAGAGAATAAGCAGACTGTTGGTCTTACTGTCATGAAAAGAGACCTAAAAGCCTCAGAGACTAAGGCATCTCTAAGGAGCTTCCAAGCTTCACATTTCGGAAGATAAGGAAGTAGGACATCGATCTTTCCCACCCCGTGAAAGGTGACCACCAATCGCTCTCATTGTGAGGTACCTAAGATGCTTGTGTGGCTTCCCTGGCTCTCTGTTTTTCCTGTTTCTCAGGTTTGACTTCTTAGCTACCTGCTTTCTACCTCTCACTTTGTTATCATGATATAAAACAGGAGTACTTTGCTCTGCAATAGGTGAAATAGGTCCTATAAACAAAGAAAACTCATGATAAGTTATTTTGCAAATGCCCTTCTTTCCCTCTTCACATCACTGTCATGCATACTTTGTCCCTCTTCCCTGGGGAGATCCCTAACCTGGTCATATCTCCTGGCACAGCCCCTGTCCCCCTTCCCAGCAGTTATCATGTGTTGAATTAATGCATGAATGAACAAAGAGCAAATGCCATATTAGTGCTAGAATGCAGTAAAGCCATGCTCCAGACAGACCTTGATGAGGAAACCGGTATATAGCCTCAGTAATTCAAATCCCAGCTCAGCCACGTACAAGATGTGTGACCTTGGGCATGTTACTTAACTGTTCTGTGCCTTGGTTTCCTCATTTGTAAAGTGTGGATAATCATGGTGGTGACTTCCCAAAGCCTTAGAAGAGTCCTATATTTCCTGATAAGCATTCTGTACCTGTTAGCTATTATATTAATACTCGAAAACACTTCATTTGTATATTTCAGCCTCTGGTACCAAGAGGGAAGTGGCCTACCTCCTTCTCAGCCACATCTTAGAAAGTCAAATCAGCTGGGAGAAAAGTATGGCAATTGTTCTTTATTCATTAGTCTCTAGAACTTAAATGAAAGAAAAGCATTCATTTTCCAGCTATTTGGGGAAGGTGAGAATCCGCTTTTTACTACATGAAGTCCACAAACATTTTAGTGTCTTGCTTCAATTGATGTATCAATGAAACTTTTTATCAGAACTAATAAACAGTTGATAAAAGTACTAAGAATGATAAAAAGATGTTCAAAAATTAAGAGAGCAAAGTTAGTGGAAAACATAGTTTAGATATTAAGCCTTGGAAAGCAGTGTTTTCTCTGCCAGTTTAATTTTTTTTCTTTTTCCAGATCTCAGTTCTTTGAACACAGCATCTTAAACTCCACTCCCATTTGCCCAAAAACTGCTGAAAGAAATCTCATACCTCTCTCTCCACCAACAAAGGACAATTTACACTGTCACAATAGGCTTCTCCCTCCATTCCAATCTAGCCCGCCCATGCAGGGATGAGGGTACAATACCCCAGAGGCACACAACCGATAACTGTCCTAAACAGATCTGCCAGCCACTGAAATCGTTACATCAAGACACCATCACCAACAAAATATTAAAAGGGTCAATTTAGAAAGATGATAGAGATGAGGAAAATAAACAGAAGGAAAACTAGCAAGTTGAATGCTTTGCCATTTCAAAGTCTAAGATACAGCTATAAAGAAGTGGTTAAAACAATCACCAGACGCAAGCTAATTTTGATCAGATTAAGGCATCAAACAGTCTGTATGGAGCCACTGGGGCAAAGGACAAAGAGTGTAAATCTCCAGATAGAGATGTAAGGAGCAACAGGTGTAAAGGAGGGTGGGTAGTTGAAGAACAGCCCAGGTGTCAAGGTTCCTGCAAGGATTTTGCAGAAAATGCTCTTTCTATCTTAAATATGGGGAGGGCACTCTTTATGCCCGAATCACCTACCCCCAGCACTGGAGGCCCACTTCAACGCTTTCCCTTTAAAAGGAGCTCCCATCTCAGCCAAGAAACCCCGAGTCGCCGCCTACAATGCCACGGCTGAGCCTAAAAGTGAAAACTCTGCTCCTCTAGACAAAACTCAAGGATAGGACTCAGGTCATTTATTTATTTCTGGGTCTTCATAACAGCAGAGCCAGGCACCCAAGCGTGTCCAAATAAATGTGGAAGACGGGAGAAATACTCTCGCAACTAACAATAGGCACACCAACGTGCCGCGCCGATCAAAACCCAAGCTTTCATCTCCTCCATGCAACAAAGGACCGACGTCCAAATTTCAAAAAAGGACCACTGGCTCTGGACGTAGACGGCTGCTAAGAAATATCTGCTAATCTCCAATTCACGTATCTTACAGAGGAGGAAACTGATCCCCCAAAGTACGAGCTCGTGAGCGAACCGAGTGTGCGGACACTAGTGCGAGCACA
The DNA here is from genome assembly GCF_004348235.1 of Phoca vitulina. Lineage (NCBI taxonomy): Eukaryota > Metazoa > Chordata > Mammalia > Carnivora > Phocidae > Phoca > Phoca vitulina. Next base: position 5,895,390 of record NW_022589774.1, on the reverse strand, counting down.
GCTCTCCCAGGAGCAGAGGGGCCCCGACAGCCTTAATAAACCTCACCCGGGCCGATCCTCCGGTCCCGTCAGGTGGGAGGGGGAGGTACGCTGCACCCCCTGGGCCCGGGAGCTCGATCCCACAGGCATCCCGGCCCAGGATCCTCGGGCAGAAAGCCAGCCGCGCCCCCCCCCCACGCCCGCCGCCGAAGCCACGACCCACGCAGGACACTCACCTTGCTGGCGGGGAGGGAAAGACGACCCCTCAGAGAGTCGGGCTCGAGTGCAGCCTCCGCTGGCTTCAGCCCAGATTCCAATTCAAACTGCCCGCGGCCGCCACCGGTTTTCGATTCGCCCGCTTCCGGGACAGACCAAACTCACCCTCCAAGCCTATTGGTCACCGTAAGTAGGAATGGACCAATCGGCTTCCGCGCACTCGGACTGCCGGCTCTGATTGGTTCTTTTGGATGGATTTAAAAATCAAGTCCTCACCACCTGGGGCCGGCGCTAGAGTTAGTGTTTTTTTGTTGTTGTGGGAGGGCGGAGACCACGTGCTTTTTCAGAGGCTGTAAGGCGTTTTGAACCGCTATTTCCGCAAAAGCCGGGGAACCCCGCGGGCCAATTAGGATGGTGTGGTCTGTCGCCCACAACCAGCGGAATTGTGCTGTCTGGAGAACACTTTAGGTATCTATTTATTAAATGTACAATTTAGGACATAGATACGAGGTAGTACGCTTGCTGTGCATTTTCGTCCAGTGTCATTCTTAACAATTCCTTGAGGAAAGTATTTCCATTTTATTTAAAAGTTAACTGAGGCACATAGAAGCTCCCTAATTTGAAACTGAATCTAGAGCATACAGGATCTCACTCTTAACTGCTGTCCTCTGTTGATCATACTCTAAAGAGGTGAGTCCGAACACTTGTTAGCTGGATTCCAGGAGAGGACTTTGCAGCCAGAAGAATCTCCAAAACTGGATGTAATCTCTCCTTTTTATGAAGCCCACTAGTTTTGTGTGTATTTATGTACTTGTTCTATTTCCCTATTCAATTGAAAATAAGCTTTCAAAGACAGAACCAAAACAATGAATTGTTACATTAATATATCTCTGATGCTGTTGTCCTCCTCAATAGATTCCAAGCTTTTTGTAACCCTCTCTCCACCTCTCATTAGATGCTTACTGCATTCTAGATAGTCCCTTACCTTTTCTGTTCATCCTTCAGTACCCAAATAAAATGCCACTTTCTACATAAAACCTCCCTATTTTCACCCACCCCTTAGAAACAGTTATTTCCTACATCTTTCCTAGAAATCAGTGTATATATTATATTTATGTCTGTCTGTCTCTCCTAGCAGTCTTGAAAATTCCTATAGAGTAAAATCTGTTTTAATTCATTTTCGTATCTCTAGTAACTCCCTAGTAACTTTGCACATAAAAAATAAGACAATCTTGGGATGCAAAACTACTATCTGGAGAAAGGCCTTGTTCTCCACTATCCCTGAATCCCCCAAAATGGGGAGGGAGCCAATAGGTGAGGAGAACTTTTACTGGATACTGCCATGATTAGTCTAGCATTTGGTTGTTCTGGGATTTGAACCAAATTCTGACTCCAACACTAATCACAACTCCACTGCTTCCTAGGGGTAATTATTCAACTATTAGCTGCCTAAGGAAAACAGAATTAGAAAGACATACAATAGAGGATTTTCAAGGATTGCATTTACTATTGATTTATTCATTTCTTAGTAGATACCTATTGAGTGGTCACTGTATAGCCAAGCCTTGTATTACATTCATCTATAATAATCAGTAAAGAAATACATTGACTTCTTGAACAGGGGAATCATGTAATGGAGATTATTCTGTGACTTCAATTATGATTTCCTTCCCCTGCCTCTATTTTTAGGGGCTGAAGGGGGTGAATCCCATCCAACAAAACACAGATGTCTTCTGAGAGTCATTTTCAACTCCCTCACTTCTCCTTTTAAAGCTGCTCTCTCATTGAGTCAGTCTGCTCTCTCTGGACTATTCATCCACCATCTCTACTTTCTGTCTATGAATCAGTGCCCTTGAGTCTTTCTATCTTTTCCTCTCCAGCTTAGATTGCAGGGTTCATCACTTAAACCACTCTTCTGCTACTATCCTCAACTCTCTTGCCTCTTGTTCTGTCTCCTCAAACCTATATGCATGCACCTTTCCAGACCCTTCCTAAGAGCACTGATGCTCCAGAATGGGGCTGGAGAAAAATCCCAGGACTGTGCATCTGTGCAGATAGGAACCACTTTATTTTTTTAAAGACTTATTTATTTATTAGAGAGAGCACGAACCGGGGAGGGGGGTGGGCAGAGGGAGAGCTAGAACCCCAAGTCAGCTCCATGCTGAGCATGGAGCCGGATGTGGGGCTTGATCCCAGGACCCCAAGATCATAACCTGAGCTGAAATCAAGAGTCCGACACTTAACCAATTGAACCACCCAGGCACCCCCATAGGAACCACTTTAAATATATGACTTCTAACTGGGGTCTCAATGCTGCTCCACAGTCCTTTCTCCCAAGTCCAAAATTTCTCTGATATCCTCCAACTACTATCTCTACTCTGGCTCTCAGAAGATGACCACATCTCCCAGTTGACAGAAAATGAACGACGTCTGACAGGAACACCTTCAACTGCCTGTCACCAACATCTACAAATTTGCCCAAATCTACACCCATTCTTCTCTCCACTTTTCCTGCTACAACCACAGGAAGCATATTTCTGACTCAAAAGTTCTGTGTTCTGGAGCCCCTTGTGTCTCAGGAACTCCGCTCTGAGTTGTAAACAAGAATCTTCCACTGCTCCTACCTTCCTGAGTTTTCCTCGTAGCACTTAACACTGCTCGCATCTTTCCCTTGAAGAAGAAATACTTTCTCAAGCTACACTCTGTCCAGTCCATCATATCTCTCATTACACTGCATTTCCTTTTTAGATTTGATTAAATAAGTTCCCAACCTCTTTTTAATCAATTATCCCCCTCCCCCAAACATGAAAGTTCTTTCTATAAATGAAGCCTGTCTCTCTGAATCATGAAGACAGTATAACCTATTATTTGAAGCAGCAATTTATTTTTTATGATTTCATAATAATGTTTCAGCTAAGTGAAGACTTAAACCATTTTACAATTTTATGTGACTCTATCTAATTACAAGACTGTCTCTCTCACTACAATGTCGGTTCCAGGAGGAAGGAGCGCTATCTGGGTGGTGGCTCTGTTGGTTGTTGAGGCTGTTATTTTGGTTGGTTTGTTTTGGTTCAGTTTGTTTTAGAGGCTATTGTTGTAGTTAGTATTAGGTGGAATATATTTTCCCATCTTCTTGTTTGCAACATTTCTGTGTCTATATGCTTTAGATCCTTCTCTTGCAAGTAGCACATGATTTTATTTTGTTTTTATCCATTATGAATATCTAGACCTAATTTTTTAAGTTTTTATTGAGATATAATTCATATAAAATACACTAATTTTAGGTTTATAGTGCAATGGATTTTGAAAAATATATGTACCCCCTAAGCAACATCAAAATCAAAATATAAATAATCCTTCACACTAGAAGCTTTCCTTGTGCCCCTTTCCAGTTACCCACTGCCCAAAAGTCCAAAACACACTCCAACCACTGATCTGTTTTCTGTCACTATACATTGAATATATATATATTTTTAGAGCTTCATATACCTGGAATTACATAATGTATACTCTTTTGTATCTGGCTTCTTTTGCTCAGCATAATGTTTTTGAGACTCCTCCTTACTGTACTTATATTTACCTATCTTATAAATTTTTAGTAATATTTCTCTTCATGGATATATAATTGGTTTATCCATTCGCTTGTTGATTGACATTTGTGTTGTTTCCTGTTTGGAACTATTATGAATAAAGCTTCTATATTTTTGCATACAAACTTTCACATGACATATGTTTTCATTTCTCCTGTAAAATACACGAGTGAAATTACTGCATCAAATAGTAAGTGAATGCTTAAGTTTTTAAGCAATGCCTAAAATCTTTCCCAAAGTGGTTGTATATTTTACAGTACATGAGTGTTTGATCTGATACACATCTCACCAATACTTGGTATTGGCAGTCTTTAATTTTTTTTTTAAAGAGACTTTATTATTTTACTTTTACACTAGCAACATGAGGATTCAAATTTTACAGCATCCTTGCCAACATTTGTTACTGTTTATCTTTTTTTAAATTTTATTTTATTATGTTATGTTAATCACCATACATCATTAGTTTTTGATGTAGTGTTCCATGATTCAATGTTTGCGTATAACATCCAGTGCTCCATTCAATATGTGCCCTCTTTAATACCCATCACCAGGCTAACCCATCCCCCCACCCCACCCCCCAGAACCCTCAGTTTGTTTCTCAGAGTCCATAGTCTCTCATGGTTCATCTCCCCCTCCGATTCCCCCCTTCATTTTTCCCTTCCTACTATCTTTTTTTTTTTTTTTAATATAATGTATTATTTGTTTCAGAGGTACAGGTCTGTGATTCAACAGTCTTGCACAATTCACAGCGCTCACCATAGCACATACCCTCCCCAATGTCTATCACCCAGCCACCCCATCCCTCCCACCCCCCACCACTCCAGCAACCCTCACTTTGTTTCCTGAGATTAAGAATTCCTCATATCAGTGAGATCATATGATACTTGTCTTTCTCTGATTGACTTATTTCACTTAGCGTAATACCCTCTAGTTCCATCCATGTTGTTGCAAATGGCAAGATTTTGGGGGGTTTTTTTGATGGCTGCATAATATTCCATTGTGTGTGCGTGTGTGTGTGTGTGTGTGTGTGTGTGTGTGTATACACCACATCTTCTTTATTCATTCATCTATTGATGGACATCTTGGCTCTTTCCATAGTTTGGCTATTGTGGACATTGCTGCTATAAACATTTGGGTGCACGTACCCCTTCGGATCACTACATTTGTATCTTTGGGTGAAATACCCAGTAGTACAATTGCTGGGTCGTAGGGTAGCTCTATTTTCAACTTTTTGAGGAACATCCATACTGTTTTCCAGAGTGGCTGCACCAGCTTGCATTCCCACCGACAATGTAGGAAGGTTCCCCTTTCTCTGAATCCTCACCAACATCTGTCGTTTCCTGACTTGTTAATTTTAGCCATTCTGACTGGTGTGAGGTGGTATCTCATTGAGGTTTTGATTTGGATTTCCCTGATGCCAAGCTATGTTGAGCACTTTTTCATGTGTCTGTTGGCCATTTGGATGTCTTCTTTGGAAAAATGTTTATTCATGTCTTCTGCCCATTTCTTGATTGGATCATTTGTTCTTTTGGGTGTTGAGTTTGATAAGTTCTTTATAGATTTTGGATACTAACCCTTTATCTGATATGTCATTTGCAAATATCTTCTTCCATTCTGTTGGTTGTCTTTTGGTTTTGTTGACTGTTTCCTTTGCTGTGCGAAAGCTTTTTATCTTGATGAAGTCCCAATAGTTCATTTTTGTCCTTGCTCCCCTTGCCTTTGGCGATGTTTCTAGGAAGAAGTTGCTGCGGCTGAGGTCGAAGAGGTTGCTGCCTGTGTTCTCCTCTAGGATTTTGATGGACTCCTGTCTCACATTTAGGTCTTTCAAACATTTTGAATCTATTTTTGTGTGTGGTGTAAGGAAATGGTCCAGTTTCATTCTTCTGCATGTGGCTGTCCAATTTTCCCAGCACCATTTGTTGAAGAGACTGTCTTTTTTCCATTGGACATTCTTTCCTGCTTTGTCGAAGATGAGTTGACCATAGAGTTGAGGGTCCATTTCTGGGCTCTCTATTCTGTTCCATTGATCTATGTGTCTGTTTTTGTGCCTACTGTCTGTTTTGTGCACATACTGTCTTGATGATGACAGCTTTGTAATAGAGCTTGAAGTCCAGAATTGTGATGCCACCAGCTTTTCTTTTCTTTTTCAACATTCCTCTGGCTATTTGGGGTCTTTTCTGGTTCCAAACAAATTTTAGGATTATTTGTTCCATTTCTTTGAAAAAAAGTTGATGGTATTTTGATAGGGATTGCATTAAATGTGTAGATTGCTCTAGGTAGCTTTGACATCTTCACAATATAGAAATGGAAGGAAAACTTCCAAACTCATTTTATGAGGCCAGCATTACCTTGATCCCAAAATCAGACAAAGACCCCATAAAAACAGAGAACTACAGACCAATATCTCTGATGAACATGATGTAAAAATTCTCACCAAAATACTAGCCAATAGGATCCAACAGTACATTAAAAGGATTATTCACCACGACCAAGTGGGATTTATTCCCGGGCTGCAAGGTTGGTTCAATATCCGCAAATCAATCAATGTAATACAATACATTAATAAAAGAAAGAACAAGAACCATATGATCCTCTCAATAGATGCAGAAAAAGCATTTGACAAAGTACAGCATCCTTTCTTGATCAAAACTCTTCAGAGTATAGGCATAGAGGGTACATACCTCAATATCATAAAAGCCATCTATGAAAAACCTACAGCGAATATCATTCTCAATGGGGAAAAATTGAGAACTTTCCCCCTAAGGTCAGGAACACGGCAGGGATGTCCACTATCACCACTGCTATTCAACATAGTACTAGAAGTCCTAGCCACAGCAATCAGACAACAAAAAGAAATAAAAGGCATCCAAATTGGCAAAGAAGAAGTCAAACTCTCACTCTTTGCAGATGATATGATACTTTATGTGGAAAACCCAAAAGACTCCACCCCAAAACTGCTAGAACTCATACAGGAATTCAGTCAAGTGGCAGGATATAAAATCAATGCACAGAAATCAGTGGCATTCCTATACACCACCACCAAGACAGAAGAAAGAGAAATTAAGGAGTCGATCCCATTTACAATTGCACCCAAAACCATAAGATATCTAGGAATAAATCTAACCAAAGAGGCAAAGGATCTGTACTCAGAAAACTATAAAATACTCATGAAAAAAATTGAGGAAGACACAAAGAAATGGAAAAACGTTCCATGCTCATGGATTGGCAGTCTTTAATTTATGCCATTCTACTTGGTGTGAATGTTAGCTTACAGTGGATTTAATTTTAATTTCTCTGATGACTAATATGTTGACCATCTTTTGATGTGCTTATTACCTCGGTGTATGTCTTCTTTTGTGAAATGTCTCTTAAAATATTTTGCCTATGTTTTTTATTGAGTTGTTGGTCTTCTTCCTATGATTTCTCATATATTCTGGACACAAAGCCTTTGTCAGATACATGTTTTGCAAACATTTTCTCCAAATGTGTTGTTTGTCTTTTCAACTTCTTAATACTGCTTTTCAAAAAGCAGAAACTTTTGATTTTGATAGAATCAATTTAATTTTCTCTTTCATAGGTCATAGTTTTTTGAGTCTTATCTAAGAAATGTTATATTCATCCATAAGTATTTCCTTTTTTGCATGCTACTGTAAGTGGATTTTTAAAATTTTTAGTTTCTACTATGTTGTTGCTTGTATAAGGAAATCAAGTATTTTTATAAAATGACCTTGTATCTTGCAGACTTGCTAACCTGTCTTGTATTGGCTAGGATTGCTATAACAAAGCATCACAAACAGGATAGCTTAAACAACAGAAACTTCTTAAGGCTAGAAGTCCAAAACCAATGTGTTGTCAGGATTGAGTCCCTCTGAAGGCAATAAGGGAAGAATCTGTCCCAGACCTTTCTCTTTGGCTTATCTTCATGCTCACATGGCATTCTCCCTATATGCATGGCAACTCCAAATTCCCACTTTCTATGAAGACTTCAGTCATATTAGATTAGAGCCTGCCTTCCTTCAAGCTGCTATCATAAATTACCATAGACTGGGTGGCTTAAATGACAGAAATTTATTTCTCACAATTCTGAAGCCTAGGAAGTCTGGAATCAGGTGTGCCAGCATGTTTGGGTTCTGGCGAGAGACCTCTTCCTCACCAGATGGCCATCTTCTTCCCTCCTTACAGGGGCAGAGCAGAGAGGAAACGGAAGATCTCTGGTGTCTCTTCTTATAAAGGCACTAATACCATTCACAAAGGTTCCACCCTCATGACCTAATTACCTTGCAAAGGCCTCACCTCCTGATACTATCACCCTGAGGGGTTAGAATGTCAACATATGAATTTGGGGAGGCCATAAACATTCAGTATATAACAGGCCCCAACCTGTTGACCTCATTCTAACTCTGCAAAGACCCTGTCTCCAAATAAAGTCACAATCTGAGGTAGTAGGAATTAGGATTTCAACATATGAATTGGCGAGTGGAGTGCAAGTTAACTCATAACATCTCTTAATAGTTCTAGTAGCTTTTTTGTACATTACTATTTTCTACACGTGTTCTCTGTGAATCAACATGGTTTTACTTTTTCATTTCCAGTCTATGCTTTCTATTTATTTTTCTTCCCTTCCTTAGTCTGCTGGTTATGACCTCAAGTATGATGTCAAATGGATGTAATAAGAGCGGACATCTTTTTTGTCTTTCTGATCTCAGGAAAAACATTCAGTCTTTCACCATTAAGTATGATGATAGCAGTACATTTTTATAGATGCCCTTTATCAGACTGAGGAAGTTTCTTTCTGTTTCAGTTTGTTGACAGTTTTTATCATGGTTAGGTATTAGATTTTATCAAATTCTTTTGCTGCACTTATTGAGATGATCCTATGGTAGTTCTCCTTTATTCAGATATCATGGGGATGCATTGTTTGATTTTCAAATGTTAAAGCAACCTTGGATTACTGTTATATGCACCACTTGGCTATGCTATATTATCCTTTTAATATATTGATGAATATTGCTAATATTTCTCAAAGATTTTTGCAATTATGTGTAGGAGAGATATTGGTTCTTAGTTTTCATCTTGTTGTATCATTTTTTAAAGATTTTATTGTTAAGTAATCTCTACACCCATTGTGGGACCCGAACTTACAACCCTAAGATCAAGAGTTGCATGCTGTGCCGACTGAGCCAGCCAGGTGCCCCTTATCTTGTCATAGCATTAAGTATGATTAAAACTGCTTGGTTTTGGTATCAGGTTAAATCTGGCCACATAAAATTAGTTGAGAAACATTTCCTCCTCATCTCTTTCAGGAAGAGTTTATATAATTGGCCTATTTTCAACTTTTTGAGGAACCTCCATACTGTTTTCCAGAGTAGTCTTTCATGCCTGGGCCTGGAGTTTTTTCTATGCAGGTTTCCAATTAGGAATTAAAATTTTTAATTGAAAAAAGGTTTTTAAAGTGTTCTTTTTTTACTTTATTCAATTTTAGTCGTTTGTGTCTTTCAAGGAATTTTTCTGTTTCATCTGGGCTGTCAAAATTACGGGATCATACTTTTTGGAATTTCGTATTATCATCCTTTTAGTGGCCTTGTTGTATGTAATTATCTTTTTCCTTTCATTTCTGATGCTAATAATTTGTGTTCTCTCCACCACCCTCTCTCTCATCAATCCAGCTTGAATTTTATTGATATTATTGATCTTTTCAAAGAACCAGCTTTTGATTTTATTGGTTTTTTCTCTAATATTTGTCCATTTTCTGTTTCATTTCTGTTTCATTGATTTCTGCTCTTATCTTTAAGTTTACCTTAAGTTACCTTAAGTTTAATTTTCTCTAACTGCTTAAAGTGAAAGTTTAGATAACTGATTTTAGACCTTTCTTCTTTTGCTAACATAAGCATTTAAAGTTTGTATTAACTTTACCTGATGACACAGAATTTTTTATTTAAATTCAATTAATTAACATATAGTGTATTATTAGTTTCAGAGGTAGAGTTCAATGATTCATCAGTTATGTACAACACCCAGTGCTCATTATATCACATGCCCTCCTTAATGCCTGTCACCGAATTACCCCATCCCCATCCCCTCCAGCAACCCTCAATTTGTTTCCTATGATTAAGAGTCTCATGGTTGGTCTCCCTCTCTGATTTCATCTTATTTTATTTTTTCCTCTCTCCCCTATGCTCCTCTGTTTTGTTTCTTAAATTCCATATATGAGTGAAATCATATGATAATTTTCTTTACCTGATTGACTTATTTCGCTTAGCATAATACCTTCTAGTTCCATTCACATCATTGCAAATGGCAAGATTTCATTTTTTGATGGCTGTGTAATATCCCATTGTGTGTGTATATATATATATATATATATATATCTCACATCTTCTCTATCCATTCATCTGTTGATGGACATCTGGGCTCTTTCCAGAGTTTGGCTATTGTGGACATTGCTGCTATAAACACTGGGGTGCACGTGCCCCTTCAGATCCCTACATTTGTATCTTTGGGGTAAGTACCCAGTAGTGTGATTGCTGGGTTGTAGGGTGGCTCTATTTTCAACTTTTTGAGGAACCTCCATACTGTTTTCCAGAGTGGCTGCACCAGCTTGCGTTCCCACCAACAGTGTAAGAGGGCTCCCCTTTCTCTGCATCCTCGCCAACATCTATGATTTCCTGACTTATTCATTTTAGCCATTCTGACCTGTGTGAGGTGGTATCTCATTGTGGTTTGATTTGTATTTCCCCGGTGATGCGTGATGTGGAACACTTTTTTATGTGCCTGTTGGCCATTTGGATGTCTTCTTTGGAGAAATGGATGACACAAATTTTGTTTGTGTTTTCATTTTCATTCAGTTCAAGTATTTTCTAATTTCCCTTATGATTTTGTATTTCACCTGTGGGTTATTTAGAAGTATATTGTTTATCAAATATTTCCAGATTTTCTAGCTATATTTCCATTATAGATATAGAAACAACCAGCTTCTTGGTGGCAAGTCAATGTTGCACTGGAACCCTTCCAACTCCACTCTGAAGGAATCAATACCTACTCCGGATGTGGGTTTATCTTTTCTTTCTACAGAGCCTCTGCCAGCTCTCCTATGTGAGCGCTTACAGAATAGCTGATTTACAGTCATGTGCTCTTGCATGAAATTGCTTTAGACCAGAGGACCCATTGAGAAATATGTATGTGACCACAGGATTGCTGGTTCTACTGTATCTTGCCTATTTCCTGGAAGTAGCTGGTCTGATGCTGTTATGGGTTGAAGAGTGTCCCCCATATTTTCACATGTTGAAGTCCTAATCCCTGGCACCTCAGAATGGGACCTTGACTGGAAACAGGGTTGTTTCGGATATAAGCAGTTAACATGAGGTCTTTAGGGTGAGCCCTAATCCAATAGGATAATGTCCTTATAAAAAGGGGATATTTGGACCCGGAAACAGAGACACGGGGAGAATGTCAAGAGAAGAATGGAGTTGCCACAAGCCAAGGGATACCAAGGAGTGCTGGCCAACTACCTGAAGCTGGGAGAGAGGCAGAGAACAGGTTCTCCCTCACAGCCCTCAGAAGGAACCAGTCCTGCCAACACTGTGATCTCAGACTTTTAGCCTCTAGAGCTGAGAGACAATAAATGTCTATTGTTTGAAGCCACTTGGTTTTGGTACTTTGTGACAGTTGCCCTAGGAAACTAATACAGATACCACATTGGAATAGCCTGTTAAGGGCTAGTTTAGGCATAGCCTCCAGTAAAGTTAGGGAAACATCCTCCATAATGCACTATCTGTATTGAGCCCGTATTGTAAGTTGTGTCCTCAATAGCTAGAATAGCCAGGTCCAGATTCTAAGGTATGGAACAAAAGTTAGCCCTTCTCACTATCACTCCCAATAACCCATATGTGCTTCCCATTCTACTTTGGACCCTACTGGGTAAAGTGGAGAGTGGGGAACACTACTCCTAGTGACACAAAAGGGTCCCACAAACCCTGAAGCTACAAGTGGTCTTTGGTTTTGTTTGTTTGTTTGTTTGTTTGTTTATGTGATTGAAACCAGCAGGCAAAGAAAGGACTTACAATACTGGTGAGGCTAATCAACCCAGATTATTGTGAGAAACTAGGCTTGCTGTTACATAAAAGGGGCAGGAAGAATATGTCTGGAACTCAGAGGAATCACTGGAGGTATTCCTATGGGCCTTTATGTCTGATAATAACAGTGAACAAGTAATTGCAGCCACCACAGTCCAACAAGGGCAAGGCAACCAAAGGCCTGATCACTCTGAGATGAAATTCTGGAATACCCGCACCAGGCAAATAAATTAGATCAGTTGATACTGGCCAAGAATGGAAAAATCTAGAATGGATGGTAGAGCACAGAGTTGATGAATATCAGTCATGGCCTTGGGACCAGCTGTAATAGCAGGAACCACTGTGGCTCATTCTACTAATTCTGTACAAAGTCTTTAGAGATTGTGGCCACCACTTGAAGGTACAGTTTCAGAGTAAACTTAATATGGGGAAAAGTGGATCTCAGCAGGGTAAGGTGTGGTCATAGCAAGTACTTTTAGGACATCCCCTTGGCCCACCTGTGATTTTAGCCACAGCTGTAGAAGACAGTTCTGTGTGTGCTCAGACTAATTCCACCCCAAGCACAAGCCACAGGTCACCCCACTTCTCTGATCCAGGGATTTCTCTGGAGCTAAGGGAGCCTGCTAACCCACTCCCCAAGCACAGCCTGGAAATATAGGGATAATTATAGTTTCCAGAGACAATCCTCATTGAATGTGGTCAGGGACCAGTGGATAGATGGCTGAGCATTTCATCTTTCACATATGTGATTCTGAAAGATGGCGGAAAAACCAAGCCCTTGGCCCTGCAGTGACAATTGGGAAATCACACCCTTCCCCTGACTTTTCCTCTTTCCCTGTCTCACTCTCCTTAGTCCCCACTTGGCTTCCTGGAGTTATCACACAAATAAACTCCTTTCATCCTAGTCTTTATCTTAGTCTCTGCTTTGAGGAGAAACCAAACTAAATGGAAGGTGTCATATATATGATTTAGTATTTTCAACAAATGAAAAATCCATCTCAGTTTCTCAAATGTTTCAAAAGCTTCCATTATGTAGATGGAACCTCAGCTACCTCATCTGTGAAATTAGAAGTGTGATCATAATAGATTTGCCTGGTTCTGATAGTTTTAGACCAGGCATTTCTGGGAGATAAGGGTCATGCTTTCGTGCTTGTTTTGTGCATATCTAGATTTCTTTTGACTACGAATCATGAATTTAACACATTCTTTGGGACAAAAATTAATTTTCAAAGCTCCATATGAGGGGATTTTTGATCCCTCTAGGAAAGAAAGGCCTGAGGATAAATATTACATATTCAACGTATTAGTATGATTTTAAAAATTGATTACAAAAAATAAATATTCAACATCTTGGTATGTTTTAAGTACATTGATTACAAACCATATGGGCACTACTCAGTGATCTGAACTGAATTAAAGCCCAAGAAAAATTAAAAAGCGTTTTCTATTTCCACCACTAGGTGATTCCCTATACCTTAAAAAATCTTTAAAAATAACTATGTCCCACATACCCTAACACACTACGTTCTCTTTTCTATCTCCCTCAGTCCATTCCCTCTATGTATCTAATGTTCTTGTTTACTCCCGTTTTAAGCTAACATTTGCTTGTTTAGAGGAAAATAACAGAAAAAATAATGGCCCATAATCATTAACAAAATAATAAAATAACACATGCACATGATAAGAAATTCCAAACATTCAAAAAAGATGTGAAAGATGAATTTAAGAAACTAGAATGAACATTAGACATCCACTAGACTAAAATCCTCATTTTGTAGCTGAGAACAGTGAGATTAAGATAGTTCTAAAAATTCACACAAAAAAATGCAAATACAGAAAATAGTTTAAACAGATAAAACCTCATCATCCTGGAATCAATTACCTTATAGAAATTAGAAACACATCTTATGACTCTTGCAATTATTATGAATGAAGCGAAATAATTTACATATTTAAAAAATTTCAGTAGCGTTTCATTTAAAAAAATGCTTACCTGGTGCTTATTTCTTCCAAACTATTAAAATCAATGTTCATTATATTTTCTATTCTTTGGCTGGAAACCTGATCCTCAAAGAAAGAATGTGGCTGTTATTACAGGTCCAAGTTTCCAAAAAGACAATGATACAGCCAAAAATAAATCTCCCAACTTGCAAGACAAGTTTGCCAAAGGAGATGACAGTATTTATCATCACGTGACTGAATTTAAGTTCAATTTGTCTCTAGCTCACTTTCAATAACAGTTTTGATCCAGGTGTTAGGTTAACCATGCAGTAAACTGCATGATTCTCCTGATCTCTATAATCAGCGGCTTTGACACCTTGAAATAAAAGGTGAAGGAATTTTCTAAACCAGGAATAAAACGTTAGTATCCCTAGGAATACCATGGAAAGTTTCTAGAATGCAAAAAAAAAAAGTTTAAGATTTTATTTTTTGACAGAGAGAGATAGAGAGAGATCACAAGTAGGCAGAGCGGCAGGCAGAGGGAGAGGGAGAAGCAGACTCCCCGCTGAGCAGAGAGCCCAACACAGGGCTCAATCCCAGGACCCTGGGATCGTGTCCTGAGTCGAAGGCAGACACTTAACTAACTGAGCCACCCAGATGCCCCTAAAATGAAAAATTTGAGGTTATATCTAGTTCTGATTTAATAGGTATAAGAGGGAGTACAGAAATTCACTTTAGGAAGCACCCCTGTGGTCAACAGATAAAGTGAATGTACTTCCTGGTTTACTTCTATTGTGCTGCCATTCCTCTGATTTAACATGTGTCCGAGTTGTCCTTGTTATTGTTGCTTTTAACGAGATATTATTATTAACAGGTGTGTTAGAATAAACCAGGATGGGTTTGGTAGATCACTTTGTACTTCCATATTCTATCATGGTCTTCTCTAGGAGTGTGTGATATATATGTGCAATAAACAGGGTTCAACATGTAACAAGAGGTTAAATCTGAACTATCAGTGCTAACTCCTCTCACTTTTTCAAAAACTTTCTTGACACAGTGAACCAACTCCACTACTTTAAAGGTAGCATACATAAGCGAAAGAAGTCAATCAGAGAAAGACAAGTATCATATGATCTCACTGATATGAGGAATTCTTAATCTCAGGAAACAAACTGAGTGTTGCTGGAGTGGTGGGAGGTGGGAGGGATGGGGTGGCTGGGTGATAGACCTTGGGGAAGGTATGTGCTATGGTGAGTGCTGTGAATTGTGTAAGACTGATGAATCACAGACCTGTACCTCTGAAACAAATAATACATTGTATGTTAAAAAAAAGAAGAAGAAGATAGTAGGAAGGGAAAAATGAAGGGGGAGACAAACCATCAGAGACTTATACGCAAACAATCATGGAACACTACACCAAAAACTAATGATGTAATGAATGGTGACTAACATAACATAATAAAATAAAATTTAAAAAAATAATAAAAAAAAAATAAAGGTAGCATACAGGATGGTGGCTGATAAAGAGTGGTTGCATACAGGTGGCATTGGACAGCTTCCGGTCCCGGGATTGGGAGAAATGCTTGTTGCTGCTGCCCCTAGTGGCCATCTGGGGTATGAGTCAGTTGTGCCTTGGTCAAGAGTCAGGCCTGGGAGATGATGAAGCCATTAATTAGGCTGCCAGTAGGCCAGTGGGTGGGATCACCGTGGAATGTAAGAAATGAGAAAGTTGGTGAATATGAGATAGATGTGGAAGTAGGGGTTAAGCATGCTTGCCAAAGGGCTTATATAGAGTGGTGTGAACAATCCTGCTAAAATGGTTTTGTAATATACTAGATAGTGTAAATCTACACGTCTTTATTTATTGTTTGGTAATACCTCTTAAAGATTTTGCAGTGAACCCTCTCAGCAGCAATGAACCAAGAAACAAAGCAAACGTGTGTCTAGTGAAAAAATTAAGTACAGAATTCTCATTTCTCAGTGATGTTGATAAGGCATCTCTAATGTACCTAAAATGTTTGCCCAATTACTATCCACCATGAAACCTGTAGTAATGAAAACTAGAAAAAAAAAAAATGAATGTGCTGTAGAGGCCCCAGGATTTACTTTAAACGTGATACATTATTTTAAGATTTTCTTGGACAAGTATGAAATATGAAGCAATAGCTGTTAATGTGTTTGGTTTAATTAACAGAAGAACTCTGCAGACAGCTAAATGACTCTTTTCTTATGTGTCAACAGATGCTTCAAATTACAAATTGATTAATTTCAGTAAGCATTCAATTTTTTTCACGAAATTCATGGAATCAAAGTAAAAAAAGTTCATCTGGCCATATTGTAAATATGTAAAATACTGTAAATTCAATGAAAAAGTTGAACTTTGAAGATAAAATTATTTGTTTTGTGAGTATCATAAATACAAATTCTGCATACATTCTATCTTTTGTCAATAAATTTCATGCTAAATAAGATGTCTATAAAGCAGAAATATCCCATGAAGCTTTTAGAGGATTGTGGTTATTAAAAAACAAAATTTAGAAACAAGGAACTATTGAAATTTATCCTAGAAAAGCAAGGAAAGAATTGAATAAACAATGAGAACTTCATCAATTTACAAGATTTAATTTTGAAATTCTATAATTGTGCCTTGAGTATCCCGACTTGTGGAATAATCTTTTGATGGAGCTCTTTGTTTTATTTCATAAATGTATATTCTGTGCTAGAATGGAATGAAATCATAAAAGCTAACAATTATGAAGCATCAACATTATATAAAATATTTTAAAGTATAAAGAGAGACAACATACTGACAAGTTTTGTCTTATAAAAGTATTTGCTAAAGAAATCTACTCTGAAAAAAAGCAAACAGAAGTCATCTGTGAAAATACCTTGGCTGAAATACTTACACATTTCAGAATAAAAAGAATAGAATCGAGAATTTCCTCCATTTAGCAGAATTTGTTCTGAACTTACTATTTGTTCTCATTGAAAATACTGTGGACTACAGAGGGGTGAACTGATAAGGAATGTGGCAAATTTATTTTAAAAATACATCTATAATAAGACCATACTGAAAAAATACATTCTTCAGAAATATCTCAATATTTCTGGGTATTAGCAAATGATAAAGCTAAGAAACTAGATAAAGTATATGAATATATACCAACAACAATATCCTGCTTAGGCTACTTTTAATATTCTGATAACATAAATGTTTCAAAATTTTTATTTTAATATACATATATACGTTTTTAAGAAATAATTCTTTTTTGAAAAGATCCAACAATATAAAAAACCAATTTGTTGGCAAATATATATGTTACAATTATACATTTTAAATAATTTTAGTCCCCCTTTTATTCTCAAAAATATCTTAACTGGGCAGCTAAATTGTATAGTCACTCTATTTTAAACCCGAACTAGAGAAACAGTTAAGTCATTCATGCCCTAAATTGGTGAGAATAGCTTTGGAGTATTTTTAAATGGATTTGGATGGAGGTTCTTTTGTTTTTATTTTAGGGTATAGGACATGGAAAAAAATACCTGAGAATTTAACATTTTAAAACTGTCTCAGTTGATTCTCAGCAAAAAAACCCTACAGACGAAGGTCACATAGGTTTAGCTTGCTGAATTTCAAGGAGCAGTACGGATGACCAATGTGACCAAATGCCCAGGAGGGAGGGGTGTCAGGGAGGTGGGACTTTCAGTGCTAAAACCATGGCAGTCTCAGCCAAGCCTAACTTTTTTGGTGGTCTCCCAACAGCTATTACATGTTCAGACCCCAGTGTGAGGCCTGGTTGTCATGTGGAGAAGGGAAATCAGAAATACTGAGCCTCTGAGCCATGGTTTCAGAAAAGGTGCTCTTTACCTTTAGTATATCACAAACTGAATAGCAACTTTCATGGCTCCCTTATATTCCAGTCCTCCCTTCTCAAACCAGAAAAACCCTAGACAAATATCTTGTGATGATTCCCTTCCTTTCCCTTACCCACCGGGGGTAAACTTCTTTACACTGCTAACCCTTCCCAATTCCTAACTAACCTCCACACTTCACAACCCTGAAACTACTACTGCTTTTGAGAGTAAATGCAATATTTGAACAGCATCTGAGGCCTGCCTGACTTTACCAGAATCCAGTTCCCTAGGTATCCACCAAAAAAAGCTGAGTATTGAACCCTTAAAGCCTTCTTCACTGCCGGGTGCCTAGTATGCTTTTAATAAATACATGTCGAATCTGTGAATGATAGATCCAAAGGCCCCTATTCAAATAATGGAAACTCATCCAACAGTACTGTCCCAGGCATCTGGTGAAAGAAAGACTTCAGGAGAGGAGGGGAGAGAAACAGCTGGAGAATAACCACTTGGCTTTTGCCTCATCTAAAAGCTCAGTGGATGAGGCAGAGTGCAAATAAACCAGATAGACTGAGTCAAACTGTTTGTTCCTGTCTCCTTTGTCTCCCAGAGGTTGGAGAAGGAGTAGCTGCTGAAGGGACCTAACTTTTCCCTCTTGGCTAGTATCAGCTAGCTAGATACTTGGGACAGAAAGCATATCCAAAATTACCCTTATATTTTGAGAATTTACTTCGGAGATCTTAGAACCAGAAAACAGGAACACTTGACTATTTAGAAAAACAGGTAACCAACACTTTTCAGATTTGCATACGATTCTTTAATTACCAGGAGAAAAGGTATTATTTCATGAAAAAGTCAAATTGGACAGAATACGTATTCTGGGTGTATAAAGGTGCCCCGTTGACCACAGCAACTGGAGGGTGTGTTCCTTGTCGTCTGGATTCCCAGGCTCTGTGATAACCAGGAGACAGCCCAGTGCAGGGGTGTACGTGGCCAATGGAAGAACACCTCCCAGCACCACCACTACGGCTGTGAGGCATTGGGCAAATTACTCTCTTCACCCTTATCCAACTACTAGGGTTCTTATGAGAATTAAGGGGATCATCTGTGTAAAGCTCTTAGCAGCATGCCACATGGTAAGTTTTGAAAAGATAGTTATTGGTGGGGTCCCTGGGTGGCTCAGTGGTTAAGCATCTGTCTTTGGCTCAGGTCATGATCTCAGGGTCCTGGGATTGAGACCTGAATCGGGCTCCCTGCTCAGCAGGGAGTCTGCTTCTCCCTCTCTCTCTGCCCCTCTCCTCCCCCCGCCCACCCAGCTCGTGCTCTCTCTCTCTCTCAAATAAACCAATAAAATCTTTAAAAAAAGATAGCTATTGGTACTCACTGTTCTGGGTAGGCTGTCACCTAATCATCTGTAATTTCTATTGGGAGAAAGAAGGTGATTTTTACACCTCATAGCAAGTTTATTAGGTGTATTAATCACAGGGTTACCTGTGTATGGATCTTAAGCCAGGAAATATAGATTAGAATTTAGTTTAGAGGCTTTAATCCCCAAGCCCACCTGAATCAAAACACCAGAATTCTTTGGTTGAGTTTAATAGACCATTTATGCTTGTGGATGGCTACACCAGATCAGAGCTCATGACTTCACTTGCCCAGGGGTGCCATGTCAGGGAAGGTGCATTTGATGGGAATCTTGAGGATGATTAGGAACACCCAAGGTGGTCTTCCTACTAAGACGAGCTAATCTAAAGAATTGCTTTAATAGGCTTCTAAGTTGCTAATGATCACACAGTCCTAAGGTGGTGTGACCTAACGAGAAAGGTGAATCGCCTATGTCATTACCGCTAAGTGGCATTACTTTAACAAAACTGGCAGATCTTCACTTTCCCAGTGTTCTCCTTGGTGCAAGAAACTGGGTGCTGGCTTAATAACCTGAGGCCATAAAGTACTGTAACATGTTAGCTCATGATGGGTGGCAACAGGTTTGTTTTTCATGATTATGTAATCTGAATTCCTTTTCCAAGAAAGGATTTGGAAATGAACTATTAAATTGGATTGCCAGCAAGCATATAGTCTAAATGCACATATATGTTAACCATGACAAACTTGGATCCTTCTCAAACTGTCCCCTCAACCCCATACAAATCTGTAAACTATAAATGAAGGGTGACCCATGAGAAAGGTTCTCCAATAGCTAGCTGAGGTTTCCATAAGGCATTAAAATGACTACTAAGGATTTTTAGGGAGGGTATTTGATCTGCTCAGTCTTAAATAGCAACCTAATCAGGCAGGCAATCTGGGCACTTGGTACACAAGTACCCATATTAAATTTGCTTTAAAGACTAATATGGTGTTGAAATATCATGTAAAGAGTGCCTACTAGAGTAGGTTCAAAGACTTTAGGTGCTAGTTGGGTATTTATTGACTAGAATGTCATTTAGAAGAGCGTTCACATTGTTCTTAACTCTCAGGACAAAGCTTAAAACCACAGCAAGTAACTGCTTGGGGTTTTGCATTCCACAGTCTTGGACTCAGAGCAAGCTTCCTGTTCCCTCTTGGCTGGCAGACCCGAAGGCCAGACGATGAATGGTTTGATTCTTGTAGTTGGAGAATCTGCTCTGGCTTTCAGCCCTTAAGGTTCTTGGTGCCAGACCAGGTGTTATTATTTTTTTAGGTTCCTCCTAGAGATTTGGATTTCACTTGAAGATAACAGCAAGAAAACAGACTGAGTTAGGCATTTGGGCAAAGACCATATCTAAAAAGTTCCACACACCCGTGTATATCCCAAAAAGGAGTGTTTTGGAACAGCCAAGAACCAAACTTGGAAACCCTACTGATTCCCTGGGATCTTCTTGGTAGGTTTCAGGAATTAAGAGGAAAAAAAAAAAGAAGAAGAAGAAAACAATACAAGATTCTTGGGCCAACATTTTTTTTTTTCCTGGAGGAAATGGCCACATTTTAAGTGGTATGATAATTCTATGCTTTCCTACACAACTTGTATATACAGCTGTATGTTTTTGATGAGCTGAAAGTCAAATGGTAAGATTTCCTCTACTGTCTTCACCATTTAAAAGGGGGAGGGCACCAGGTCAGAATGTATTAGAAACTGAATGAGGGAGATAAAGTTGTAACTCTGGCTGTGTGTGTGTGTGTGTGTGTGTGTACGCACGCACGCATGTGGGGGGGTGTAACTATATACTTTATCTATATAGGTGACAGATAGATGGGAAACTCCAGAACTTGTCCTCATATGGAGTAGTTATGAGCCTGCTCCGAATTTTAAGTGGAAAACAAATTAAGAGGATACTAGAACATTAGTTATTCAAATAGCAGGCCCAAATTAATTGCTTAGGGAAAACCGTTAATCTTTTCTTCTCTGCCCCATTATTCCGGCAATTTTAAAGGTCTTATCGTCAATTTTAAAAGATCTTGAAGGGGTGGGGTTGGAGGTGGAGGGTTGAATTTTAACTTGGCTGAACTGGGGCCTAATTTCCTTGGCAGTTCAGAAGCTCTTAATGAAGGCTTTCTGCCAGACAGAACCAGCACAGGCCACTACTCAGTCACACTGAGGCCCGTCCCTGACCCTTCTTCAGAGAAAAGGAGGCTTACGTCCTTCTCCTGTGAGGCAGCCCCTCCCTTGGGTAGGGCAGACAACCTTCCTCAGCGGCTACCCCCACCCCCATCACTGTGCTCTTTCTGACCTTTGTACCCCTGCCAGATTCTGACTGGACTTCTTGCTCCTCACTTCTCTTTACCCCAAACTTTACCTCCTTGCAGGCCCACACCAGGTCCTCAGAAAATACCCAACAAAGGACCTCAAGCCAATGGCACTCTCCTTCTTGTAAGCCATCATTAAATTGCTGCAATTTTTACTATTTCTGATAGAATCTTTGAGCTAGCTGGTCAACCAGAGACAAAAGTCCTTCTCTTTTCTTTCCTAGCTATACTCTTTCTTTTCCTTAAAAAAAAAAAAAAAAAAAAAAGAACTTTATGATCTCTCTGCCAGGTGTATCATTGTTTACTGTATGCATGGAGCTAGAACATAATCTAGTTTTCACTGCTGTTGTATGCAGGCATTATGTTATTTCAACTTCTCAATCCACTGCACATCTAGCCCATATCTGGTTTTTGCAGAAGTTCTCTGACATTAGAACTTAAAAGCAGTCTTAAAGAATGACAGCTATTTCTCCAACCAGGACAGGAGGAACTGAGGAAAAAAGTAGTATATAGAGGGTATATTATATTACTTACATTCCTCTAGTCTGGGGAACATATGCAGAGAAGTGACATGGAGAAGCTTTTCAGAAATATGGTCCAAAGACACCAGGGGAAACCCTTTCTCTATTGACAAAAATGTCTTCAAGGCTTTCTATAACAAACAAAAAGTAAAAATGTTTCTCTACTTAGGCCTCATTAAGTTTTTTAAACCTCCCTTTAAAATAATAGAGGTAGATACAGGGATACAGGGAATAGAGCTCCCATGAAGAAGTAATTCTTTCTCATGAGTCTAGACCTCTACCTAGGGAAGTCTAAAGGAAATTGAGTGCAGTCAACCTGCAAGGGTGAGCAGAGATAATTGAAATGCACTGATAATTCAGAATCTCATTTCCACCTCATTAATTTCAACCTCTGTTCCCTTCTAAAGAAAAGCAAAGTAGACCAAATTGAAGATAATATCCTGTCCCCACAACTGCCTTCCCCCACCCTCTGAGGTGCTCAGTCAGTTGGGTGGAAGATCATTATCACAGGGAGGAGGCAAAGCAAGTGGCCCACGTGATTCACAGTCCAGCTAGCCTTCTACACCCCACCCCACATTACTTAACTGTTCAAAGATTGCAGGTCGGTGTCACTCATTTGATATTGATGAGAATTAATATGAAAATCATTTCTGGTCATGATATGTTTCCCATTTGCAAATACCCTAGATTTTGCCAAGTTTGGGAACCTTAGCCTAATTACGGCTCAAGAAATTACTACTTGACTACAGTTGGTAAACTACGTATTTTTGCCCTCCCTCCCATTCTTTGGGAAGGAAGAGGTGGATTTTGCATTATTTTCAGTAGGACGAGCCTATTTATTATTACTGCACAATGATTGAGGCTTTGTCTCTCCCATATATTTTCCCCTGTCATTTTATAATGCATATTCTTCCTATTATGGTAATAAGGAGAAGGGCGCTTTACTGTTATAAGTCATTATAAAAAAAAAGACACCTATTTTCTTGCAAGGAGAATTTCAGGATTCTCAAATACTAAGTAACACATCTGGGTGCTAATGTGGAGAATATCGGACATTAGTTAAGTATTCCTAAACAATTAGGCTCAAGTACAAAAGAAAGAATATTCAGAGTCATAGAAAGCCATGGTGAAGAGAGAGGAGGAAATCAAGACCAGCTTAGAATGTCCAGTAACAGGATTATTATTACGACCACTTATGGAGTTTACATTTTGATAATCTTTGACACTGAAATATTGTCTCTAAGTGGCAATATTTTTGACTGGAAAAATACAAGTAAGGGGGAATTTGTGGAAGCAGTTCCCTAGCCCAGTAATTCTATTGCACGTCAAAAGTGCCTGCAAGTCCAGCCTTGGGAATAGTAATGAGGAAAAAATTCTCCACCCTTATCAAGGTACCTGGTATGAGGAAATAAAATGCATATGCTAACGGCATAGAAATAAAGATTGAGAAGAGTCAAATCCTTCTAGCAGGGTATGATGGTTGATTTTATGTGTCAACTTGGCGAGACTATAAGACCCAGTTTTTCAACCAAATACTAAGCTAGCTGTTGCTGTGGAGATATTTTGTATATGTGGTTAATATATAAGATCAGTTGACTTTAAATAAAGGAGATAATTCTAGATAATGAGGGTGGGCCTCATCCAATCAGCTGAAAGGCTTCAAGAGCAAAACAGATTTCCCTGAGGAAATAAAAAATAAGCCTCATGATTACAGCATCAGCTTCTAACCGAGAGTTTTCAGCCTGCTGCGCTGACCTGCAGATTTCAGATTTGTTACACCAATAATGTATGTATGTATGTATGTGTGTATGTATGTATGTATGGATCAAATTACCTATCTATCTATCATCTATCTATCTATCTATCTATCTATCTATCTATCTATCTATCATCTATCATCTATCTTACTGGTTCTCCTTCTCTGGAGAACCTTGATACAGAGAATAAATAGGGAAGACCTGGGGAAGAGATATTTGAATGAAACCTCAAGGAATAAGGAGCCAACTTATGAAAAGTAAAGGTTAATTATGTTCCTTGCAGAGGAAAGAGCATACCCAAAGGCCCTGAGATAGGAAGGAACTTGGCATAAATATGGAAGTGAAAAGGAAATCAGGATGTCCTAGGCACAAGGAACAAAAGAGAAATGGCCCAAGATGAGGTGGGAGAGAATTGCAGAGGTCATCATGCAGGACTCTTAGTAAAATATTTGGACTTTTTTTCAAATTATTGTAGGAGGCCACTGAAGGTTTTTAACCTGGAGAAAAATGGCTGCCTCATGGAGAATGGAATGTAGGCAAACTCTTAGATTACTGTAGTGGTCCAGGTGGGATATGTGTGTGCTGGGAGAGATGATGAGAAGATGTGGGCTTATTCAAGGTTATATGACAGCAGGCATGAAGAAGGTGGGAAGTTAGGACATCAAGGATGCTCCTAGGTTTCTGACTGGTACAGCTGGGTGGATGGTGGTGATAATAAATACAGTCGGGTAGACTGAAAGAGGAACAGGATTTTAAAAATGTGAATAAAGAGGGGCGCCTGCGTGGCTCAGTCGTTAAGCGTCTGCCTTCGGCTCAGGTCATGATCCCAGGGTCCTGGGATCAAGCCCCGCATCGGGCTCCCTGCTCCGCGGGAAGCCAGCTTCTCCCTCTCCCACTCCCCCTGCTT
Source organism: Phoca vitulina (assembly GCF_004348235.1). Classification (NCBI taxonomy): domain Eukaryota; kingdom Metazoa; phylum Chordata; class Mammalia; order Carnivora; family Phocidae; genus Phoca; species Phoca vitulina. Next base: position 5,870,835 of record NW_022589774.1, on the reverse strand, counting down.
GTGTTCCCTCTCTCGCTGTGTCTCTCTCTGTCAAATAAATAAATAAATATTTTTTTAAAAAATGTGAATAAAGAATTAGTTTTGGGGCGCCTAGCTGGCTCAGTTGGTGGAGCATGCAACTCTTGATCTTAGGGTTGTGAGTTTGAGCCCCATATTGAGCGTAGAGCTTACTTTAAAAAAAAAAAAAAAAGAATTTAGTTTTAATATGAAGCTCAGAAGAGAGATTTCAGCATGAGTTGTACATTTGAGAGTCATCAGTCACAGATGACATTTGAAGCCATGTGAATAGATGTGATTAATCTAGGAGAGAAGGAAATTAATCAAGGACAGAGAGTGCCCAGGACTGAACTCTGAGTAATTCTAACATTTAGAGATAGGGTGGAAAAGAGGTGGCTAGAGAAATGGGGGAGAGCGTGGGGAAAGTGTGCCAAGGGGTTTATGTTTCAAGAAAGAGGTAGTAATCAACTGTGTGAAATGCTGCCAAGAAACCAAGGAAAATGAGGACAGAAAAATGAATATAGGGTTTGGGACCTGGCCTACCACACTGAGTTCTGATGTCTGGGTGTCCGCTTATTTATTTCATGCCTCTCACTTAACATTCACACACATTTATAACAAGTAGACCACTCGCCATGGCTCATTTCCAGGAGAGCACTGGACTTCCTAGGTATTGATTTTCATAATTGGATGTACATGGGGCCTGTTTGTTTGTTCTGAAGGAGGAGGAAGGAAAGAAGTTGGTGCGTGGGCACCTGGGGATGAGGAAGGAAAAGAGAGATAAGGAAAGGAGAGAAAGGATGTTCTGCATTCCCCAGCCTGGCCTTAGATATGATGTCTGATCTATAGGAAGCACCTTATACAAAAGATGACTTGTTTTGAAGATTCAAGGATCCCAAATTCTAGGCTGGGAGACTTATTCTCTCTTTTAATATTGTTTTCTTTTCCTTCATTACATTTAGCACAACTTGTAATTATGAATATATTTGGTATAATCATTTATTTAACATTTAGGTCTGCACTAGCTGTCATTCGCATGACACAAAGAGCCTGTGTGGTTGTAACGTCTTGTATCTACTGTCTAGCACAAGACCTGGAAAGTAGTAAGTGCTCAAGATACAGTTGTTGATGGGGCGCCTGGGTGGCTCAGTCATTAAGCATCTGCTTTCAGCTCAGGTCATGATCCCAGAGTCCTGGGATTGAGCCCCGCATTGGGCTCTCTGCTCCGCGGGAAGCCTGCTTCTCCCTCTCCCACTCCCCCTGCTTGTGTTCCCTCTCTCGCTGTGTCTCTCCCTGTCAAATAAATAAATAAAATCTTAAAAAAAAAAAAAAGATACAGTTGTTGAATTAATAAGTGATGATAGTTTATGTAGGAATGGAAAATTGCAGCCGTAAGTTTCCAGGCATAAATAAGTTAGTGAACTAAAAGTCAGTGGTCTTCTATGTTTTTCCATATATTAATTTGCTGCCTGTTTGCACTGCTCTCCTCCTTCAATAGAGAAGTGGGCTCAGGCACTGCAAATTTTAGAAACTATATGGGAAAAACACAAGACATTGAGAAAATTTTATGTACTCACTTACTTTTTCAGGGATTTTAGAAAAGACAAACCATTATTTTCTTTTGTATTTGTAAACCATTATTTGTATTTTACCTATAGAATGCTTCAGTACTTACACGGACTTCTGTACTGGTGTTTGGGGATTGAAAGATGGTTTATGATTGACAGGTCCATAAAAATCCAGATGCACGGTTAACCGTAGTTCTAGAACCACAGGGAGTCCACTACTTGTGTGTTTCCTAGAGCACTGGCCCAAACCATCAAAATAGGAGGTTTGCAGAAAGGAACAAATGCACCAGAAGACTTGTTTCCGAAAAATCAAAGAATCATACAATTTTAGAGTTAAAAGAGACTTTAGGCCAATTCCCCTTAATGTATAATCTGGGAAACAAGGACCTCTAAGTGAATTGTAGAGTCAGATGACCAGTTTTCAGCTTGTAATGATGTCACTCATGTCTGACCTCAAGCTCTGATCCTAAATTCTGTGTGTGTGTAACTTTGGGTAAATAGTGAATGCCTCCTTAGAACCAATACTGATGCACATAATATAAATGAGTCCACGGTTCTAGCCTTGGTGATTTACCTTGAGTGAGAAATAATCCCCAAATATATTTATTTCATAACCTGGGAATTTTTATATTAGGTTTTCTCCAAAGTGAGGCCCTGCTGAGCCACTCTGATGAAATCCCATGTTTCGTACCAAAAAAAAAATGTCACTTTCTCCCCTTACAAACCCTTGCTGAGACACTGGTGAGCTCACCATGTGTCATGTAGTGAGACCAGAGCCATGTGTTCCAACAGCCCAGGCACAGCTCTCACCAGCTGGGGGGGGGGGGGGGGGGTGTACATGAATCACAAATCACAATTTTTTGTAATTCACTTATTTCTGTGCATTTTTGAGGAAATTGGTAGTTTTGTGGCCATGTATTAATATTTACTTTCTTGGTAACAGATTTTGGTTAAGAAATGACTAATTATCCATAAATACAAGACATTTTCTCAAATTATTTCTCTAGAGTACTTGCTTTCCACACTGGCTTTGCTTATTGCAAATCAGTAAAAACGAGAATTCAGTCATATATATAAAACATTCATAAAGATGTAAGTAACTTTACAGAACAGCTATTATATAGATTAAAAATTTTTGTTCCTTATTACAGCATTGGTTTTTTTTTTTCCTTTGTATGATTTTCAAATCCTAGGAGTTCTGCAGTTAGAATCCTTCCATGGCCTTCATTTACAATTTGTACAGCAAAGTGCTATTTTAGCCAGAAATGGTATTTCCATGCTCCTACTAAAGGATTGTTTTCTTAAATCCCAGTCCTGTTTTCATGATTTGATGATGCCATAATTTTTTTGAATTTTTATGCCAAGTCTCATTTAATTTGAACGCTTCTCTTTTAAATTAAAGAATATAGGAAAATGTGGTAATAATCTTCTTTCAAGAAAACAAGCTATTGAACATTCTCCCCATATTCTATTATTTAAAAAACCCACACCATCCATCTTGATCAAAAAGTATGTATTCATTCAAAATGCTGTTATTAGTCATAGGAAGGTATCTAAAGATGACAACAAAGACCTGTTTCTGTCTAAATACGGAACATGTCTTACTCAGCTGTGTATTATCAGCACTTAGCAAACAGTAGGGGATTATTAAATATTTCTGAAATAATGTTAAGATCAACTATGTACACCGAAAATAATTAGTATAGTTAATCTGTAGTCTATAAGAAATAGATTAAATTTAACATAAATACAATCATAAGTGTTTATAAGGAGTTTGTAGAAAGACTGGGTAGAAAAGAGGCTCTCTTTAATTGGGAAAAATATCACAAAAAGAGTCCATTGACTTTATAGAACATATGGAGCTGGCTTGGCAGATGGGTAGGAGTAGGTGGTTCCTGGCGAGCAGAAGGGCCCCACAAGTCCATCTTCCTGCTTCTTGTCAGAAGAGAAGAAGATGTACACACTAAGTGTTTCTCTCTGTTTTTAAATAAGGCTCATGTAGTTATGACACTTGGTCTCTATTTATATGTGCATGCTTGCTGAGCTTACTTTTCTCCTCCTTCCTGGACAAGTCTACTATGATTAACTTATCAGCTATTTTAATGGAATAATTCCAGCGGAAACAAATGGTTGACAAAACTGAATTGATAGGATTGACTAGTTATTTTGGTGCCCTATAGAGAGCTTACCTAAGGATTCAGGTCTCCTGACTTCAAATCCAGATCATAGACCATGGGGTGTGTGCATCAGAAAAGTTATGTATAAATTTAATAAAATTTAAAAATTAAAATCAACAGTCGTGTTCACATTTTAAATGAGCCTGGGGTTATACTTATGGTTACTTGTTTTTAATGAAAATTCCTTCTACCCAATCTAAAACAAATGTGTTTTCTAAGTTTGAAAATTTTTTTAAAGATTTTATTTTTTATTTGAGAGAGAGAGAGAGAACATGGGCACACGAGCAGGGGCAGGGGGCGGTCGGGGGCAGAGGGAGAAGGAGAAGCAGGCTCCCCGCTGAGCAAAGAGACCAACATGGGGCTTGATCCCAGGACCCTGGGATCATGACCTGGGCTGAAGGCAGTTGCCCAACCATAAGTTTGAAATTTTTATATTGTCTTTCTCCAAAGTAAGGTACCTTTGAACTTACTCTGATAAGTCCAAATCTCAAATATTGTGCAAATGAAAATTTCATTTTCTCCCCTATATTGTTAAGTTTTGCATAGATTCTTCTAGACTTAAAAAAGAAAATCTTGTGTATGTCTCACCCAAAATATAGGATGACTCACAGTCAACATTTTGTAGTTGCTAATGCTTAACCTTGGCTTTTTCTTGCACTTAAGGGAAAGAAAAAAATATATTCAAAACACATAAAATGTTTGTTTGTATCAGTATAAAATTAAAGTGATTATCTCCAGGGAATATTAAAATGGAAATGGGATGTGAAAACAGATAATCCACCTTTTAACTAAATACTTCAATATTGTTTGAAATGAGAACACATTTTTTAAAAATATATATTTATAAACTTCTAATTATTATTAGGTTTTTAACTTCATTATTTCATATTTATACAAAATTAACCAGAATTGTGTGACAAACCCCCATATAGTCATTAGTCAGCTTTAACAATCATCAACTCATTGACAATCTTGTTTTATATATATTCCTATTCATTTCCCACCTCTGTCTTTTTTGGAAACAAAATCCAGATATAACATTTACCTATAAATATTTCAATATATATTTCTACAAGAAGGACACTCTTTATTTTTAACATAAAGACCATACCAGTTAGCATATCTCAAATATTTTACAATAATTCCTTAATATCTATTCAGTGTTCAAATGTCCTCATAAAAGGCATAAACAGCTTTTTTTTAGAGTTTATTTAAATTAGGATACAAATAAGGTCACATGTGGTGATAGTTGATACATCTACATCTTTTAAGTCTCTTTTAATCTATAGTTTATTCCTATTTCTTTCCCTTATCGCCGAAGGTATTTATTTAAAAAAAAATTTTTTTTAAAGATTTTATTTATTTATTTCACAGAGAAAGACACAGTGAGAGAGGGAACACAAGTAGGGGGAGCAGGAGAGGGAGAAGCAGGCTTCCCGCTGAGCAGGGAGCCTGATGCGGGGTTCGATGTGGGGCTCGATCCCAGGACCCTGGGATCATGACCTGAGCCAAAGGCAGACACTTAACGACTGAGCCAACCCGGCGCCCCAAAAAATATTTTCTTCTAGGGGCATCTGGGTGGCTCAGTTGGTTAGGCCAATGACTCTGGAAGAGATGCTGCAAGCAAGGATGGACTTGAGAGCTGTTCTCAGTGACTAGCCCTGGAAATTCTTGGGATAGATAGAGGTTGATTCTGTCAACTGGCAGGGAAACTAGGAGGGCCTAGGGTCATAAATAGGGACCAGGGTTGGGGGAAAATGTTTTAGTTCTGCCCTTTCCTCATCCCTGTATTGCGCTAGGCAGGTTTCCCCCTTCCTCTTGGTACTTACTGCACGGCCAGGATATCAGAGGACAGGCCAGAAGCAGTGGGTAACTAAGGTAGAGCTCCGACCTGATCTGGTTATAAGCAGAAGACCCTAAGTGTAGACAGTTTGACCAGTCCCTGAGAAAACCCTCTGCACACACACACATATTCCTGCTCTCACCCTCCTGTGGGCATCCACTTGTATTACAGAGTGGCTGTCTCCAACAAGAGATTATTCAGAGGTTCTGTGGAGACCAGGTGAGCACAATACCACGTGTCTCCCGCAAAGGCCCACGACCACAAATACACCAATTCACCTGGAGAAGCACAATCTTGCTAGACATCTGCCCGTCTTCATGGGTGCAGTTTACGAATCAAGGCAGCTCAAGGCTCCGAAGGAACAAGGCTGAGCTCAGATGGCAGATTCTGAGAACTGTAAATTTGGAGAACAACAAACTGAACAACTTATGCCAGAGAAAGCAGAGCTCATGGAAAACAGAAACAGAAGTTAAAGCCAGAATAATAAATATACTTGAAGAGATGAGAGAATTTACTGGGAACAGAAAGTGAGAAGAAGCAGCTGAATAAAAGAATTAGAATTATTAAGAATGTGGGTGCCTGGGTGGTTCGGTTGGTTAAGCATCTGCCTTCGGCTCAAGTCATGATTCAGGGTCCTGGGATGGAGCCCCGCATCAGGCTCCCTGCTTAGTGGGGAGTCTGCTTCTCCCTGTCCCTCTGCCCCTCCCCCCCACTTGTGCGTGCTCTCTCTCTCTGATGCTCTCTCTCTCAAATAAATAAATAAAATCTTTTAAAAAATTATTAAGAATGAATTCTGCCAGACAGGGAAAGATAGTACTGCACAATATCATTTATATGTAGAATCTAAAAAAAAGTTAAACTAGTAGAAACAGAGAGTAGAACAGTGGTTGCCAGCGGCCGGGGTCTGGGGAAAATAGGGAGAGTTTGGTGAAAGGGTACGAAATTTCAGTTATAAGATGAATAAGGTCTGAGGATCTAATGTATAAAATAGTGACTATAGTTGATAACAGTGTATTGTATAATTGGAATTTGCTAAGAGAGTAGAACTAAAAATGTTCTCTCACACACACACAAAAGTAAGTATGCGATCAGGGAAATCCAAATCAAAACCTCAATGAGATACCACCTCACACCAGTCAGAATGGCTAAAATTAATAAGTCAGGAAATGACAGATGTTGGCGGGGATGCGGAGAAAGGGGAACCCTCCTACACTGTTGGTGGGAATGCAAGCTGGTGCAACCACTCTGGAAAACAGTATGGAGGTTCCTCAAAAAGTTGAAAATAGAGCTACCATAGATCCAGCAATTGCACTACTGGGTATTTACCCCAAAGATACAAATGTAGGGATCCGAAGGGGTACGTGCACCCCGATGTTTATAGCAGCAATGTCCACAATAGCCAAACTGTGGAAAGAGCCAAGATGTCCATCAACAGATGAATGGATAAAGAAGAGGTGGTATATATATACAATGGAATATTATGCAGCCATCAAAAGGAATGAGATCTTGCCATTTGCAAAGACGTGGATGGAACTGGAGGGTGTTATGCTGAGCGAAATAAGTCAATCAGAGAAAGAGATGTATCATATGACCTCACTGATATGAGGAATTCTTAATCTCAGGAAACAAACTGAGGGTTGCTGGAGTGGGGGGTGGGGTAGGAGGGATGGGGTGGCTGGGTGATAGACACTGGGGAGGGTATGTGCTATGGTGAGAGCTGTGAATTGTGCAAGACTATTGAATCACAGATCTGTACCTCTGAAACAAATAATGCAATATATGTTGAGAAAAAAAAAAAGAAGATAGCAGGAGGGGAAGAATGAAGGGGGGGAAATCGGAGGGGGAGATGAACCATGAGAGACGATGGACTCTGAAAAACAAACTGAGGGTTCTAGAGGGGAGGAGGGTGGGAGGATGGGTTAGCCTGGTGATGGGTATTAAAGAGGGCACGTTCTGCATGGAGCACTGGGTGTTATGCACAAACAATGAATCATGGAACACTACATCTAAAACTAATGATGTAATGTATGGTGATTAACGTAACAATAAAAAAATTTAAGAAAAAGTAAGTATGCGAGATGATAGATGTATTAGCTGAATGCACATATATATCAGATCATCACATTGTACCCTTGAAATATCTTACAATTTTGTCAATTATACCTCAAGAAAGCTGAAAAAATAAAGTTAAACTTAAAATTTAAAGAGTCCTATAATTATGGAATAAAGAATTCAATGGATTGTTTAAATAATGAAAGTATCAAATAAATATTTGAGCTGGGGGATGAGGCCACAGAGTTTTCCCAGGAGGCATTGGGAAAGGATAGGGTAAAGAATGGGAAGGAAAGAGAAAAGAAATTTGGGGAATCAGACAAGTGTCAAAGTCCATTTGTTAGGGACACCAGAAGAACAAAAGGAAATGGAAGGAGGCCAATAGTTCAAGCAATAATGACCAAGAATTTTCTAATGTCACACGGCTAGTGAATGACAAAGCCAGGAGGTCAGCCCAGACAAGCGAGCTGAAGTACATACCCTGGACGACTATTTACTGCCTTGGGTCTACTACGTCAGATGCCAGTCTGGAGACTGGAAACATCTGGAGGAGTAGAGTTCATGGCGGGAGTGGGGGTGGGGGTGTGGGGTGGACAGCAAGTGCAAAGATCCTGAGGTGGGGGCGTACTCGGCATGTTCAAGGAATGGCAGAATGCCAGTATCTTGCTTGGGAGCGGTGTGAGCCAGGGAAGAGTAGTTGGAAATTAGATGAGAGAGGTAGCCAATGGCTAGATCATTTGGGTCTTCATCTGTCGCTAAAAATTCGGGTTCTCTTTCACCACTTGAAAACTTTGTCTTTGCGAACTCTGCTAAATCAGGGGTGCCAACCATGGAGGGAAGCCCAGTGTGTGCCCTCTTATGTTAGTAAATTCTCTCTAGCCCCTACAACTTAGTATGTTAGAAGACACCTCTGCCTTCTGGTTGAGCGGAAGACACCTCAAAATCGAGCTTCCTAGGCAATTGCCTTCTGCCTGCTGGCCACAGGAAGTATCTTTTGATCCACGGTGGTCATTCCAAACCAGTCCTCTAATTGCCCTTGTCCAGGTCCGTGGGAATTACTCAGAAATGTTTGAAGTCCCAGAGCCAGGCCCACTCTGAGTCACCCTTAGTCTAGGGGAGGTGGCCAGGAAGCAGCCAGGTCCTAGGGGAGGGCTTGATTTAGTGCTGTTGGATTCTCTTACACAGCCCTGCCCATACGCGTACGTAACCCTATCTCACCCCTGCAGGCTGGGGTGCCCATGTTCTTTAGAAAGGCATCCTAAACACGACCCGATCCTTCCCTCCCCCAGCGAAGTTGGTTCCTTTTCACTAATCACAGCAGAAGGTTCCCTTCCTGTCCCACACCTCTCCAGGGGGTGCTGGCTGTAGCTTCCCGCGTCAGAAACCCACGCCCCGTGTTCTTGTTTTACTTTCCAGTCGTCTCTGGATTTGCAGTCCGTCCAGGAGGCTGTCCATTCCTCACCTCCCTCAATCTGGTAGTTCAGTTTGCATTATTACTTGTTGACAATGTCATCTGGGTGTTGAAATTACATTTAAAAAATAAGCCCAGAACTAAGGAGATGTGGGGGGAAAAATAAACTAATGAATTGCCACCTATGGGGCTTTATTTAGATTTGTCATCTAGGACTCCCAGAAGGAGAAAAGCCAGTGGCCCAGAAGAGGGTAGCCCAGCTTCCTCCCATTGGATACAGTTTTGGGGGTTTTGTGTAGCTAGAAATACTAGCAAATGTAGACAACGTCACAAAGAGAGCCATATCTGGACTGGCCCCTGTATTCTGAACACCATAATTATGAGAAGGTCAAGACAGGCCCCCTAGCTCCAAATATTTTTCTTCTGAGGATGGTGGGAAAGGAGTGAAAAATGTACATCATATAGAGGGGAGTCTATAGACGTTTTTTACTCAGAAATGTCCTGGCTGACTTGACATCCCATAATAGTGTGCCTAACCAACACTTTATCTCCCATCAACAATAATTTTAAGATTGCACTCAGAATTTTTCTATCCCAGTTATTCTTAGCTACCTGGCACCTAGTCCCACTATCACACCACAAAATGGCAACAGGCAGATATTTTGGAGAAGATTAAATGGGGATAATTATAGCTATCATGTACCTGCCCTCATGCAGCTCAGGGAGGGTGTTGATGGCTCCTTGGCCAGCCATGGCAAATTCTATAGCAGTGTACCTTCCTAAGAGCTGGGCAAGGTAGGGATATACACAGGATGAAAGAATGTTCACTTCATGGATGGGAGATTCATAACTAACTATTCTTAGAAATTAGGGTATTTCTGACCTTTTGAGATTGCTGTCATGAGCAGAAATGACTCCTCCACACTCCCAGAAAGTGTGACCTCATGCAAGTCAAAAGCAACCTCTTGTGTGCTAGAAGGACCACGGACCCCACTTGCCACTTGCTGGACCTCATGAGGCTAGGAGGTGAGAACATTAACTCTAGGCATCTCAGGAGCCAATGGAACAAACAGTAGCAAGGTATTAATGTTCTTTGAAAGGATCTGCTGTCTGATCTAACAGCACTTCCATTTCCCCTTTTGCTGTATACCCTCAGGTGTATACACCTGGGAAAGGAAGGATTTGAAATAATTGTAGACAAAGACTCTGGCTATGTGTCTTCTCATTAGCACAATTTAATATCAGCCAGGTAGAGCTGTCCCCTGGTAAATCACTGTCATGGAAACTTAGAACACACTCTATCCTGATGTTTTTATTACCCCTGCTTTTACCATCCCATCCAATTTCAGCCACCACCTAACCCCAGTCCTGACATACAGTGGTATTTGATAAACTTTGCAGCAACACGATGGATGAAAATGAACACGAACTTCAGAAGGAGAAATGAGGAGGTGTGAATCTTGGTTCTACCATTCACTTAGGCACTTACTGTCTTAGTACATGTCTAAGTACAAGGTACATAATGTTGTGAGGTCTCGATTTATTTCTCTGCGAAGCAACAACAAACAGTAACCTGAATGTATTAGTCTGCCCAGGCCGCCATAACAAAGTACTACAGACTATGGGGCTTAAACAACAGGTAGTGATTTTCTTACAGTTCTGGAGGCTGGAAGTCCATGGTTAAGGTGCTGGCAGAGTTAATTTCTGGGGAGATCTTTCTCCTTGCTCTCTTTCTTGCTATGTCCTCACATGGCCCTTCTTCTATGCCTGCATAGAGAGAGAGGAACTCTGTTGTTTTTCCCTCCGGTTAGAAGGATACTGGTCCTATTGGATTAGGGCCTCACCCTTATGACCTCATTTAACCTTAAATATCTCCATAAAGGTCTTACTTACAAATATGGTCATATTGGGGGTTAGGACTTCAACATATGAATTTTGGAAGAACACAATTCAGTTTATAATACTCAAACACTGTCACAAGGATTACTTCAGATTATATATTCACGGGACCTAGTCTACCTAGAGCATAGCAAATGCTCAGTGGATATTGGTTCCCTTACCTTCTACCCTAGGTCATTTCCCTCCCTAGTGGGTCACTTTCTTCTCTACACATGAGGAGCCAGGTTTGGCCCTTTGCATAGATGGTGTAGATAGTTACAGAGTAAACAGAGGGATTCCTAAGACTTCAGTTTGGTAAAAAAATTTCTCCGTTCCCTTATTGGTGTGGTTTCCCCATTGTGGGCCCCCTCTCTTCCAGCCATTCTCTCCTTTCTGGGAACTGTTCTTCCCACACAAAGGGCTGGGTCCAGCCACGGCAGCCTGGTCCTTCTCCAAGATCCTGGGTTGACAACTCAAGCCATGTTCTTTCTCTTGAGAATTTGGATTTGAGATCCAGTCCCTGCTGAAGGAGAGAAAACCAGCCTGCAGAGGTAGAATGAGGTTAATGCTAGTATTGATAGGTAACATACTGAGAGCTCAGTGTATATCAGGTACTATTCTAAGAATTTTTCACATATTGACTAATTTAACCATTGCTACAAATCTACAAAGTAGGTATGTTTGTCATTTCCCCTTTTTACATCACTCCCCTTTTTGAGGAAATTCAGGTGAGAGTTATTTGCCCAGGGTCACATAGCTATTAAGCCTGGATATGGGCAAAAGTTGAGGATAGTACCCCCAGACAGAGGGAGAAAAGCAGAGTACCCTCATGGTTCTTTGGTCCCACCCTTCTTTCTCATGGATTCCATGACATGTTTCAGCATCCTGCCAATATATTCCTTTTTTGCTTGAACAATCTGAAGTGGGGTTTTGTTCTTAAACTGAGCGAGCTTATACTAAGACAGTTGACCTTGCCTAATAGATCTGCTGCACGCAACATTAGAATATGTTTTTAAGATTAAAAACCATATGTAAATGACTATGAAAAATGTTTTCTTCTTTAAATGACTCTATTATAAAGTTTAAAATTGTTTAAATCACAATGACGAAGCTCTCCTAGAAGAGATTACAGGAGCAGTAAAAGCCTCCTTTTCCACCTAACACAATTTTGAGCAATAAGGCTTGGGTAAGCTTTTCATTAGCAGCACGCTGCACAGAGGTTGCGGTGATTTGATGTGTGCGTGCATATGCCAGTGTGAAGGGAGATAAGCTATGTGTTTCCTATCAAGCCTGAAAAGCTGGAAGACAATATTAGGGCTGGGGGAGGTGGGGAAAGTCAGCAAGCTGAGTCAGGTGAATATGATCAGGAAGCTTGGACCTTTAAAACATGATTCAAAGGGTTTGCAACCCCAGGTGAAATTAGTGGAGAGGATAATGAATACATTGAAATTGGTAAGACCCTTAATACTGCCTAGGTTTGATTTCTTTTAAATCTTGCTGAAAGTACCAATTATGCATGTGAATTACTCTTTCCAGAGTGTACTTGATAAATATACACTGCTGTTGTATAGACTTTTTAAAGAGAAACCAACTGGCTGAATCTTGTGCATTTTCATTGCAAAAACTAGGGATCTGCCTCGAGTGAATCTGCCTGACGTCCAGATAGCCAACTGAGATCACTGCCAATGTGGTCAACTGTAGTCACCAGAGGAGCTGGCAAAGTGTCTCAGGAGGACATATTCATCTTTCTCCTCCCAGCCTGAAAAAAATACAACATAAAAATGTTTGACATTCTTTCCAGAAGGAAGTAACAAGGAAATAATTCACTTGTGGCTTAGGTTGACAGGCGTGGGAATGGGGGCCCTTTCTTCTTTGGCTCAGGTCAGGGAGTCGTCCGTCCCTTTGGGAAGCAGAGAGCCTTCTGCTGAGAAGTGGGTAAAGGAAAGAGAAATAAAATGGAGAGGAAATGACCACAAGGATCAGTGGCCAGAGAGGAGGGCGCGGCAGGAATGACAGCGTGAGACATTAGGACAGATGATGAACTGGAGAAGTATGTAACATAAAAGGGTGCAGGTATGGAGAGCCTCCAAAAGAGCCTGGAGAGCAAATCCAAATAAACGTTTGGCACTTTCATCTAATCTATACTTCCACAAAAGTCTCTCATTATTTTATGAATATTTGAGAAGAATGTGACTTACTGGCTTAGTCGACCTGGGGAAAGGCTGGGCTGTGGCCCCTTCTCTCCCCCTCAAAGATGCACCAGGAGGGAAGAAGGGCTCAGTTTCCTGTTTCAGAAATGATTTTTCTAAAGCAGGTACCATGAAACAATTTCTAAAGGGAGAACTTGTAATACCATGGTCACCGCATGGTACAACTCTAGAGGACGCCATTCATACTCCAGACTATTCTAGCTCATGGAGTGGCATTGTGTACTTTAAATCTTGCCGAAAGTACCAATTATGCATGTGAATTACTCTTTCTAGAGTGTGGCTGTACACAACAGCTCTACAGAATCATGTAGCTTGAAAAAAATCACTAGATAACAAGAAGTTCATATCACAATTTGCTAATTTGTTTTCATTAACAAGGAGCTCTGAATGTATACTACAATTAAAGCACTCTTAAATTTGGTTCTCCCAAAGTGTTCTCTTTCTTTCCTTCTCTGTTGCTTAATATGTCTTTGTAGGTGTTAATGAGCTAGGCTTATTTTATTACATTTTTGCTGTTAAGTCAGTGGTTCTGAGTTAGAGGGGGCCAGGATAACAGAATTACTTGGGAAATGTTTTCAAAATAGACCTGTCCAATACATCAACAGGAGAATGGATAAGCAAATTGTTATATGTATACGCACACACACACTGTAATTCCGTTTATATGAAGTTTGAGAACTAGCAAAACTACTGGTAGAAGTTAGCTTGGCAAGCTGATACTGACTGAAAAGTCACAGGAGGGAAATTTTTGTGCTGATGGACATTTTCTATATCTTGAACTGGGTGGTGGTCATATGGATGTATATGAAAAAATCATCAAGTGGTGTGTACACTTAGGATTGTGCTTTTGATTGAATGTGAATTATGTCTCAATAAAGTACTGTCTAAAAAAATGATAGATACACATATACAGATACCAACCGAAGCCTCCACCCTAGACTCAGGGACTAAGATGAATAAGATATGGGGAGTAGGGGATACAGAGAGCATGTGTATTTTTAAAAAGCTCCCCATTATTCTTTCCCACTATTATTGTAAGCTTCCAAATATTCTATTAGGAATTGGAATTAGAGAAAGGATAAAAACAAATACACAAATAATATATACGATTTTAACATTTGTAGAAGGTCCCTAAAGATCATTAGTTTTCCTAAAAAGGTCTGCTCACTTTTGGTGAACTTGTTTTGTTTTGCTTTCAAGTGATTTCAGTGTTTCTGAAGGTATAAAATTAATAAATTAGTATGAGGAATATATTGAAGGTGAGAGGAATCATGAAGGCCCATGAGATTCTGCCTGTATTTATAGTTTGAGCCAGGCTTAGGACAGTTGAAGTATTTTGGGGGCTATCTAATATTGACAAGTTCCTAAAACTGCAAAGTTATAAAGTCAATCTGCAGTGATGTGTTTGGGACCCAGGCCATCAACCATCCTGTTCCCTCTGACGCATATTAAGGAGACTTGAGTGTGATGTAGACTTAGGAAATTTTTTTCCAATTTTTTTGAAAGTAGCTTGTGACTAGTTTTTATATATTTATTTAGAGAATGAAAGGCTTTCTTCACTTCGCATTGGACATCCTATTTAAAAAATGTAACTTGTAGTATTGCTTTTCTGCGATCTATTCTAAAGAAAGAGAAAAGCGGCTGGTCAGATGTACTTTATATGGGCTTTTATTTTTTATTTTTATTTTTTTTGTTATATGGGCTTTTAAATTGATAATGCGTGGTTTTTTTTTTTTAATTTAGAAGTAAAATTATTTAAATTAAAATGAGGCCACAGACTTAGCGCTAAATCTTGGTGTGTTTGTGTGTGTGTGTTTTGTTTGGGCCATGGAACACTCAGCAGCATTTCCAACATTCATTTTGATTCCAAAGGCAGCGTGAAAACAGTCCTCTCCCCAAGACATCCTGGCTTTATCACTGAGCTTCCTCCATAGGCATGCCATCTGCCTGGAGGAGTATACGTTCATTCAAGTTCAGACCCAGGAAAGACCTCAGAGATGAAGCAATTCAACCAAACTCTGACCTCCATGTCACACTCCACTTAAAAAATAAACTTAGGCCTAGGGGTGAAGTGGCTTGTTCCGGGTCATGTGGCTGGTCAGAGGCAGAACCAGAATTGTATGGCTACATGCAAACTTTACTCTTCTAACACCCCAACTGTCTCGGCATGCTGTGCTTGGAGTTCAGTATCACAGAGTGACAATATACAAATGCCACATCTTTTCCTCTAAGGCCCCAAAGGCCTCTCATCTGTATTCCTTTGAGAGCCTGCAGGTATTTCCTTACTTATGATTTTAATCCTATTTTGGTCAAATTTTGAAGAATTTAAGAGCTTGTGTTTTGGGGCCGGAGTAGGATCTATTATCCTATTATTTCACAAGCTGTGGGACCCTTGGTAAGACAGGTGATTTCTTCAGTCCTCACTTTTCTCATCTAGGAAATGGGATAATAATACAGGTGCACATAAAAAGTGCTTTCAATGCTTCCCGGAGCACAGCAAAGCATTCGGCATTTTTTTTTTTTTTTTGGAAATCCAGCAAGTCCATACTGAAGCTATCCAGCTATGTCCTTGAAAGTTTGAGAAACTGACGTTTAATTCTCTGCAGCCTCTTCCTTCCATCCCTGTGGGGCCTTCTCGACTTCTTTATTGTTCTGGAGGTTGGCAGATACTTGGAGAAGTCAGAGTCACCACAAACTGGTACATGATGGGCACAACAGGTTTTGCTTTTTGGTTCCCAGTTCTCTTCCCCAAGAGATCCGGATTTTTGTATGAGTTGTGAGACACAGAAGTCATTTGGAACATCTTCTGTGACAATGACTTCAAGGACCTTTTTCAACCTAATAAAGGTTGAAAGAACTGGGTTGTCAGTCTTGGTTGGATAACAGACCCCTAAGACAGGTTTTTGGCCACGCGAAGGACCACGGAGAAACAGAAAATATTAGGAAAACGATTTTACAGCTACAGAAACCAAGGCTTTCAGGGGCTGGGATACTCCTCAATCATCCCTTCGGTCACGGGCAGGGCAGGTCCTAAACCCAGGTTCCCTCGTCTGGCTGGGTGCTTTTTCCATCACGCAGCTGCGTCGCCCTAACTCCACCTCTGAAAGTGCTAAGGAAGTTCCCTCCCAGTGCCCACCCAGGCAGGGTGGAGCGAGGCTGCGGCACGGAAAGAACCGGGGAAACGACATCTTCCAGCTCCCAGCACACAGAAACTGCTTTTGCGATCGCGGGCGCTGGGGGAGTCCTGGGGGGTGGGGTTAAGAACCCCAGATCCAGGACGCAGAGACTCCTTGTGTCCCGGAGAGAGAACCCTGGGATTGCCTTCTCGGGGAAGTCACCTTACTTTCTCCTGGGCTGTCTCCCCTCCGTGCAGTGGCTGCCTGGGGTCGTCCGGCTCCGAGGGTTTCCCCCAAATGAGACGGACTGTCCTTGCCCACGGCCGGAGCGGGCCAGTCGCGGCCTCTGCCCTGCCCCTGCGGTTTTCGAAGTGGGATTTTTTCCTTCCCGCCCCCCTCCCTGCCCCGCCGGGAGCGGCGCTAGGTCGTGCCGGCTGTGGTCGCTTTTCCTCCTCCACTCCCACGTCTCTGACTCCAGGGAGTCTCACCCGTCCTCCCTCCTCAGCCCTCACCTTTAAACATTTCCCAAAGCCACTGCACCGAAAGTGCGCGACTTCTCCCGGGCCTGCACACGGAGCTCCTGCCGCCCGGCATTCCTCGGATTCCAGCGCTGTGACGTCCCCAAGGCCGGCGCGCCTCCAGCCCGGGAGCTCGGGCTCCAAGTTTCGGCGCTCCCCCGCGCAGACGCCCCCCCCGGCCCCCCCCCCCCCCCCCCGCTCCCCGGCCGCCCAGCCGCGCGCGCCTCCCGGGCGCATTCCTCCCCGCCCCCGGCCGCGCGCCCCGCGCTCCCTCCGCCTCCGGCCCCCCGCGCCGCCGCCCGGCCCGGGGGTGGGGGAGCCGCGGCCGCCGGCGCCTGCTCCGTCCCCTCCCATCGCACGGCCCCTTCCTCCCTCCTCTCCCGGCCGCTCGCATTTCCTGCCGCCCGGGCTCTCGCGGCCCGGGAAAGTTCTGCCCAACTTTTTCTCCCCCAGGCGAGCGGGCGCGGCGGGCGCAGTCCCGGGGCAGGTTGCCGCGCGGCTTCTCGCTCCGCTGCCGGCCCTCCCGGCTCAGGTCCTCGGGGAGCCGCAGACACCCAGTGGCCGCGGGCGGCCCCTCCTCTCCCAGCTCACCCATCCTCCCGGGCCTCCTGGCCCCGGCCCCCCTCCGGCGGGACAACCCCGTGCTGAGGTGGTTCTCCTTTTCTCCTTGTCGGTGCGCCGGGATCGCAGCGGAAACCTCCCTCCCCTTTCGCCTCCTCCGGCTCCTTCCCTCCGCCCCTCCTCCGCCAGCCACTGGAATCAATTCCTTAGGGAATTGGGGCTCCGCCGCCGCCGCCGCCGCGGAGGACAGCCTTTCCGCGCGGGACTCCAGGGCACCGACGGGGCCATGTAAGCAGGTAAGCGCCGTCTGCGGCGGGGGAGTCGGGCGGGAGGTTGGGGGCCGCCTCGGCGCTCCGGGCGCCCGGCCGAGGACTGGGGCCAACGCTGGCAGCGCCAGCTTGCGATCGGCGGCCCGGGACGCTGGCAGAGCGGCGGGCGCGCGAGGTGGCCGGGCCGCGGGCGCTCTCGGTCCGGGGGGGAGCTGCTCGACGTGAAGCGCACGTCCTGTTTGGGTGGTTAAGGTGGAAGGTGAGCGCTGTCCGGAGAGTTTGCGGGGAAACCCACCCCGCGCCCCCTCCTCCCGGTTCCCCCCTGCTCTTGGGGAACCGAGCGAGGGCCTGGAAAGGGCAGCCGGAGATACCCAAGCGGTGAGGGCAGAGGAGGAGAGAACAGACGTTGCTGCTGTTCCAGCGGGAGAGGAACGCTGCTCCCCGACACCCCTCTTCCCACCGCCTCCCCGCGGGGACAGGATCTTGGGAAGGAGAGAAGTTCTTATGCCCTCCCACTAGGCCCCAGCCATGCCACCAGACTTCTGGCCTTCCTGGCCCTACTTGGGTGGTCGGGCTGGCTCATAGGGAAAACCTGTGACCGCATAATTTCAGAACAGATCTCCACCTCAGACTTTCAGAGTTGTGAGTATTAACGAGTTCTGAGGGTGTTGTTAATACGCCCGTCCTTTCTCCCTGGCATGATCCCTAAATCTGGGTTTTGAATACTTGTTAAGCGGGTTTTACACCTTTTTGAGGGAGTAGTGAGGTAGCGGCGCCCCTACCTAGCATTCCCTTCCACTTCCTTCAGTTCCTGTCACCCCCAACCCCACCTACAATTCAAAGAGATCGTGGGGTTTGCGCTTCAGTCTGTCCAGGAACTGGCTGTTGCAGGCTCTTTGTGAAGGTGAGGAATCTCTAGACTGCAGGCTGAATATACGGTTACAGAGTTCCACCAATGTGTTAATTTCTTAAACTGGATTGGTTCACCCATTCATTCAACAAACCTGGTATTGAGCTTCTACTCTGTGCTAGGAAAACAGGATACAAAGACACTTAAACAAGCTCTAACTGCAGCCTCCTGGAGGAAACCCACAGGCTGATCATGAATTACAGCATAGTGAGGGAGAAGTGCTGTGAGAGGCAGGGAAGGCTTGGTTCTGGAGGTGAGGGGTAAGGTGTGCCCTGAGTTTATAGGGCTAAGGGAGTGCTTACCTGCAGGAGTGATTAGGAGAGTGCATTCCAGGTAGAAGAAACAGCTTGTGCAAAATGAGAGTCATCCAAAAAAAAAAAAAACGAGCTCAAAAAGCTAGCTATTTGGGGTATGATAGATCGATGATAGATAGATACCAGAAATTAAGCTAGAAGCATATTACCCACTTATGAGCACCAGGTGTTTCCAGAGGAGCACAGGTCTCTCTTTTTGGACACACCTCCATGCCTGATGCTGTTTCTACAAGCAGCAGTTGTGTGACCATCGAAATTTTAATTGGCACTAATTGGCCCATGCCTGTTTTCATTAGAATGCACTTGATTCCCTTTGAAAGAGGCACTTGACAGCAGTTGGCCATAATACTGCAGCATTCCAGAACCTCGCATTAAAGTTGCTTATCTTTTGGTGACGGGGTTAAAAGCTTGTGCCGTGGAAATGATAGCCTTAGTGAGTGGGAGCTGCGCAGCGTGATGCTCCTTTGCCTAATCCACATGGGTGGCCACGATGTGCAGAACGAGTCCACGGACGGGTCAGTGTGTTTGTTACTGTTTTTTCTACGTTTAAACGTCGTTATTGCTTTCGTAAGGTTGTGAGGATTACTTTTCCTCCCTCTGAAACTTGATAAAAACAGAATCTCTTGTTGTAGCCTGATGGTCCAGGATTCAGCAGATCCCGCCTAGAAAGGTTCCTTATCAGGCAGAAGCTTTCTGTATGTGGGTTGCCTTTCAAGGGTGCCTCTTCCCCAGGCTGAAGTGGGGTTGTAGTAGTATTCACAGTGGCTGAGTCCTGGCGGAGGTGGCAGAGGTCCAGCCTCCGTGAGCTTCAGGCCAGTACATGGGAGCAGAAAGAGTACAATGTGTGGTGTTTATCTAAGCCCCTACACAAACACCTTCTCTTATCTCAAGAACAGCCCCTTGACAGGAGTTTTATTGGAGGTATAGGCCCTGCATGAGAGGCATGGCTCAAGGGAAGCTCGTTCTGCTAATCCCCCTGCTTACCCAGCTTCCATCATTGGCTTAAACACAGTTATTATTCACACTTTAGTTATTCAGGTTTGTGCATACTGTGTGGGCCGGACAGCTGTCATGGGAAGAGAACAGTTAGACTCTTTTAATATGGAAGAACCTAAAGAATCCAGAGAAAAAGCAGAATTTTTAGGAGAATTTGTGTTTGGCCTGAATGGATGGACCAGGGGTCAAGAACTATGAGGATTTTTTTTTCCCCCTAATGTCCTCCCTCCTTATTAAGGGTTTCTGTTTTTTGCTCCAGGGAAGCAAACATAAACCCTTTGGTTGCACGGTGTAGCCCACCTGAGTTCCATATGCTTGTTCTTTTTCACCTGCTGTGCTGCATTTGAACTTCTTCGTCACCAAGGGCCTTGTAGAATTTGAACTCATTCTAAGCCTCAGAACTGTGCTGTGCACTTTGTTAGAGATAAGGCCAGGGGAAGAGATAAGATGAAATACTTAATTAGCCAATTAAATCATTACTGCTTGGGCCGAATCTAAAAGAACGAGGGAAAACAGGTTTTGGTAAAGAGGAGATGAAAACGAATGTTTGAAATAAGACTTTGTGATCTCCCCTTACTGATTTAATTTACCCTGCCCTGTCTGAGCCCCGTGGAGTGCTTCTGGAGCAGGCCAAGCGGGGTGTAGCAAGTTCTGCAACTTTCCTGTGTAGCATTGTGCTGGAGCAGGGGATCCAGCTTTGGGAGTTTGAAATGTAGCTAGGTTTGAATTCCAGCTCCACCACGTTTTCGCTGGGTAATGTTGGACAAACTTTGCAGTCCTTTGGAGTCTCAATTCTCTCATCTAGAAAGTGGGGCCCAGGAGCATCTAACTTGCCAGGATATCTGCGGAGAATTCAGTGGAATGCTGTATGTTACCCTCCCGACACAGAGCCTCGCACAGAGTAGGTGTTGGGTCAAGAATGGCTATTTATATGTTTGAGAAGCTATATGTGGCCATGAATGTGCTCTTTGTGTGGGTCATTTTTTTTTTCCAGCAGCCTAAATTCACATGCATTGCCAACATACACATAAAGCTTTGTCTTTGACCTTTTTTTTTTTTTTTTTGGTCTGTTGGCTCAAAGCAAACTTGTTGGCTGGCAGTTTTCATGTGGCCCCTCTATAGGAGGAGATTGAGAATTGCATGCTCAGCCGGTAGGGAAGCTTGGGGAGGAAAAGCCACTTAGAGAAGGGCAGAGAAAAGGATCCTTTGCCCTGTGCGCCACTTACTGTAACAAGGGTCTGGCGCTAATATAAAGATCCTTGTATTTCTAATGTTGGGATCCAGTTAATTAAAGAATGTTAAGAATAAATCTGTCTGCCTTTAGAAAGAATGCAGAAGGTAGCCAGTCTTCACAAAGGAGTGTCTTTGCAGCCTTGATTTCTTTCCTTCTTTGAAGCCCAAATATAGAGTCAACTGCAACACCTCTAGTGTAATGTCAGCCTCTGGTCTCTTGAACTTTAATGTTGCCTTTCATCTGAGAAGCCTCAAGTATTTGACAAACATTAACTCATTCATCTTCATATCACCCTCCCAACAGGAGGGATTGTTAGAAAAAGGGAACAGCTTGGAAAAAACGTCAGTAGAGCAGGTTCATAGTATGTAAGATGTGTTCTTGAAGAAGAACGGGTTCTTACAGCCAAGAATCCACAATGTGGACTGCATGCAGGCCAGGAGGTCATGATAGTGAGTACCCCTTGGAGAGGTTGGGGGGAGAAAGTATAGGAAAAATGCAGATCTGGCTGCGATTTTTGCACTGGGAGGGTGAGGAAGTCCCTGTTCCCCAGACCAGCCATGCCTTTGCCATATATTATGTACACACTGATTATGAAAATCTCTGAATTATTTATAATTCTGAATGGGAGGATATGAGGCAATGCTTGTAGATGAAGATTTAGAGTAGCTGGGGATAAAAGGTAATAGTGACTCCTTGTGGGCTGGGGGTGGTTATACGTCTAAGTTGGACTATAAATGGCAATTAACATTGTTTTAATTTCCTTTCTCTTTTGCTTGTTGGTTCTGTATTTCTTGGCTTGGTTTTGTTTTGCTCTCCCGTCAAGCTTTTGTTTGACTTGTCTTGTGGTCCTTGCTCCTGGAAAAAAACATATTGTGACCATTCTTAGATCAATTTCGTGTATAAAGTTTGATACGTGGGTGATTTAGCTTAGTTCCTTAGGGGACTAAATAAGGCCCGGCTCAAGGGTTTTGTCCTGAGCCTGGTCAATTAGCTTGACCCAGAGGCCTATCGCATATCCAGAGATCCTGTAACTCTAGGCAGCCATCCCCATAAATGCTTGATGTTGGGAGGTGTCTGATGAGAAAATGAGAAAGAGATTGGCCGGTGGTGTGGTGTCCTCTGACGAGCAGAACATCTTCTTCGCATTTGTGATGTTTGAAATTTTAGTACTGAACCATATACCTAAATTAGGAAGCTCTATTTCGTGGGCCACTGACTCGATCTAATTTGCCTTACAGATTTTTAGCTCACAGGGAAAACTCCCTCTGTGTTGAAAATTAGCAAAAGTTCCCAATGCTTTATCCTTTGCCTACACTCTACTTAGACTTACTGTCTTCAAGTCTTTGGAAATCCATTTCCTGGGAATTCTTTTTTTCATACTCCTTTGCATTCAAGTAATGGGGGGCAGTAGCTAAGGCAGTGGATCTGAAACTCTAGTGGGTATCAGAATCACCGAAGGGCTGTTAAAACACAGAGTGCTATTCTCCACGCCCACTCTGGCTTCAGAGTCAGTAGGCTTGGGGTGGGGTTTGGGAATTTGTGTTTCTAAGGAGCTCCCAGGTGATTCTAATAATCCTGGTCCTTGACCAACTACATTTTGAGAATCACAGAGCTAAGGAGTCCATCCGCCTCTGTCCTCAGGCTCTTATGGTAGTCACTTAAGGTTTTTACTACACTGGCTTGAATGATCCTGTTCCTGGTTAGTTTTAGAGCTCAGGAGAGGCCGGGAGTCGCTCACTCACTCAGCCCTCGTCAGGCCCATGAGAGCATGAACGACATGTTTCCATTTCAGTTGATCTGCTTGGTTATCATCGCCAATCCAGACCCCTCTGCTTGGTTCCAAACAGTTGGGTTTATCTGGTATTTCTGTCTGTTTGGGTCTCCAAATTCCGCCTGTCTCAAACTGAGCTCCCTAATTTCTTGCCACAAAATGTGCTGTTTCCATATTTCTTGTCTGAGTCAGTGACCCTGCCATCTGTTGAGTTAGCTGCTGAAACCAGGCACTTGGGGTTCTTTTCAACAAGTCATTCTCAGCACCCCTTAGCTTCTACCTGCAAACGTCAATCACGAAGCCTACCAGTTTTTAGACCCTCTAACATATCTTCAGTTTGCTCTGTACCCTCCATCCTCACTGCCTCTTGGGATTGTTCAAGAGCTTCAGAGGCTGCCTATCCTATATTCTTCATCTACTCTTTCCTCTCTCTGAGGTGGGTTTTTTTTTTTTTTTTAACAGTTTTTAATACTATTTAAATTCTTTTGATTCTTTTTTTTTTTTTTTTAAAGATTTTATTTATTTATTTGAGAGAGAGAGAATGAGAGAGAGAGCACATGAGAGGGGGGAGGGTCAGAGGGAGGAGCAGACTCCCTGCAGAGCAGGGAGCCCGATGCGGGACTCGATCCCGGGACTCCAGGATCATGACCTGAGCCGAAGGCAGTCGCTTAACCAACTGAGCCACCCAGGCGCCCTAAATTCTTTTGATTCTTATTACCTGTGTGATAAAGCTTCTTTAACCCCTGACTCCCTTCCCATTATCTACTGCTCTCTCTCTCCATGTTAGTGCCCTAACACTTGGTGGTGGTGAATTCTCCTGTCTCTGTTACACTCCCACCCAGACCGACCTGTCCCTTTTGCTACCTGTTTAGCCTCTGCACATTCAACTAAAGCTTCACCTTCCCTGACATTCCTTCCCACCACCAGTTAGGCATTCCTTTCTTTATAGTCCCAAAGCACTTTGCACTTACATGTTGGTGAGCTGTGTCTCATCTTACTATATGTTTATCTCCTTATCTCTTCTACTAAGTTAATAAGCCTTTCCACCAGTAATCACATTGGCTTGGTTCAGAATTAGAATTTCCACCCTGTACGGATGTTGGATGGCAGTAGCCGTGGCTTACATGTATCATTGCTGACTCTATCCCGATGCTTGTAGTGCTTGAAATGCTTTCATTAAATTTTTTAATGACCCTATGAAGTAGGTACAATTACTATTTCTAGTTTTCAAAGAATGGAATGGAGTTTTTATTATTTAGTCTCTAATAGGTTCAGTGCTCTGGGAAAATTACATCATGTTAATGACTGTATGTGATTTTTATTTATTTTTTATTTTTTTATTTTTATTTTTATTTTTTAAAGATTTTATTTATTTATTTGACAGAGAGAGACAGCTAGAAAGGGAACACAAGCAAGGGGAGCGGGTGAGGGAGAAGCAGGCTCCTGGCCGAGCAGGAAGCCCGATGTGGGGCCCGATCCCAGGGCTCTGGGATCATGACCTGAGCCGAAGACAGAGGCTTAAC
Organism: Phoca vitulina; assembly: GCF_004348235.1. NCBI lineage: Eukaryota > Metazoa > Chordata > Mammalia > Carnivora > Phocidae > Phoca > Phoca vitulina. Next base: position 5,846,487 of record NW_022589774.1, on the reverse strand, counting down.
AACTGAGCCACCCAGGTGCCCCTGTATGTGATTTTTAAAAATTAAACAGGTATCGGTGCTATTTATTATACACATCTAATTTGTTCACTTAAGGAGATGGATCACATCCCTAAGCTGTTTTCTGAAGTTACTGATACTTTGGTTCTTAGTATTATTTTGCTTTACTTGGGAACTTTTAAAAATGTGATAATTTTTTCCCCTCACTTTTCAAACCTAGGGAACCTTGCAGATCAAGGGAGTGTACATATCACAGAAGGATTAAGTAGTAGGAACATTTGGAGGACAAAGGCATAAGACAAAATTGTTTTTACAGGTTTAGATACATTGATTAGAATATGGTTAACTTCCTTTCTATGCATTTTGTACCTTATATTAAAGAGGAAGAGGCAGAATTACTCATTCAACCTCTGGGTTACTTTTTTTTTTTTTTTTTTAAGATTTTATTTATTTATTTGAGAGAGAGAGCACAAGCAGGGGGAGCAGCAGAGGGAGAGGAAAAGCAGACTTCCCACTGAGCAGGGAACCTGAGGTGGGGCTCGATCCCAGGACCCTGAGATCATGACCTGAGCCGAAGACAGCCACTTAACAGACTGAGTCACCCAGGCGCCCCTGGGTTACTAGTTTTTAAAGTGAGAGGGAGACCCTCCATGACACTGTGTCCCAGCAGATTCGCCAGCCTGCCCTTCACCAAGACAGCCTGTTCTGCATATAGGACTATAATAAGCAGCAATGATATCATTGATGTTATCCCCCAAATCACAATATTGGCTGTTGCCATTATTTTACTTGGGATTAAGGCAGATTTCATGGTCATGAAAGTGAATTTATTATGAATTACGTGTACACACTATACACACTTCATCTTGATATTTAAGGTTCTCCGCAAATAATCCCCCATGTGGCCCTCTGATTTCTTCAGATTTATGTCCCCCAGGGTTCTGCCAAGCTGCAGCTGTTTCCTGAACAGGCCCAATAATTTTTTCCACCTCTAGTTATGCTGTTCCCCTGCCCAGGAATCCTCCCACTCAGCACTGCTTGTCAAAACTGTCCCTTGAGACCCACCTTAAATCCCACCTCTCTGGGCAGCCTTCCCCATTGTCACTCCCTGGTCAGGTCCTCCTGCCCCTTTGCTCCTGGCCCTTACCAGGTTGGGCTTTGTGCCCTGGCCGATCTGCCTCATTACCCTCACCGATGTCGGCCCGGGCCTGTCACCTACCGCACTTCTGTCCACATCCCGCCTCGGGCTTCACCGGCCATGGTTCATTCAGGTCTACCTCCTCCTTGCCCCACGAACGCCCTCCAAGGCGGAGGCTGCCCCTTCTCTCTTCATTATGACAGTCCTTCAGTGACGACAGCTCTCTCCACACCTTTTTGTCACCTGTCCCACTGCTTCCAGTGTGGAGGCCAGTCTACCCCCCACACGACAGAGTCTTGTTTTAAACACATCTGATATTTTCTCTCTCCTGCTCGGGATCTGTCTTGCCACCTTATATTGTTTGGAGACGCCTGTGTCTGTAGTAAAAGTATCAGCAAATGTCAGAAGGATAAACACCCAAATACAGGGGGTGGATGGGGGAAAGGGGGAGGTGAGGGCTGAGATGTGATGTGGTTTTATTGCTTTTTTTCCCCCAAGCTGGGTGGTGGGAACATACATGTTTACTATATTCTCCTGTAGTCTAAAATACCTAATTTAGGGGCGCCTGGGTGGCCCAGTGGGTTAAGCGTCTGCCTTCCGCTCAGGTCATGATCCCAGGGTCCTGGGATCGAGCCCCGCGTCGGGCTCCCTGCTCCGCGGGGAGTCTGCTTCTCCCTCTCCCTCCTCTCCAACTTGTGCTCTCTCTCTCTCTCTCTCCGAATAAATAAATAAAATCTTTAAAAAATAAAATACCTAATATAAAAAACACACAAAATGGTCCACGTTGAAATGCAGACTCCCTAGCGGAGCATTGGAGACTGCAGGCTCTTGTTCCCACCTAACCTGACTGGCACCCCTGCCTCTCTTAGCTCCCTGTCACCCTTCCGCAAACCTTTCTCACAGTTGAAATCTTGGGCGTCCACTCCTGCTGTTACTCTTCCCTTAAATTCTTTTTCACACCTGGTCACGTAATCCTCTCCGCCTCTGTTTTTTAACGTCTAGTATGATTTTTATGTCTTTTTTTTTTTTTTTAAAGATTTTATTTATTTATTTGAGAGAGAATGAGAGAGAGCACATGAGAGGGGGGAGGGTCAGAGGGAGAAGCAGACTCCCTGCCGAGCAGGGAGCCCAATGTGGGACTCGATCCAGGGACTCCAGGATCATGACCTGAGCCGAAGGCAGTCGCTTAACCAACTGAGCCACCCAGGCGCCCTGATTTTTATGTCTTTGTGGATGTTTTGTCTGACCTGTCCTTGTGATCCTTAGGAGAGTTCATTGTCACTTGATCTGCCTTGCTGTCTTACCTCACCCATTCTTTAGGAATATGCCTCACATTGTGTTCCATTCACTTGTTCCTCTACCTCTCCAAAGTGGTGAGCTCTTCCTGGGTGTGTTTTGTGATTTATTTATCTTTGGGGTCTTGGCACCTGCTGCAGAGTAAGATTGGGGGAATTGTTGAATACTAGAGGTCAGATTAATGTTTTTAATTGAAGTCATGTTTTATTTTATTTAAAAAAATGTTTTATTAAGATATTATTTATTTATTTGACAGAGGGAGACACAGCGAGAGAGGGAACACAAGCAGGGGGGTGGGAGAGGGAGAAGGAGGCTTCCCGCGGAGCAGGGAGCCCGATGCGGGGCTCGATCCCAGGACCCTGAGATCATGACCTGAGCCGAAGGCAGATGCTTAACGACTGAGCCACCCAGGCGCCCCATGTTTTCTTATTTTAAAGTATTTCTACCCCCCCCAAAAAAACAACCTTCAAAGCAAATTGAAGGGACTATCTCTTGGACTCAATATCTGAAACGTAGGCTGTAAATGAAATGGATTTACACATGGATTTCCTGAATCAAACCCAGTTGTTTTAACAAGAAATAATTTCTTCCACTTTTCCCATTTGCCTGCTGGTGGTGGGTGATGGTTTGCTGCTTTCAGGTGGTTTCCGTTTTTTTTAGCCCCTGGCCCCTCCCCCATCACCATGGAGCATGGTGGTGGTTTCTGCAGTGGCCTTGCAGGGGGCGTGTTGAGGCTGGGTTTGGAAGGCGATCTGGGCTATGAAGTGGTACCACTTGTTGTAAGGGTGACTTCTGCCATCAACACTTACTTGCTCCGGGATGGAGAAGTGACACCTCCATTTAGAGAAGAGGCAGCTGAGTTTATTTTCAGACGTGTCCCACTGCAGAGCTATAATAACCGTAATGAAGGAGGATTATGCTGTATTAGGTTTATGAAGGGTGTACTAGTCTGTTACCAGGGTCAGTGGTGACAGCTCAAGCCAGCAATTAGGTTTCATTAAAGATTCCAGCAGGCAATTAGCATTCACTTCTGCCCATGAAATCCTGTGATCTATTAAGCATATTCTTTTTCTTTATACATTTTGTAAAATGTGCTTTAGATGATAAAGGTACACATTTTTTTAGACATGCACAAGTCTGCAAATTATCATTTGAAAAATGGGGCAGACTTTTAGGCTCCCTGTGTTTAAATCCGTGAGTGACCCTAACAATCTGGGTAGATTGTCCTGTTTTAGAATCTGTACATTTTTAAATTTATAGATTGTTTTATTCAAAGGCAAGGAATTTCTTTTGGACTATGATATAATGATGTGATTTCGGAGGGAAAAATGTGTGACTGATATGACACGAATTAAAACTCGAAAATAATGAGATGACACCTACGGATCTTAATGATATTCTTTAGAAAATTATTGTTTTGCTTAAGTGGCATCTAAAAATAAAGGCTGGAAAGGATGAATTGTGCTCTGCTTCTGCTGAACAGCTGTTTGGTTGTTTTGAAAATGAGGCTTATTTTCCAAGGGCTAGGTTAGGTACAAGTGTGTATTTCATGTCCCTTCATCCTGATGAAAGCATTTAGGCATTTTAGCTTAGCTGCGAATATGAAGTGATGTTTACACTAAGTTATTCAAAGGAATTTCCCCCTCCTCCCTTCTTCCCCCTCCAGTCCTTTCTCTTCCCTTCTTTCTCCCTCCCTGTATAATAAATTGTCTTCATTTGGAGGCTTCTGATGGGTTAATTGCTATATATGTATTCAAGATTGATATATATAAGGGATGATAAAAGGGAGAAATGCACAGTGCACAGCACATTAGGCCAGAAACTCAGTGCAAGATCTGTAAAGAATGTCTGTTTCCCTGGAATAATTAGACTCTCTCCCTATCATGTGATTCTCAATTCATATTACTATTTTTCTCATTTGTAGACTGGTAAAATGATAATAATGGCTGAGCATAGCAGTTTGAAATCTGTGTACGTGAGTGTATTAAAGACTCCAAGAAGTCTTGCAGTAAACAAAAGTGTGTCAAAGCTGAATTCATTTTAGTAGGACCTGTTATTTTTATTTGATTTTATGGGACACATGTAATCTCAAGGGACACTGATATTATATGGAATACTTTCTAGAGAAAGTTTGGTTTAGAAGGTCCCTGGAATAGAGACGTCATGTTTGTTGTCCTTAAGAAACTCAACATAAATTGGAGAGTATAGTGACTTGGATTATTCAGATGGGTAGATATTAAAAATCTTCATTTGCAGACCAGACTCACTTTGTTGTTGTTTTGTTTTGTTTTGTTTTTAATTGGATTTTTCTTGGAAGGGTGGGGAGCACATAAGAGCAAATTTAAGGGGCGCCTGGGTGGCTCAGTTGGTTAAGCGGCTGTCTTTGGTTCAGGTCATTGTCCTGCGGTCCTGGGATCGACCTGCATTGGGCTCCCTGCTCAGCAGGGAGTCTGCTTCTCCCTCT